>NC_056726.1:402447037-402647037 GCF_019279795.1 Protopterus annectens | reverse complement strand
CTTTAGGTGTTTTTAGATATTTTTAGATTTGGTATTTTGAGTTTTAGAGCTTTCATAACATAAACACACATATGTGTTAGTGGATGAATGTATTCATTACACTGATTACTGCAAATTAACCTTAACACTGTACACTATGCATGGCAAGGGCTATTTTCAGAAAGTAAAAAATAGTACAATCCATTCCAATTAATGTAATTATCCATATTTCTCTCAGTTTCTTCAGTAATCTTACATAACTAATGAATTTATCTTGGCTGCTTACACTAAACATCTTGGGTTTTTCTTTGCAGCACTTCAGCTTTATTTACACACACAAATGTAGGAGTCTTTCTCTGTAATGCTTGAGTACCAAAGATAGCACTGTCTCTGTTTTCATACAACAAGACTGGATGTGATGCTTTTGGTTGTTCATCTTATTCAGACTTTATTTTTGGTATATCTGATGTCAAAAGTTTAAGTTTCTGCAATTTCTTCTATACAGCTTTTTATTTTCTCCAGAACATATACGTGGTCTTTGTGAAGCTTCTTTATGAACAAGTTCACCATCTGGCTGTGGCCTTCCCATGCCTTCCATAGTCCTGCAATGTAAACAGCCTGTATATCTGGTGGTCTTTTCCAATTTCAGTCATAGTACTATTTTTGTAGCTGCTGATTTCTGTCCAGCATTTATTTTACTTTGCACTGATTCTCAGGTGTCAGCAATGTAGCTGAAGTACACAATCTGCTTTTTAACATTTTGCACATTAACAGCTGAGCTGGTGAAGGATTGAATCCCTCCAGTAGAGCATGCTTATATATTGATCTGCAAGATAACAACCAGCATAGGCTTTGCGACATCTCTTTTTGAAAATATTTTTTTTCATAGTTCTCTTCATGTGCTTAAAAAGACTTAGGATAGTGTGGACTGAACATAAAATTTCCAGATTCTCATTTATGCGCAAATATTCTGAATGTGTAACTTGAGCATTGCATGCCATTGTCACATATATGAACTCTAAGTATCCCTTGTTTCTGCAGCTTTTAGTATAGTAATCACACTTATACTTCTTGTATACTGTATATCAATTTGATTGTTTCAGGGAACTTGGAATAATAACAGACATATCCGAGATACATGACTTCTTTGAACTGCAACAAATCTGCACCTAATTATGTCTAATCCTACACTAATATGTAATAACTTATATTTATATAACCTTCAAAACATTTGATTATTTTGATAATAGCTCTTTGGTATACCTTTGGTACTGATAACATACCACGTTAGTATAAATCATCTGTACCTTCCTAGAGCTCAAATAAAAGCACAACATTTACAGCTTCTTTTGTCTAATTTTATCTGTCAGAAACCCTAGTTTGCATATAATACTGAGAAAAAAGTATTCATTATTACTGAAAACACTTCTCTTCATTTCTTGTAGGGAATGAGTATTTTTTTTCTTATAATCTCTTTCTTCAGATCTTGTAGACCAGTAAAGTGTGTAGCTTGCCTCTGTGCAAAAGTCACCCTACTATTTTCACTCTGTTTTGCTTATTAGTAATATTTTCTTTTTTTCATTTTTTTTACTTCCAACTTAAATTTACTTCTGAGTCCAGTATGCATATTTCCTAGGAGTATATATCTCTGACACTATTTCAAGCCTTATTTGTATGTGGTGTTTTCCTGTCAAACTTTGTAAACTAGTAAACATATCTGCAGAGTCAAATAGAATATCATTGCTATTGTTGTGCACAATGTGATGGCCGTGCCTTGGCCCAACAATCAAGGAGCCTCAATCCTTATCACTAACACCAGGGAAGGCAACTCATATAAGTGGAAAGGATAACAAATACACACAGTAAAGTACAATTTCCCTTAAGTGCACACAGAGATCCCAGTCAGTCTGAGGCTGGTTGTTCCCTTGCTCCCCAGGTCCTCAATAAGACTCCCCACTGGCACAGCTATAGGGCCCAGATCTCAGCCTAGCTAGCAAGCTAACCTCTAGTACCCTCTCTGTCCCACCAATGCTTTATGTCCCTGCCCAGGTAGCTGACACACCACACACACTTTGAGATAAGTATTTATACAACTTTACAGACACTCCTCAGAAAGGCTGACATAGATTCTCCAGCTGTGCCCCTTTACCCGGACTATATGGTAGTAATTACTGCCACCACCAGCTAATACTTATCAGCTACCCAAAGACCCTTAAAAGGGTGTCCAATTATTACCGTGCAATATTATTATCCAATTGGTAAGTGTAACTAATCAGTCTAAGGCTTATTAGAGTGGCCTTGTACAATAAACTCTATAAATATGCAATGTACTCTAGAGCTTAACTTGTCTCTACACAAACTAGCCACAGGTAAAAGGTTTTTAAAATATTTAATAATAAATAATTAAAACACAAGACAATATGACTACAATACAATGTTACTCAAGAGTTCAGAGATCACACAGAAACTTAAAACAATATAGTAGGAAAGTTCTGATATAACAGAAAAACACCTAAGTCTAATCTTTATAGTCCTAGCTATTTCTACAAGAAAACATACTTCTAAAGTAACTTACTTTCATAGAGCAAGGCAGTGCTGAGGTTGGATATCAAGACAGAATGCTTACAGTCTCTCTCTGGGCAATAGTTTAAAATCACTAACAAACATTTCTGTTGGGCCCTCCAAGATTACATCATTTTGACACTTAGGATTTCCCAGTATACACATTACATCATTTTGACACTTAGTATGGAGTTACCAGGCCAACAGACTACATTATTTAACAATCTAACACCTGATCAGGAAATGACAACAATAAAAGAAATTCCACATGTATACTGTAGTAATTATTCCTTAAATTAAAACGATAGAAAGAATGTGTTCAGCTAGACTCTTTGGCACCACTATCTAAATCAAAGGGTCTACAAGACATAATTTTAACTTCAAAAGAACAGATGTGAAATGCTTAGCTTAGTTTTCCTTACAGCAGATGGCAATGTTGCTACAATCTTGAAGTTCAACATTTTACAGTGTTTTCTTTCATTTAAGAAACAAACCTGTATTTTACATTTATATTTACAAATGACAGAATTATGTATCAAATTCTATTTGACTAGGCTGGCAGCCTTCACCCCTTCTCTACCAGTCTTCACACATAGTAGGTGAAATGTCTCTGGGATCATGTCCTTGATTCACTAGACATTTTTTTTACTGTAAATTTTGTTTACCATGCTTAGCTTATCACAAACAATGTGACTCAAAATACTCTTTGGATTTACTCTTTAAATAATACTACTTGAATAAGAATTTCAGATATTTTATTCACTTGGGCTGACTCTGCTTCCCTCTCCTACCCCAATTTCCCACCCACCCCCTGCTATGCCTACATTTATTTCAATCTAGATACACCCATCTAACTAATTATACAGTCATCCTCCTACCTCAGTAAATCATACAGAGTCACCTACTAAGTCACTAACCCCACCCCAAGAAACATAAATAGACTTCTTCTCTCACACTAGATAACACCTACTTTATTCATCAGTCTGATAACAGTATCACAATAAGAAAATAAACTAATTACTATAGCAAATTCTAGGCTCCACTAAATCAACATGCTCCAGCTACACATTACTTTTCTAGCAATACTAACATCAATTGCCAACTTTACCTCATATCATATCAACCTAAAAGAAACAATTTCATAATATGCTACCACTCTACATCTTCAAAATACTAAATATAACAACTTCATAATCTCCTCATCTACCTTTAACTTGTCTCCCACTCAATACACTCCCTTTAAAATACTACCCCTGCATCACTCCCCCCAAATTTCCCAGAAATATGATAGATACGTAGCAAAAATCATAAAAACTATAACCTTCATAGCATCTAAACTGCCTCTCAGTGGAGACATTCATCCTAATCCTGGACCAATAACAACTCATTTTTCCCTACCAATCCCGTGGTATACTACATCTTCCAAAGAAAATGACAGTTCTACTGTTATTAAATATTAATATGCAAAGCATTACTAACACAATTCATGATCTACATGCCATCCTTTCATTCTACTTACCTGATATTGTGTTACTAACTAACATATGGCTAGACCCATGGTGGTGGTGGTGCTGTGGTAGCATTGTCACCTCGCAGTAAGACGCTGTCCAGTTTGATTCTCAGCTAGAGCATCTTCTGCATGGAAAAATGCATCGAAGGTTGTGCGTTAGGGCTGGTAACTCGGCACGTAAAACTCAACTACCAATCATTAGCGGACCGGAGTTCCGCTGTGGTGACCCCTAACTGGGAAAAGCCAAAAAGACACAACAACAACAACAACTAAAATATGGCTAGAACCAGAGAATAGAAATAATGAAATCCTGGCTTCAGGATATAATATCCTAAGGAAAGACAGGTTAGGCAAAAGGGGAGGTGGCATAGCAATACTATTTAAAACCCACCTTAAAGTGGAAACACTTGACCTAACTATCCCCAACTTAGACAACAGTGAAGTAAATTTAATCAAATTAACAATTAACTCCAAAAAGGTGATAAAGATAATTGGATGCTACATCACACCTGGAAACACTATATCCACTCTTGCGAACCTACTGTATTCTTCAGATCATCTGAAGAAGTCCACAAATTACTGTGGACGAAAAGCGCTTTATTTTATTTCATTTTTGAATAAAAGATTGTATCATTCGGAGGTTGCCAAGCCGTTTTTTTGGTTTATGTTTTAAGGTTAGTTTTTTGAGAGTGGAACAATTATATAAACCTACATCGGTTCACACAAAACATAAAAAATCCTACAAGACTTAACAAATCATCCAAGAGGCAACCAATCCTTGACTAGATACTAATAAATAGACTTGCTCACTCATTCTTCTCTGGTTGCCTTCCAGATGGCCTGAGTGACTATCTTCCAACCTTTCCACTGAGACAATGTATCTATCATACCAAAGGTACTGTCTACCAACTTATAAGAAACAAAAAGAACTTCAAGCCCATCAATTTCATATCTGCCCTTAAAAGTTGTAAGTGGGCTCCTACTAAAACAATTTGACCTTAAAGAAGATGTTAACTACTTCAACTCTACCTTTCTAGATATCTTAAACTTACATGGCCCTCCCAGAACTATCAGAATCAAATCTAATTTTGCTCATTGGCTAAGTAAAGATAGTAGGTCACTGCTTAAAGCTAGAGGCAAAGCCTTGGACCAATGGCATAAAATTAGGACACTAGCCACAAAACAAGCATTTCTTGAACTCAGTCCAAACATGCGTATGAGTGATTTAAAACATTGCAGTGGTCATTATTCAGGCTTCCAATAAAAATGAAATACATAATAACAAAGCACATATTTATTATAAATGTTAGTGCTTTCACAGTTCAAATACTGCTTCATCAGATGTTAAAAAAATAGAAAAAAGTGTATTTTTTAAAACACAGCTACCAAATTGTGACCAATCAAATGATACAATTTAGCATCAGGTAAGCAACACATTAACAAGCAATAATGATTTAAAAAGATAGAGTAAAGCCAACAAATAAAACTATATAAACACATAGGACCCAATAATCAATTGCTCAAATATACTAACATATAAAAGAATACCTAACAAGTACCTAAAATATAAGACCTGCATAATCAAATAATTATTCATATAAAAATCTAGCTTTAAAGAGGGGTTTTAATGTCACCTTATCATTGAGACTCCATACCAAAATCTGCCCTCAATCTGAGATATCTGTTGGTTTTCTCTACATAAAAGGATGAACATTTCAAGCAAACAGCTAGATAGACCACATCTACAGAATCACAGTTCACCTAAAGTGTAAAAGTGAAGACCTTCTCTCTGTCTGGGTGTTTAAATATCCCCAAAGAGTCAATATAAGTACAAAAATTGCATCTAGAAACACGTAAGCAGACATGACTCCACACATGTTTTTAAATTTTGGTTATAGAGAAGTTTGCCCTCAATGAACGTGCTGTGAATATTGAAAATCTGGCTGAGGTTTGAGAAAACAGATGGATAATTAGATTGAGGGCAGATGTTGATTGATGTGCAATGATGATGAGGTTATAAAGGTTAATTTGCTGCTAGATAATTCTGTCAAACTGAAATCTAAGCCAATCCACAGAAGGTTAATTGCCGATTATATGAAAGCAGAACAGTCACTATGTAAAACTAGCTGGAGTGAGGTGTTCAGTGGAAAAACTTCAGATGGAATGTGGAAAGTTTTGAAAGAGAAATTGTTTGAGTGCAAAAAAAAATCAAAAAAAAAAAAATTTACATCAGGATCTAGACATACAACATCAGGCGGATATATTTCCATAAGAACAAGATATCTGATTAAGGTGAGCGACAAAAAATGTAAGAAATGGAAGTCAGGTCGAACTGCAACATTGAAAACTGAAATAAGCTAAAGAAACAGATTAAGCATAGTGTGAGAGAAAATCAAGAACATTTTGAAGAAAATGTATATAAAGATATTGAGCATAATAGATAACCTTTTTATAGATGCATAAGATGTGAAAGGAGTAAAGACACACAAATTGATAAATTGTGTGTAGATTCTAAAATTTATTCTCAGACACAACAGATTATAGATATATTTACAAAATCATATGCAAAACAGTTTGGCTCCACAAAACCTGGAATCAAATTAGATTATATTGAAAAAGAACTGCACAAACTGGATCCAAACAAAGCGCAGGGAGGAGATGGAATTAGTAGCAATGACCTGAGAACACTTCAGCAAAAACTCACAGTACCATTGTATCTATTATTCACTAGGTCATGTAAATATGGGGAGATTCCTCAAGATTTGAGACATGCACTTATTTAACTTGTTTTTAAGGGAAAGGGGAGCAGGACAAACCCAGAGTCATATAGACCCTTAAGTCTACTTTCATGTTGTGGAAAAATAATGGAGAAGGTAATATTGAATAGGTTATTGTCAGAACTGGATAGGTTGGGACTTGAAACCATATATCAGAATGCTTATGCTGAAAACAGATCTATTACCATCTGTAACATGATGCTCTATAACAATATAATAACAGCTATGAATTAAAAACGGTGCTGTGATGTAATTTATATAGATTTACCTTCAGCATTTGGCAGGGTCATACACATAACACTGATCAATAAATCAGTGTAACTAGGGATTGATGTACTGTTAATAAGATGGATAGCTGCATGGCTTACAAATAGGTCATGGCAAGTATCATACAGCAACTGGACAAACAAAATACTTGGTTACAGTCAAGGTGTCCTACAAGGCTCTGTCCTAGGCCCTAACTTGTTTAGATTGTATCTTTAAGACCTAACTTTTTCATCTGATGTGTTCTACAGTCTATATGCAGACGACCTGAAATTGGGTAAACTGATTACTTGTGTTACAGATAAGACATGTCTGCAAAATAACTTGACTAAATTGACCATTTGGGCACATGATAATAATATGCTGATAAATAAATAAAAAACTAAGCATATGAGATTTGGTAGTCATAAACTGAAAGGTGGATATTTAATACAACACACAGTGATTGAAACTGTAGACTCATTTAAGGACCTGGGTATATGGATAGATTCAGCTATGAGTTTTTCTAATCATATCAGCCAATTGGTTAATGATAGTTATAGAAATATAAGTTATATGAAAAGATTTAAAAAGTCTAGGAAATCAAAATAATGAAGTCATTGTTTGTTAGTTACATTAGACCCAAACTTGAGTATGGAGTAACAATATGGAAACCCTATAAGAAAACAAGCATGAGTAAACTGGAAAAAGTACAATGGAAATATTCCAAGGGTATCCATGGATGTGAAAATTTAAGTTATTATGAAAGACTAAAATATGTAAACTTGTACAGCATTTCTTACAGATATCTAAGAGGAAATCTTATTTGGGTATATAGGGCATTTAGTGACAACTACCTCTGGGAATGTTTGGGGTTAACAAAAAGTACCAGAGAATCATCAGACAGCCTATGTAGAAGATGCTATAGGAATGTGAAATATACTAATTGGTTCTCTGACAGAGAAGCTGATGCATGGAACCGACTACCAAATTACATTAAAGCAAGTACTAGTTTAGATAATTTAAGAACAGCCTGGATACTTATTATGGGAGCAAGTGTTTTTGTATATCAACAGGCTAGAAGGGCATTACTGCCTGTGCTTCAAATATCTGTATGCATGTATGTATGTATGTATGGTTATCCTTTTGATCTCATCTGCGTATTTTATAAAGATCTGGGTAATGCTTCTACTCATCTTTATGCCTACTGCAAGCTCAAATTAGAATAAAAATTAGTACCCTCATCTTAGATTATCACATGGCTTTCTTAGGGTAGACTTCCTAGATGTTACTGTACATAGGGATGTCTCTGGGGTTCTTAGCACTGGTTTATTTTGTAAACCATGCTGAAAAAATAACCTGCTAAAATTTAGCAGTATGCACCCTAGGTTCATATTCCCTAATATAGTGAAGGGATAATATCACAGAATGAAGAGGATTTGTAGAGAGCAAACTATGTTGAATGATGAAATTAATACTTTAGAGCAGTTGTTTGCAGACAGGGGTTATACTCAGATGGTATTGGATAGTGCCAAGAAGGATGTATTTGAGGATATGAATCCAGCTGTGAACAGCTCTGTATATTCATCGAAAAATGGCTTTCCATATTCATTGAATTATCCCAGGTATACGGACATTTCAGGGGTAGGAAACTTAGCTTATAATGAAATATGCCAATGATAATGCAGTCATGCTAGAAATTATAAGACAGAATTGGCACATCTTGACCATAGATCCCATTACTGTTGATACTGTTGGAGAAGCACCAAGTTTCATATATAAGAAAAATTTTCTAAAACAACTTTTATGCAAAGATGTGAGGCAGCGTATCCAGCAAGACGAAAGCTTAAGTTTTGGCACTTTTCCTTGTAGACGCTGCAATATGTGCAGAGCGATAAATGTAACACAACTCTTTCGTCATCCAATCCTGGATTTTAAATTTCTTCCCAAATTTCATGTTACCTGTGATAGCAGCAACCTAGTATATCTTGCCAACTATAAATGTTGTGAATGTTTTTATGTTGGCAAAACATCTATAAGGCTGAGAGACAGGATTTATAATCATCTTTATGACATTAGGAATCTTAATACACAAAATGCTTTGGTCAAACACATTGTTGAGTTTAATATGCACAGCTTCAGTTTTAAGGTGTTGCAACTGGCATTTAATAATCCAAGAGGGGATAATACTAATGTTGTTGTTGTCTTTCAGCTTTTCCCAGTTAGGGGTCACCACAGTGAAACTCCGGTCCGCTAATGATTGGTAGTTGATTTTTACATGCTGAGTTACCAGCCCTGATGCACAACCTTCAATGAAGGTACGCCCATTCATGCATGTCTCCACGCAGAAGATGCTCTAGCTGAGAATCGAACCGGACAATGTCTTACTGTGAGGTGACAACGCTACCGCAGAGGGGGTAATGCTAATAATCATCTTAAATCTGTTAAATTAAAATGAATTTTTAGGTTACGTGCACATATTTATCCAGGCTTGAATAGCTATGTAAGCATTAAGCCTGCTATAGAGGCACGGCCCTTTAAGTGATTTTTTTGCAGCAGTATTGTAATTGTTTAATTGATGTATTCATGTTTTTAACTTGATATCAATTAATTTTAATTAGCATTTAGCTTTGTTATTTAAACTGAGTGCGTGATTTTGTATTTTGAGATCTGATGAAGCGTGGTTACTCCATGTGAAAGCGCTAATCCCTTTGGTTTTATTCTTGGAATAAACTGGATTTTATAGCTTTGGTGGTCCTACCTTGTTTGTTTTGTTACGTGGCTTTCTTTATTATAAGTATTATATTTCCAACTGTACCTGCCATTTTTTTCTCATCCCCTTAGTCTTTGACACATATTTTATCTTACACCCATTTTTTTCATTTGTTAATTATTTTTCTGTGCACCACTAATTTTACTTGCTCTGAAAACATTCATAACATTTGATAAAGACTATTCTGATTCTTTTAATAACTTATGCCACAGCTCTCAACCTTTGTCCCATATAATTAAAGACAAAGCAAAATAAGGGGTACAGAAGACAGAGAACTAGTAAGTAAAAGGATATGTGTTTGAAATGGTATTCAGCTGGGCAGATACAAGAAAAAAAAAAACTCAGGCAAATTAAATATAAACTGCTTCCTTTGAGAAGGCAAAGTGCATATCTAGGGTAAGGCAAAAGGTAGCCTTGGGTACACCATGCTATGTGTGAATTAAATCTCATGATACTTCTTTAGGAATTTATCACCCTGAGTCTTACATTTTTTAAATGCTTGAACAATTAACTTAGAATGTTAACAAAGACAATGTAAATGAAGGTAAAATAAGTTTCTAGCATTACCACTATTTACTTGGTGTTATCCACCATCATTTCTCAAAAAAGATCATGGCTTTAAGTGGGACAAAGCAACACTGTCGGCAAAATTAGGGCCATTCTTAAAAATTAGGGACAATTGAAAGGTACAACTTCCCCCTTTTTTCATCATTTATTATACAATAAATCACTTATTACTGAATCGTGCAGCTAACTACATTCACAGTCATTGCTCATTTCTTCATATCAATGGTATATTTATATCTACAGTTTACTATTAAAATGAAGAATAATGGCTCGTCAAACACAAGAATACTGAACAACAGTTATCTGATTCTTGAGTTTCTGACCTTCAATTAAGTGAGTGTCCTTTGCAGTGACTGCCACTGTGCATTTGCTTATATGTGGTCGATGTTAGGAATAGAGATTATGGTACAGTGAGGATTGGGAAATTTATCCTTTTCCTCACTGTAGTGCAATCTCGAAGTTCGAATATATACTTTGAGGGGGTGTGGAGGGCACCCCCCACAGGGGGGATGCAGGGGGCTTGCCCCCCTGCAAAAATTTGAAGTCCATTTTATGAATTACACCTACTTTAGCAGGTATAAGTATATAAACAAATAAAAAAGCCATATGTGTACTCCTAAGAAGACAGTTAAAAATATTTAATAACACAAACCACAATACAGATGAAGTGCTTTTCGTTTAGCTGCTAGCTAAACTTCATCAGATACAAATGCATTGTGCTCTCCCCATTTATATTAGTAAGAAGCCATGTGTACATTCTTAATCAGCCCTTATTATTCAATTATTTCTTAAAGCATACATTCCCTTCTGCTGTACTCTGGTGTCCATTCTATCAAGTAATACAAGAAGTCACAAATTCTTAACATTAACTTTGATTTGATTCTTCACATAGAAAATACATATACATAGTCATGTCATCTCAACAAACTTTTCAATTTTAAAATAGAAGAGATAGAACATGTTTCATTTAGGCCAGGGTATTGTCAGGCATCTAGTCTTAGCCGCCACAATAATTCTGATTTTTCTAATAATAATGAAGTAGGACCCCCCTCTAAAATCCTCTAACACTTGAGCTATAATTTTAAATTTAAATTTATTATCTGACATCTCATGGTAGTGCTTTGCTAATGTACTACTATAATTATATGAGTGGGGGGGTATATGTTTTACATGTTTTATATGTTTTATATTTTATGTTTATGTTTTATGGTTTATACTATGGTTATATTATGCCATTTTGCCTTTAAGGCAGTAATTAGAATATTGATTAATTGCCATTATAGGTGTACTTAATGAGTGCTTTTACTGTGATTATTTTTGTCTGAAGAAGGTTGGAAGATCTAACCAAAAGCGCTTACCATACTAATAAAGTCTTTCTGGAGTACTGTCCTAGTACTTTCTGGCATTTTTTTGGACTGTTTTATTCAGATTTATTCAGTTTTCTGTACTTCTTTATCATTTTGTTAAAAAAAGTTAAGTTGTTTATACAGAAAACTGGCTGTTACTGCACTGTTTCTGTTATCTTTTCTTTTCTTTTGCTTTTCCCTATTTTTCTTTTGCTGTCTTATAATACATCCAACTACCTTTTGGTTAAGTGTTAGTTTGTAAGAATCAGTAGGGGTAGTTCTGTGGCAGGGAATTAAACTGCTATTGTATTCCTGAAGTAGGCATCTTTGACTGAATTCCTAGTTGATTTTCTACTTGTTATGGTGTTTTTCTCTTCTAGGATGAACAGCCTTAAGTATGGCCTGACACTGTCTTAATTTAAAGGCTTCAATGCTCTGAAATTATTAAAATTTCAATTTTGAGCTAATTTCTTACACAAAGAACAGGAAAGTACTTGTTTTCTGATGCAAATAGAGTCACCTAGTGATTTGTAGAGTTTAAATACAATTTTATTCTTTTTTGTACTTTTTACTTTTTGGTCAAAACAATCTAGTCTGTTGTGTTTGTACAGTCATCTTCATCTCACAGTTACTGCATTGCTAAACTGTTTCTGAATGGTTTAGGTTTTTTTTTTTTAGTTTTTCTCTAGTTTCTGAAATTCTAACCTTAGGGCTTGAACCCTACTACTGACTTTATTTGAGCAGATCCCTCTACAGCAAGTCTGCTATCTTTAGCACATAACTACACCCCCAGGGTCTTTTGTTCAACACTTGGGGAGGTGTGAAATATAACCTTTTTATCAAAAGGGAAGGAAAAAAAAACTTTTTTTTTTAAATTTGGCTTAAATATTTTAAGTTGCACTTATAGTGACCTGCGTAGTAATACTTGTTTTGTACTTCTCTTCTTTTTCTCCACGGTTTAGCCAAAAAGTTATATGCTTGCATTTTTTTTTTAGTTTACTCTGGGACCTTAGTCTTGTAGCTTCAATTGCAGTTGTGTGAAGATTGTGTATTGCTGCAAGATTTTAGCATTGTTTATACATTATATTGTACATGTATGGAGGAAGATGCACACAGGTGGATTATATCTTATGTAGGAGGGCCAGTTTGAAGGAGATTGGAGACTGTAAAGTGGTGACTGGAGAAAGTGTAGTTAGGCAGCATAGGATGGTGGTTTGTAGGATGACACTGGTGATCAAGAAGAGGAGGAGGAGTGTGAGGGCAGCACCAAGGATCAAATGGTGGAAATTGAAAAAGGGTAATTGTGAGATGGAGTTCAGGGATGAGTTAAGGCAGGCACTGGGTGGCAGTGAAGAGTTACCAAATAGCTGGGTAACTACAGCAGAGTTAGTAAGGGAGACGGCTAGAAAGGTGCTTGGTATCACATCCGGACAGAGGAAGGACGACAAGGAGACATGGTGGTGGAATGAGGAAGTACAGGATTGTATACAGGGAAAGAGGTTGGCAAAGAAGAAATGGGATTGTCAGAGAGATGAAGAAAGTAGACAGGAGTATAAGGAGATGAGGTGCATGGCAAAGAGAGAGGTGGCGAAGGCTAAGGATAAGGCATATGAAGAGTTGTATGAAAGGTTGGACACTAAGGAGGGAGAAAAGGACCTGTACCGATTGGCTAGACAGAGGGACTGAGCTAGGAAAGATGTGCAGCAGGTAAAGGTGATAAAGTATAATGAGGGAAACATACTCACAAGTGAGGAGAGTGTGTTGAGGAGATGGAAAGAGTACTCTGAGGGGTTGATGAATGAAGAGAATGAGAGGGAGAGAAGGCTGGATGATGTAGGGATAGTAAATCATGAAGTACAATGGATTAGCAAGGATGAAGTAAGGATAGCTATGAAGAGAATGAAGAATGGAAAGGCTGTTGGCCCAGATGACATACCTGTGGAAGCATGGAGGTGTTTAGGTGAAAATGGCAGTGGAGTTTTTAACCAGATTGTTTAATGAAATCTTGGAAAGTGAGAGGATGCCTGAGGAATGGAGAAAAAGTGTTTTGGTACCGGTTTTTAAGAATAAGGGTGATGTGCAGAGCTGTAGTAACTACAGAGGGATTAAACTGATCAGTCACAGCATGAAGTTATGGGAAAGAGTAGTGGAAGCAAGGTTAAGAAGGGACATGATGATTAGTGATCAGCAGTATGGTTTCATGCCGGGAAAGAGCACTACAGATGTGATCTTTGCTCTGAGAGTGTTGATGGAGAAATACAGAGAATGTCAGAAGGAGTTGCATTGTGTTTTTGTAGACTTAGAGAAAGCATATGACAGGGTGCCTAGAGAGGAGTTGTGGTATTGTATGAGGAAGTCAGGAGTGTCAGAAAAGTATGTAAGAGTGGTACAGGATATATACGAGGGTAGTGTGACAGTGGTGAGGTCTGCGGTGGGAGTGACGGATGCGTTTAAGGTGGAGGTGGGGTTACATCAAGGATCAACTCTGAGCCCTTTCTCATTTGCAATGGTGATGGACAGGTTGACAGACGAGATCAGACAGGAGTCCCCGTAGACTATGATGTTTGCAGATGACATTGTGATCTGTAGTGAGAGTAGGGAACAGGTGGAGGAGACCCTGGAGAGATGGAGATATGCTCTAGAGAGAAGAGGAATGAGGGTCAGCAGGACTAAGACAGAATATATGTGTGTGTGAATGAGAGGGAGGATAGAGGAATGGTGAGGATGCAAGGAGAAGAGGTGGCGAAGGTGGATGAGTTTAAATACTTGGGGTCAATAGTTCAGAGTAACGGTGAGTGTGGAAGAGAGGTGAAGAAAAGAGTACAGGCAGGATGGAGTGGGTGGAGAAGAGTGGCAGGAGTGATTTGTGACAGACGAGTACCTGTAAGAGTGAAAGGGAAGGTCTACAAGAGGGCAGTCAGACCAGCTATGTTATATGGGTTGGAGACAGTGGCATTGACAAAAAGGCAGGAGTTTGAGCTGGATGTGGCAGAATTAAAGATGTTATGATTTGCACTGGGTGTGACGAGGGTGGACAGGATTAGGAATAAGTATATTAGAGGGTCAGCCCAGGTTGGAAGGTTTGGAGACAAAGCCAGAGAGGCACGATTATGTTGGTTTGGACATGTGCTGAGGAGGGATGCTGATTATATTGGGAAAAAGATGCTAAGGATGAAGCTACCAGGTAACAGGAAAAGAGGAAGGCCTAAGATAAGGTTTATGGATGTGGTGAGAGAGAGGACATGCAGGTGGTTGGTGTGACAGAGCAAGATGCAAAGGACAGGAAAAAATGGAAACAGGTGATCTGCTGGGGCGACCCCTAACGGGAACAGCCAAAAGAGGATGATGATGATTTCCATACATTAAACTACGTTCAAAAGGTAGCTTTTTGTATTTTGAACCCAGTGTGGGCCTTCACTCTTGTAGCTTCTTTCACAGTTGTGGCAGGGCAATGATCTATTGTCACATTTGAGCCTCATTTAGTCATTGATTACAATAAATGTCTGCATATTATTATGCCTTAGTCTATGGTAGGATTTCAGTAATGTCAGTATTGTGAATTCTGCTCAAGGATTTGTGCTTCACTACCTTTTATAGCTGTATATACCTGCTTAAAGTTGCAGTCCAGTGCCTTTGTGTTTTCCTTGCTACTGTTTTTCCCCAGTTTTTTGAGTCTCCCCCACTCCCCAATGAGACATTAAGCTGACAGTTTCTGAAATTCTAACAGGACTAGAACTCCAGTTTGAATTTCTTTCAGAATGCTCCCACCATTTTCTTGTTGTGGTTTTAAAAGGCTGTGTCTCTTCCTTCTGCCCCTTATGGTAATCTGACTTCCAAAGTCCCTCCCTCCACTTGTTCATTGCTATTGTCTGTTGTGTGACCTATTTAAGTACTTTCCCACCCATTATTTTACATATTTCCATAATACTAATTGTCCATTCAGCAAACCAGTATTAAGCTTGACTAAACCTCCCTTACTACAAATTACTTCCCAGAGCTCCCATCTGCTTGGCACCCTCACCACACATTGAGAGGGTTCTGAGTTAATCTTGCTCCATCCTTGGCAAATAACAGATTTATTTTACTGTTTTGCATTTCAGTTAACTCATTAGAGTGCTGCTGCTTTATTTTTGTTTATTTGCTGATTTTCCTTTAAGTCACTCTAAATGTCCACAGCACTTGACTTTGCCTTACTAAGCTAGTTTGTTTAAATAGTTTTGATGCAATATTAAACTCATAAACAATCTTCTTTGGTGTTATTACATAAAGAGGTTAGCAGTGTTCTGTACAGACACAGATGTCCAGAAAATACATTTTATTTATTAAACTTCCCTTAGAATTGAAAACAGTAACTTAGAGTGGCTAAAACAAAAAAAAAAACCGGACAGAGACAAACTTAGAGCAGCTAGTTTTCACATTAAGCAACATTGTCAAATCTTAGCATAATCTAACCTGGTCTAGTGCCAAAATCCTGTGACCACCCAAGGAGACCTCTCCCTATAACCCAGTCCATGACCTAAAGTAACCCACCCAAACAGAGGTCTGGACAACATGGATATGCAACTTCCAAATGTCTCTGTAGTCAGCTTTGTAGATATGGGAATCCTGAGACAATGTAGCAATTGTTTCATGTTCACAGACAACTATTTAATCCTTAATGAAACAAACACGGTATGCGAAAGATGCACATATCCAATTTCAATCGAGGCAAAAGTCTTGCATACAAACAAGCTTGCCAAGAACACATGTGCACACTCTACATCCACCACACATACTGTCCACCACACATGTAAATCAATCTATGCTGTGGCACTAAAAAGCAATCTTCCCAAACCTCAAATACCTCCTAAGCCTATAAATGGCAATTCCTATCCTCAGCAATCTCTAAATCACTCACCAAAAGCAACAGCAAACACGACACATATGCCTACACCCAGTGGCTCCCCAAGATCAAAGACACAAGGCAAGCCAACACATTACCTGGGACTGTTATCATAGGGAACTTCATGGTATGACATGCAGATGCCCCACTCACCAGACTGAGCAAGGAGAAGATAGCAGTCAGTTGCTCATCTGGAGTCAGGATCTGCCATGTTATGCATACACTCAAGTCACTGCACCACAGGTACCAGTATGATTCTATCATAGTACATGTAAGCATTCATGACCTAAGAAGTGCTTTCCTGGATTATATGAAGAGAGGTATTGTTAATCTCTCTGAATATGTATCTTAGGTAGGTGTCTGCCTGCCATAGAGTAGTGTTCTACCTTCATCAAGGATGATGCCACAGTATGAACAAAACACAATTGACTTCAATAATTGGCTTAGTTTCTGGTGTCTTTCCAGGGGGATTCAATATTTATCAGCATGGGAGGGCATTGTTAACAAACCATGTTGCTTTGCAAAGGATGGTCTGTACCTGTTTTTCCTAAGCTTCTGAGTATTGGCTAAACCTTTATCCACCCCCTTAGAGCCTTTTTAGGCATTGCCAAATTGGCAAACCTACCTTCATAGCAAGTAAAACCCAAAGAAACCTAAAGGTGTTACTGCTCAATGCTAGGAGCCTGAACAAGAAACTCCACACTCTCCAAGCTCTCCTGCCTCTGGAAAATATAGACATCTGCTCTGTTACCAAGACATGGTTTAAATTTGCAGAAAGTAGTCCAGCAGTGCAAGGCTTCAGTGCCTTCCACACATTTAGGCCATCAGCTGCACAGACAGGGACAAAAGGCAGAGGGGTCTCAATCTATATTAATAACAATCATAACTCTACTTTGGTTAAACAGGACGATGCCCTAGAATGTATCCATGAGCAAATTACTGTAGACAAAGTCCCATACCATATCCTTCCAAGCTACAGGTCACCCTTTATGTCCCTAGAATCCCATAGGTCATACCTAGACCTACTATTAAACCAAATACCCTTTTCATGAGAGACTTGAATTACACTGCTATAGACTGTGAAACAAACACTGCCTCATACTTGTGGGCACAACAATTCCTGGACTTTATTAACACAAATATCCTTGAACAGGCAGTGTACCCACCCACCAGAAGTTCCAACATACTGGACCAGATATTCACAGTGTCACATCCTCACTGGTAAGGTTGGACCACAAAGCTGTCTCCTTTGAAATAAAAATCAACTCAGTAACCAGAGCAAACCCCGTAACAGTCTGGAACTATTTCAACACAACTACATTCTATTAAGTGATAGTTTGTCAAAATTCATTGCCCCTCTCCACTCTGAGTTCACTGCACTCTATGTGGAATTGTTCATAAAGACCCTCTAGAAGCACATAAATGGCAGTATAGAGGCTGCTGCACCTACTAGAAGTAAGCCCAAAACAAACTCAAACTACACTGGAGGAATCCTAAGCTTAACAGGGTACATAAAAAAAGGGAAAAAGTCATGGCTAAAATCAGGAAGATCAACTCCCATAATGATAGGAGCTCTCTAATTAAGTTAAACTGGAAACTTAGAGGTCTAATTAAACTCAAATAAAACCAGTTATGAGGACAAGATAGCCTCACAGGCTACAGACAACTACAAAGACTTCTGTAGCTATGTCCGAAACCACAAAGGCAGTATGGATCAGTGTACAGAACTACTGGTCAATGGTGCCACTTTCACTGAGCAGACCATCAGGACTTTATGCTGGGACTGCTCCTATTTAGCATCTACTTTTTGCAAGCTGACAAATTCAGCTCAAACTTCACTCCCCAAGCCCATCTGCCCATTAGCATATCTCTTCCCAAGTATTAAAGTATCATCAGGGAGCAGGTCCTGATGGCACTCAGTTGGCCCTAACAGTATTCTGGGATGCCATATAAATAGCTTAAAAATATGACCTATCAGGACCATTTCAGTCACTTTTCAACTGTAGCCTCAAAGTAAGCTTTGTACCATGAGAATGGAGGACTGCAACAGTTATCAGAAGGTCACCAAGGCAATATATGAGGGAAAATATTGCATACCACCTATATGGACCTGGCTAATGCATTCAGTACAATACTCCACTCAGGTATAGTTGACAAACTCACTGAACTGGGCAGAAACTGCTACATAACTAGCTGGATTGCCAACTGGCTCACACACACAGGACTCAGGAAGTCAGGATTGGTGATACCACCTCCAGTAAGAGGCCATTCACAAGCAAGGTACATCAGGGCTTTATGCTGGACTGCTCCTATTTAGCATCTACTTGGAGGTAAAAGTCAATGTCAAGGAACTTTGGCTGACCAAGTTCACAGATGACTGCATATTTGGAGCTAATATAGAATCCCCCATGACACTGACATCTTACAAGAGGTTCTAACACAGAAAAATGTCTGGTGCCAAATTCACAGACTATAACTCAGTGCCAAGAAATGCATTATAGTACCTTCTGGGAAAATGTTATTTATTTTATTTTATTTGTTTTACATTTGATTGCTGGGAAAGTCCAATTGGATGCAAGCCCTTTTTCAGTGGAGGCTCAGGGAGCACATTTAGTAAACATATCAATGTACATTATCATAGTAATAAAACATTTTGTCCTGCACACTCTTCTGAACAAAGTTAAATATACATCACATATAAAACAAATATATTTACAGAAATGCAATATGGCACAAGTATTAGAAGATATAGAACCTAATCTAATTTTTATTTCAGAGAGGTGTAGAGCTAATTTAATGTATTACTTGCCAGAGTAAAAATCATAAAATTATAAAATGTTGTAGTCTATAACAGGAAGAGATGTGCTGATGCACCACAGGAGAAGATGAGAGGGGTAGAGGAGAGAAGAATGTTTATGATTTAGCTGTCATTGTAGCAGTTGAGAGGTGGAAACAGTTGTGGATAGTAGTAGGGGAAATAGAAGGTTTAGTAGAAACAGTTGGATATTATATTAGGTTAAGGGTATGTACTAGTCAGGATTAGTAGCAAACAGGCTAATTACTCTGTCAATAAGACACCCCTAAGGGCTGATTCAGTAGTCAGGGATCTACAATCATATGTAGACAGTAATCTGGCCTTTGACCAACATGTGGCCAAGGTAGCAAGAAAATCATTATATGTCACCCAACTTATAAGTAAGGGCATGGTATCCAGGTCCAAGGAAGTCATAGTGCCAATTTATTTAGCCCTTATCATATCCATCATTGAGAATAATGCCCCCTTCAACATGTAACTGACATATGCAACAGCTGGGATGCTCACAAAGGTTCCTTACCAGGAGAATCCAGGGTATGAACACATTGTCCTATACAAATTGTCTGAAAGCCCTGTCTCTATGCTCTGTCTTTTACGGGTTACTGAGAGATATCTATGCCTGGTATACAAGGAATCCTCAGATCCAGTTTTGATGAGCCTTTTGTACATCTGCAAAATGAACAGCACTAGAACCACTACATCCAAGGATTTAAATTTTGCTTGTGACATAAGACATGCTCGTGAGACAGATTTGTTTCTCAGAAGGTCCCTATCAATGTGAATCACTGTCCATCACTAACTGTTTTTAAGTGTAATCTTGACTAATAGTTAGGAAATTGAAAATTCACCCCCGGTCTGGCTCCCATTTATTTTATTTTATTTATTTTATTTTATTTTATTTTATTTTACATTTGTTGACTGGGCTAGTCTAGCTGGATACATGTCCATTTTCAGTAGAGGCCCGGGGAGAAAAGCTCCAAAAAAAAAAAAATATATACATTAAAAAGTAATAGCAGATCAAACTTACAAAAAACTAAAAAAGCAGTTCTTACAAAAGTAATAGCAGATAAAACTTACAAAAAACTAAAAAAGCAGTTCTTACAAAAACATTTTTTTTTATATAAAATACATTAGTCTTAGCAATGATAGAATTAGCAGTAAGCATCAATGGGTATTGTACATGAGATACAATATCCATGTCTCTGATAAACAGAGGCAGACAGTAATACCCAAACTAACATACCCCCAAAATAACCTCAAGAAACTTCTTAAAACATGATACAAAGGGAAACTATTCGGTTGGATTGCATAGCTAGGCTTTTAAGGTCTCTGGAGGTTGCTACCCAAGTATTTACCCACAAACCTGTGAATCTCAACCTTTTCACTAACTTAGCTGCTATTTTATACATTTTCAGCTAATTATTGGTCAAGAAACAGTGGGAGTACTTACGTGTTAGGTAATTAAACTGCTACTATATCCTGGAAGTAAGCATTCTTGGCTGATCTCCTAGCTAATTTTGTATTCTTTCTTTTGTTTTATTTGCCTGGATAAACAGCACTGAGTTCCATTCCACATTGTGCCATTCAACACTATAGAATATAGACACAGGCTCTTTCAGTGTAGAATTCTCTATAAACAAACCGAGTTATTCTCACACCCACTGAAATATTGTTTTTTGGCTTTTTCCCAGTTTATACTGTAGCTATATTCACACACTGTCTGCTAATTAGATTCGATCTAGTACTATCTTAGGTGATTGGGTGCTATTCTTATTGGGTGCTATTCTTATTCATATTACCTTTATTATTTTTCTTCTTCTTACACTACAAGTATGAGTCACTTCAAATAAATTCTTAAGCCATTTTCTTATAATATTACCTATTCCTTTACACTAAAAAATACAAGCCATTTTATAATGAATTTCTAAGCCACATTCCTGTAATATCAGAAATATATTATTTCCTTTTAACTACTAACAACTGTTTTTAAATAGTATTACACTGATTTACTGTATTCTTGTACTAAAATGAAAGATAGCTAGCTTGTTCACCCTCAGCTGACAGCCTCATATCACTTGGATTATTCAGGCAGTGTAACAATTGCCTGATACTTACAGGTAATAAATTATCACTTATATTATAGCTATCGATACGTGAGAAATACTTAAAAATAGAGATCTCCCTCTCACAAACAAACAAACAAGCAAACAAATAAACAAGCACTACATGTGAGCAACGCACACTATCACAAATACACAGCACTCTTTCACACACTGATGGCCCTTTCCTAAGCCTCCATGACCTAGGGAATCTAGAGCTCAGCATAATAACACCTATTAACATTAAGACGGTAAAGGGTAACCAGGTAATTAATCACTGCAAATCTAGTGCACCTAGACACCCTTCTAACAAAAGTATACTAGTGCTGGTGATGTCATTTTCAGGTACACTGCCTCAACTCTCAAGAGGCTGGACACAGAGATGGTGGCAGTAAGCTTTTAGGAGCCATAATCTCCAACATATCAAGGGCACTGAACACCCTTAAGCCAAACAAATATGATTATGACATGGCACTGGTCCACACAGGTGTGAATGAGCTGGCACATAAAACCCTGAGAGATATACAGAGAAACATGATAAGAGCTCTTCATGCATGTCACAATGCAGCAAGATGCTGACTTTGAGCAAAATCCTTCCTTCTCAGCTAATGACAACAAAGGACTAGGAAAGATGGCTGGTTTCAACAACTGGTTGCGTAGCTGGCATTATTCTAGGGGGGATCAAGTATGTGTCAGTATGGGAGAAGATGTTAAATAATTATTCTAGCTTTGCAAGGGTTGGCTTGCCGTCAGTCCAGTGCTTCTGAATACTGGCTAAAGCCTTTGCTGCCAATATAGCACTTTTATAATTGTATGTTATTAATTATTAATACATACAAGGAGAAATAACAGTGATTAAGAAATTCTAACAAAAATAAAATAAAACCCACAAGGAACATGTAATGGCACCAAACAAAAGTATATACAACTATATAGTTTACTATTGCAATCTTGTTGTGCAGGTGATTGAATGACATGTGGCTGAAAGGAACTTTTCAAAGAGGCACAAAGCCACACGAGACTATTGCGAATTCACAGTAATGAATGTGCAGTACAATTCGGTAGTCTGAGTTCGGTATTGTGAGTGGAGATCGCGGTATAGTGAGGAACAGGGAATTTACCCTTTTCCTCACTGTAGTGCAATCTCGGAGTTGGTATATATAATTTGCAGGGGGTGCAGTAAAAAATATGTGCTGTTGACTTGACAGTATAATGATAAGTTACACAGAATAGCTTGGATGACTGATGTCACCTAAAGCTATGTCAAATTGCATCGAATGCGGATGCTAGTGAACTAACGGTCGATATTGTGATAGGATTACGGTTCCATTATATTTCGCTTATTTTAGCAAACAAAGAAAATGCTTTCTTCATTTCAATAGTAAACCAAACTCTATACAGTACAGTGTAGATTTGAGCTAGATAATTAACAATAAATAATAACAATTCAACAGGTCAGTCACACGTGATACGGGATTTTGAGGTTCATTTGTCATACCCAAACTATTTATGAATGTCTTCCATTCTTGTGGGAGGTTCAGCTGTTTTTCATCACATTTAAAAAGGAGAAAATAAATCACATATTTTTTAATATGTTGTTCACTAAATTCTGATCTAAGTCTTAGTCTCTCATCCCATACCCTGGCAGACAGCAGTTTAATGACACTAGTCAAATCCCAGTACACCTTTGGCCTCCTGAATGCTCACCTTTGATGTTATGCTAAAGATCCACAAACTCTAAGCCAAATTTAAATGTATCCCACTGATTGCATTAATCCAGCTACTCACTTATGTCCAAATGTCTTGAATTGGTGGTCACTCCCAAAACATGTACATATTATCCACCTCATTCTGTGCACAGCACCAACATTGATTTGTATATTTTATCATCATGTTGAATTGTCTAGCTGGTCTACTGTGCCACCTATGTATTAATCCCATTTGTTAATCCCCATATCCATAGTGACTTTTTAGGCTGTGTCCAACTAATCCATATTTGTTAGGCACCACACCACTTCTAGGCAGATCTCTTAAAGACCCCAAAACTAAACTGCTTGAGATCTAAATCACACTAAATAGGACCATCTAGCAAATTATAGCATATTACAGGATCCTGTCAATGCTTCCAGAGAACTATGTTAGGTTTCTAAATACACTGGATGAACTGCAAATTAACAGGAATTATATTATAATAGGAAATTTTAACTACCAGATGATAAACTGGGATACATATATCTCAACTGTAGGCTAGGAACAAAAACTCTTTGATTTTATTATCAAAAGTTCCATGACTGATTTTATTATCAAAAGTTCTCTGGATCAAATTGTCATGGAATCCACTAGAGCTCAAAATATGTTTGACCTGGTCCTTACCAATATGGCATCAGTATCAAATATCCTCTAGTACTCCATTCTCCAGTTAAATCTGATCACAAAATTGTAACCTTTTCTTCAAAAATCGCCAGACAATAAGATGTAAATATCCCAGAATCAGAGGCTTCAAATGTATAAGCCTACAATTCTATGATAAAGTCTCTAAATTCAGCTTTAACTGTATAACCCAAGATGCTGACTCAGCAAATAGTAGTTATGGGCACATGGATAAGTGCGTTGGCATGGCAAATTCTCATAAATCCTTATCAAATGGGAAGTCTACAATTAAACCAGGCTAGTGGTTCATGTGGAGACAAAAGAAATATAATAAAAGAGAAAACTTCATAAACTACATATCACAACAAAACTCCCTCAAATCAAAAATAGCAGAAAAAGAACATCAAAAGAACTAAAAAAAAAACACCATCAGTAAAATGAAAGCACCCCATGAACTTGGACTGACATATATAAGCCCTTCGTCAGCTGCATCAGGAAACTAGGAAATAATAGCATTCTTCAGAATGTACCTGGAATGGACAAATTACTCAGATGCAGTAGATACAGCAAACAAGCTCACAAATAAATTCAGCAAATTTCACCCAAAAACAACTATACAAAGCCCACATATCGCACAGAATTTCAATTCCTCATTAAACCAAAGAACACTTGCTAAAGGTATTCTCCAAAATTAAAAATGCATCATCCATGGTATATGAAAATGTGTCTAGTTGCCTAATAAACAGTATAAAATATGACACAGTGGACCCAGTCCTAAAGCTATTCAACCTAGCCACTGCTTTTTTTTTCTTAAAATATAGTACAGCATTGGTTTGATTCCATTTTACAAAGGTGAGCCCACTACTGACCCAGAAACTCCAGAGCTATTAGCCTGACTAGTCTCATCTGCAAACCAATGGAATGCAGGAGTGGCCTTAGGTCAACTGATTGACTTAATTAACTTTGATAGGAAAAATCTTATAAGGCTTAACTTCAGCAGTTCAACTTTGCTAATGGCAGATATTCTCTAATGAATCTGGTCAGCTTCTTTGAGAGAGTAACTTAAGATGTGGACTATGGATATTTTGTCCATACAGCATACTTCAACCTGGCTAAGGCTTTTGACACCATACCACATGCTAACATAATTTAAAAGCTGAATGCACTCTAAATTGACCCACATGTAGTTAGGTGGCTAGCAAAGTGATTGAAGAACAGAGCCCATATAGTGAAAGTGGTGAGTGCATCCTCAGCAAACATGAAGATGACCAGTAGGGTTCCTTTGGGCTCTGTGTTGGCAATTGTACTATCTGGCATATATCTTGCAGATCTGCAAATTACAAATGTGGATCTATGGTTAACCATGTTTGTAGATGGCTGCAAACATGGTGTCATCCTCAAGTCCAGTTCTAATATGCAGAAGCTCCAAATGGAATTCTCATGTCACAACTGGTGCTCAAAAATGGAATTAAACTAAATCTTAAAAAAGTGCAATATAATCACATTTGTTTAACAATCCAGTTATCCATCTTATAGTACAGACAACAACCTACTTCAAAATGAAAAAGAGAGACCTTGGAACTTGGTAGATAATTGTCTGGCCTTTTATTATCATGTTATAAGAGTGGTCAATAAATCTTTTTACCTAGAACAATTTGTTGTAAAATGTATTTTATCTGACTCCAGGAAAGTTCTTTCCCAACTAAAGTCTGCATTGATCAGACTTATTATCAAATGCAATGCCTTTTTTTGGGATGTGTCTTACAAATATATTAGGTAACTGGAATGACTACAGGTTCATAACTAAAAAAAGATCACAGGCTTAAAAGACAGGAGCTACCAGGAGATGCTGGAAACACTTCCTTTTATTCAGTATCCTATACACTGCTTAGGGGTAATATGTCCTTAGCATTTCAGAACAATAGGAATCCAGTAGTCCAAGGCCTCTTACATCACCACAAATCAAACAGTTCCACTAACAAACTGGCGATCTAAACTTGCTTCAGCAAATAAACAAAGCACAGTGGAGAAGCAGATTTGAGGCTCAAAACTTATGCCTTCTCTAAAACAAAATGCTATATCAATTTAAGGAATGTACTGAACAAAAAGACTAGAACTGGTGCAGACTTGGATGACCGTCCAAACACAGCTCGAACAAAATAATTATTTTATTGTATAAAAATGTAAACATCCACTGGTTAAGCGCTTTCAACTGCCAACATACAGTCTTCCTCAGAACCAGAAATCAAGAATTGTTCACAGTTTATGTAGTAAATATAGTAAAAATGGCACCAAAATATTTAAAGCAACAACCCTCCATATTTAAATTTAAAAAAAACAGATGCTACAAATACTTTATATTAATCAACTAAATTAAATTAAGAACAATGCATATTACATATATATTATATGACATACTATAAATATTAATACTTCAGATATTTAAAATCACATATAAATCCATTAAATTTCTAACTTAATGTTAAAAATTCATTAAATTTCTAACTTAATATTAAAAAAGGTTTAATACTTATGCTGTCATTGATACCAGGGAATCTAGTGGCATCTGTATATATTTGCCATTTGTAGCATCTGTTTTTTTTAATTTAATATGGAGGGTTGTTGCTTTAAATATTTTGGTGCCATTTTTACTATATTTACTACATAAGCTGTGAACAATTCTTGATTTCTGGTTCTGAGGAAGACTGTATGTTGGCAGTTGAAAGCGCTTAACCAGTGGATGTTTACATTTTTATACAATAAAATAATTATTTTGTTCGAGCTGTGTTTGGAAGGTCATCCAAGTCTGCACCAGTTCTAGTCTTTTTGTTCAGTACGTGTTTCTATAGTTGCATTTGAATTTAAGGAATGTGACACACTTTCTTTCAAAAAAGCATTAGACAAATGGATAAGTATCCAAAAATTATTCCCAGTATGACGAACCTGCTGCTCATTGAAAAAGGAGGAAAAGTGTAAGGGTGAGTACTGGCACTTTGACGCTTTCTATGGAGCTTGCACAAGTGTATAAATGGTGATCATGTGACGAGCCTGACTGCCATTTTGTATTAAGCTGTTGAGATGTGAGCATGCATGTCTATATAGTCTGTCAGTTAATCAATTTGCTTCTATTTTGTACTCTGCTATCCATCCTGATGTATTACTATGTAATAAAGCATATAAATGAACTACCCCACTTGTTTCTCTTCAATTGCAAACCAAGACAAGTGACATGGTGTCAGAATGGGATCCTGAAATCCAGAATCAAAACCAAGAGGCACTCAGTTAATATAGAGGAATGGATCATCCCTACTGTACATACAACTCAGAAAGATAGGTCAGAAATGAATTCCAGGTACTAAAACTTGTTTAAATGATTTCTTATTCAAAAAATATAAAATGAAGAACTCAGAATGCTCAAAATGAATTTCTAGTTAAATGAAATGTCTGAAACTGTGACATATTGATAAAAATATTCAAAATAGTTATGAAAACATTTGAAACAAAGTCCAAATCACATAAAATGTACAAAGTAAGGAAAACAACCACATTTTTTCCTAAGTGCTTTTTTTTCACACAAATTAAAGCTATTCAAGATATCTGGTGCTTGAAGTTTTCATAAGTTTGTGCAGTATTACAGTACAGTACAGTTATTTCACAAAATGCAGTCATTTCAAAGTGTATTTCGCAAAGTACAGTATTTTGAAGAGTTTATTGTGCATTTGAATATTATTACAAGTGTGTGCATGTTCATACATAATTACAAGGGCCATATTTTCAGTGTGTTTGAGCATACTTTGTTGGCATGGCTGAAGGATTTCAAAAACAAGCTTCTCTTGTATTTAATTATAATACTGCAAAGAACTGGAGAGTGTTTGAGCAAGAGAACACTGTTTTCATACAAGCTACATTTTCTATAAAGATGACAATACAAAAGCATTTATTCTGCTTAATTTAGCTGGTTCAGAAGCCATAGAAAGAAAGCTTTCATTTGTGTATGCACCCACTGTGTTTGTAGGGAGGGGGAAACCTTCATATAGTGGTACCGGCTGAGTCAAAAAGTGCTTAAAATGTAAATTTAGAGAAATGTGTAACTCCCAAACAAATATACAATGGAAAAGCACTTATTTTACACAAGGGAGCAAAAAGCCTGGTGAAACCTTTGCAGCATACATCACTGATTTGAGAAATAAAGCTAAAACGTGCAGATTTGGTGATTTAAGGGATGAGTTGATAAAAGACAGACATGGGATGGGAGGGTGGCCTAATGATTAAGGTGTTTGCCTTACAAACACAAAGTGCAGGGTTTGAGTCTCACAAAGGATAATTGGCTAGGCTTAAAATGGCTTGCAAGGGCAGCTAGCTTAGTACTAACCTATGAACCTATGTGTGGTATTAAAAATTATGCTGTGAGAAAGATTTTGCTTTGTGACAGTGATTTAACTTTAAATAAGGCCATTGAGATTTGACAGATATATGAGCTTACAGAAAAGCACAGAAATATGCTTACAAATGAAAAATGCATGCTTCCAGTATCTTCTAGTGCTCATGTTGACAGTATGCAGCACGTGGTTAAAAGAAACAGGCCCAAGCATATAGCAGCTATGGGAAGACCTGCAACAGTCCCTGGGAAACCCCATAGCTTTCTAGCAAATTCCAGAGTGCACACAGTCTCAGTGAAGCACAAGGGTGAGTCAGCAAACTCAAAGAATGTGCCTCTACCCATTTTCATAATCAAATGTCAGAATTGTGGTGCAAATCATGAACCCAGAATAGAAAAGTGCTTAGATTTTGGTCAGCAATGCCACAAATGCAATAACTGGAATAATTTCAAAAGATTTTGTAAATCAAGTAAGGGACACTATTTTATTAAAAGAGAACATTCAAAGAGGCAAGTTGATCAATTAGAAAGTTGTCACCCTACTTTTTATGTTGATGGTGCATCTGTGCTTAATGAAACAGTCAATGCAGTAGATTTATGGGCAAAGAATGAAGTATTTTGTACTATTCAGATAAATGGAAGACTCACAGAGCTCAAAGTTGACACAGGTTCAAAGTACCATGTTATGTCAGCAGAAACATTTGTTGGAGTATGTGCTAGTGAGAAGCTTGATTTGGCAAATGTGCAAAGCTTGTTGCTTATGGTAGTGAAGAAATTCAAACTGAAGGTTCAGTAGTGCTTTTATGTTACTCTGCTGGGAACAGCTATGGCTTGCAATGTCAGTGGTCAAAAGGCGCGTACAATCATTATTAGGCATCAGAGACAGTTTGAAAATGGGGCTACTTTCATTTAATAAGAAAGTGCACCATGTAAGCTTAAAAGACCACTGTTCTAATTTCAAACAGTCTATTTTTTCTACCTATGCTGATCTTTTCAAAGACAAACTAGGCAAACTCCCAGTTGTGTACTCCATGAAGTTAAACCCTGAAGTCAGTCCAGTTGTCAGACCAGCCCAAAAAGTTCCAGTACCGATGCAGAACTGAGTCAAGGCTGAGCTAGATAAAATGGTGCAGCAAGGTGTAATTGTCCAGTTGAACCTACTGAATGGGTATCCTCTATGGTTGTAGCTCACAAGAAAAGCTCAGATGATATCAGAATATGTATTTATCCAAGAGATTTGAACAAAACACTGAAAAGATCTCATCATCCAATGCATACAGTTGA
This sequence comes from Protopterus annectens, assembly GCF_019279795.1. Taxonomy (NCBI): domain Eukaryota; kingdom Metazoa; phylum Chordata; order Ceratodontiformes; family Protopteridae; genus Protopterus; species Protopterus annectens. Next base: position 402,617,452 of record NC_056726.1, on the reverse strand, counting down.
TGAAGTCACTGCTCTTATGCCAAACGTCACTGTTTGTTTTTGTTTTGGATGTGAAGAGTTCATTTTGGCAAATTTTGCTTGATTGAAAATCTTCATTGCTAACCACTTTCAATACTCATCTCAGCAGGTACAGATTTTTGAGAACACCATTTGGGATACATTTTGCCAGTGAACTATTCCAGTGTGCCATAAAACAATTTTTTTTCTGGTTATCTGTGTGCCGTTATAGTAGATGATATTCTAGTAGGAGGTAATGGTGAAGCTGAGCATGACAGAAACCTCAAGAAAGTCAGGATGAGCATGTGAAGTGAATCTTAAGCTGAATCCTCAGAAGTGCAAATTCAGGCTATGAGAAGTTACTTATGTTGGTCATTTGTTTACCAGTTCAGGCTTACGACCAGATCCTTCAAAGCAAACTGCTATTCCTGTGATGCCAGCTCCAGACAATGTTCAAGAACTACAATTTTTTCTTGGCATGGTTAACTACCTAGGCAAGTTCGTTCCAGACTTGAGCCAACTTTTAGCACTGCTCAGAGAGCTGACATGCAAAGATGTATCTTGGTCATGGTTAGAGCAACACCAAAGAGTACTTGATGTCCTGAAACAGAGAATTGCCAGTACACCAACCCTCAGATACTATGATGTTCACAAGCCAGTTACTTTTTCTTGTGATGCTTTGAAGTTTGATCTTGGTGCAATCATTCTTCAAGAGGGTAGACCAGTAGCCTGTGCTGTGACACCCCACTACTGGATCAGTAATCAAGGAACCTTACCGCTGGCACCCATGGGGGGTGTACACTGAGAGGATGAGTATTTCCAGATGTAGCTCTCTGCATCAAGTGCATTTTCCCTTAAGAGCACACAGTCAGTCCAGGTCTGGTTTTTCCCTCCTTCTCCAGATCCCCAATAAGACTCCCCACTGGCATAGCTATAGAGCTGAGATCTCAGTTGAGTGACCAAGCCAAGACCACCAGCACCCTCTCTGTCCAACCAGTGATTTGTGTCCTAGCCCAAGTAGCTGACACACACACACACACACACACACACACACACACACACACACACACACACACACACACACACAGCTGACACGCACGCGCGCGCACACACACACACACACACACACACACACCTGGGAAGGACTGGCACAGGGTTACTAGCTATGACCCCTTCTGCCCAGACTATAAGGTAGTTTCAACTGCCACTAGTCACTCCTTATCAGCTACTTTAAGTCTCTTAACAAAGTGCTCCAATCTTACTCTGTAATGTTACTATCAATAGAAATGGAAGTTTGACTGCAAGCAAGGCTATTAGGAGTGGCCCACAGTGTCACCAAATAAATATGCAAGTACTCTCAGAATTTAAATATCTCTAGACAAATCAGCCACAATGAAAGGTTTAAATATATTGAATAATAAATATTAAAATAACAAGAAAATACTCTGTATATATTGACAGTGAGAGCAGAGTTCAAAATCACAGGAAATATTTAAAACAACATTGCAGGGAAGTCTCAAATAAATAAAGAAAAGCATCTAAATTAAGCTTTGCTATATTACTGACTATATCTAAGAGAATTAGTATAACCCAGAAACTTACTCAGAACAAGGCAGATGTGGTGAATTGCTCCTGTTGTTGTTATGTCAAAGACAGAATACAGAATGCTCAGTCTCTCACTAAGAGACTTCCCAAATTAATATCTCAAACATTACTGCTGTGATAACTTGCAGAATGACATGATTGCTTGTCATCTGAATCTGTCCTAGGCCCAAAACAACCACTGATGGCAGCTGGTAGCATTTAGCACCTACCTGCAAAAATGCATAGACATCAGATCTTAGGCAAATGGTAGAAGTCATAAAAAATAAAACACTTCCAAGATGGTAGAGAAAACTCCCTAATTTTAGACACTGTGTCTTGTTGCTGCACTGAAACTGAAAGACAACATCTTGTATAGACTACCCATAAAATAATTTATTTTCAGTTATTTTTTTCTAAACTTAACCTCTTGTATTCCAGTTTCCACTGTTAAAATATACATTTAAGCAGTTACAATAGTGCATGCACATTTCTGTTCTATTCCAGTAGGGTACACTGTGGATACATTTCAAACAGTTTATAAAATACCTTTTCAGTACATGCCTGTACAAACCTAGTTTGATATATACATGACATACAGTTCTAATAGTTTTGTGAAACAAGCATCTTGTATATATCAGGTTGATATTCAGAAATGACATATAATTATTTACAAAATTCCAGACAGCTGTGCTGGCAGTATCTCACTTTGTCACACTTCTATATAAATCATGTTGCTATTCACAAATGACATATAATTACTTACAAAATTACAGATAGATGGGCTAGCAATATCTCCTTTCATGACATATGCATCCAGAGCTCTAACCCAAACCAAGATGCAGTATGCATAGATTGAGAAATAAAGCTTGGCAATTGTGTTTGTATGTTGGAAGTTCCATCATTATATTTATGGTAGACCTATCCAAATTGAAAGAGATCACCAACCTCTATTCCCTATTTTGAGAAAGTCTATGCATACAGCCCCTGCCAGATTACAACGCATGATGCTCAAATTGCAAAAAAATAATTTCAGTCTTATATAGACAAAAGACAAACTTCTTTATCTGCTGATACCTTATTGAGATTGCCCAAAAATATTACTGAACAGCATGCAAATGAGAAATTTGGTTTTGAAGTCATGGAAGTGGGAATCTTTTCTTCCACACATCTTGATGAGCTTAGCAATCATACAGCTTCAGATCCAGTTCTTCAGAAGCTCAACCACTTTATCAGTTAAGGATGGCCATCAAAGCAATCTTGCTTACCAGTAGAGGTGCAATCATATTTTACTCACAGAGATGAGATTTTGTCAGACAATGGTATCATCATGAAAGGTCCAAAAATGATTGTTCCAAAATCCTTACAAGAAGAGTATATTACTATTTTGCATTGTGGCCATCAAGGAGCATATTCTACTAAAAGAAGGGCAAGAGGATTAGTATTTTGGCTTTCTATGTCAAGGGACATTGAGAGAGTACTTTCATCTTGTTCTGTATGTAATAGTACTAAGCCACATCAACAGAAAGAACCACTTCAGCCAAACCAGATTCCTGAACTACCTTGGTCATCATTACTTGGCGTTAGCAGACTCATTCAGAATGGTTAAAGATTCACCTACTTCCTAAACTAGCATCCAGTGCTGTCATTACTAGAATGAAGCATCATTTTGTAGTCCATGGTAGTCCTCACAAAGCTATTTCTGACAATGGTACACAGTTTACAAGCCAGCAGTTCAAAGGATTTGCTGATGAGTGCAGCTTTACTCATGTTACGAATAGCCCTGAATATTCACAGTCAAAGGTTTGGCAGAATGTGCAGTTCAAAGTGCGAAACAATTACTAGAGAAGTCAAAACGAGACAATAGCGATGTTTTTCTGAATCTCTTCAATCTCAAAAACATCTTGATTCACTTGCACAGAGACGTCTGTCAAGACAAACCAGAACCACACTACCAATTAGTAGTACAATATTGGTTCCATGTGTCAAGAACAGCAGATCAGTGAAATCCCATCTGTTGAAGAAGCACTTAGCCCAGAAGTCCTATTATGATAAGTCCAGCAAACTGCTCATTCCATTATGAGAAGAGGTGATAGGTTTTGATTGGATTGGAGTTGTGAAGAATGTAAGTCCAGAGCTGAGATCGTACATTGTGAAATCTCAAAGAGCAGAACTTAGGGGGATTCTGAAACATTTGACCCTGGTGACTGAACCTGTAATGCAGTATCATACCTGTGAGAGAGACTCTATATCTCAGAGTGAGTTATCCAGCATTCCATTTCCAGAGGATGTTCCTGTAAATATCCCTGTTCCTGAGAAGAATCCCAAAACTCCTAAAAGAAGTTGTTCACCAATGACTGTCCCTGTTGCTAAACCAAGTTCTGATCGCTACATCACTAGATCAGGTCAGATATCCAGACCATGTTCCAGATACACAGCGACTTGGACATGAACATTGTGTTTGTTTCTTATTGTCTGTACAACTGCATATATACTGTTGGCACTTCATTAAAGAAGGAAGGTGTAAATCAATATGTATGTATACCTTTAAGAAGCTTTCTAGGGGCTTACACAAGTGTATAAATACTGAGCACGAGCCTGACTGCCATTTTGTAGTAAGCTGTTGATATGTGAGCATGCATATCTGTGTAGTCTGGCAGTTACTCAGTTTGTTTATATGTTGTACTGCTGCTATCCATCATGATGTGTTTCCGTGTAATAAAGCATATAAATGAATGATCCTGCCTGTTCATCTTCAATTGTAAACCAAGATGAGTGACAGTCATTGTACCCAGCTGTCTTGTATAGTCTATGGTTCTATGAGTCAGTGATTCTGTATATCATCAGCAAGGTTGCAATAATTAATACAATTTCTCTAAGTATTGCTAATGAGTCTTTCAACTTTTCAAGAAAAGTAAATGCTTTTTTGACTCCTTTAATGCAAAATGCAGGAATGTACCACAAGCACATTGGTCTCCCTTAGACTTCTCAGCAGACCCACTTACAGTGAGAAAACAAAATCAAATATTTTAATCCAGAGCTTTATGTTTTCAGTCAAATGTCCATCTCTTTTTCTATTATGGGAGCTTTATTGATCTTGTTCTCAGTATGTAAATTATAATAATAGCTAGAATACTTATTTACTGAATTGCTATCACATTAGAAGTAAAACTCTTCTGTATTTTATCAGAAATGTTTATCTGTTCTATTTGCCACATCTTGTAGATTAAATGCCATACATTGGAGCAACTAGAAGGATGTGATATAGTTCAGTATAGTACTGCACTGGAACTCTGTAAGGGAAGAACAGCAGCCTTAGTTGACCTTTGTGACTAATTCCATAGTGGTTAATGTCTGAAAGTTTTTTTATTTGAAGTGGTAGGATAATTCTTAGGTACCTTTTGTAGTTGAATGTGCAGTAACTATTTGAAAGTTCAGCAATGAAGTTTCAAAGGACAATAAAATGTGACATATGTCATGTAGGCAACATATCCACTGTTCTGCAGATGTTCACTGAAATGGTCTACTATTTTGCATTTTACTCATTTTCCATTGTGGGTACTATGTCAAACTTCTGCTCAGTATTGAGATTACAATAATCATTTAGAATACTTAGAATAATGCTTCTCCATATTGTCATTGCATTAAGAGAAAAAATCCTAAATATTTTATGAGAAAAACATCTTGCCTCATGACACATATATAGCATGGCAGCAGATAAAGTAATATGGCCAAATTCAACATACTGTTGCAGCAACAATCTTAGTGTCTTTTGTAGCTGATTATGCAATGGGTGCTACGTGAATAATTTATGATGAAATGTGAAAGTGAGACTGATATATGACCTTTTTTTTAATAAGACAACATCTCACTTGTTTCATAGGTCATCACTTGCTTGAACTGATATTTTTCATTCCACTCCATTTCCATTATGGGTGTTGCAATGAATATATATCTACTCAGCATGCCACATATAATAATGGCCTACACAACTTTTGTTCTAAGCTGTCATTATATCACAAATACAAACCCAAATATTTGCCAATAACGTGTTTATTTTTCATTTTGCACATGTTGCAGCTGATTTGTTTTAAACTGGATATCTAAATGGATATGCTCAGATTAAAAAAAATACTACACTGAAGCCACTAAGGGTGGAATAGCAATTATGACCTAAATGTTCTGCAATGTAATCTTAAATGGAGAATGAGGAATGACTACTTGTATACACACAGTATGTCAATTTCTTCAGAGGTGTCCACTGCCATAGCATGATGTTTTAAATTATGATTTTTTGCATTGTGGTTGTTTCATTGAACATTTGCTCATATTGGCACTGCAATAATTGTCTAGAATATTTTTTTCTGAGTTGTCATTGCATTAGAAGTGTAAATCCTACATATTCTACTAGAAAGCTATATATTTATATAGGTAGACATACACACACACACACACACACACACACACACACACACACACACACACACACATATATATATACATGGGTCTATATTAGATGAATGAAAGTTCATCTTAGTGAATGCTCACATGAGCGAATATTGCGGAACTCGAAACCGCAATTGCGAGATCGCGGTACAGTGAAGATGGGAATATTTGCCCTTTCCTCACTGTAGTGCGATCTTGGAGTTGGAATATATATTTAGGGTGGGGGGTGCAGCCCCCCCCCACAATTGCAGTTTTGAGTATCTGGATATTCACTCATGTGAGTGTTCCCTAAAATGAACTTTCGTTCATCTAATATAGACCCTATATATATATATATATATATATATATATATATATATATATATATATTTTTTTTTATATGTATATATATATATATATAAAACGTAATAAAATAGAGCAACTAAAATGGTACGTACAAATTCAACATAGTGCTACACTGCAACTCATAAGGCAGAATAACAATATTATGTGTTTTAGCACAATATGGTTGTTGCCTGAAAGATTCATAATGAACTCAGAAAGAGGGAATGAGATATGATATTTTACAGAGGGGTAGCATATCCATTGTTTCAGAAGTGTTCACTGTCACGGTGTGATAGCTTGCAGTATACTGCACTTTCATTGCTGGTGTGGTATTGAACTTCAGTTTAGTATGTACAGTATAGTTGTTACCTGGAACACATCTATGCTGAGTTATTATTACAAAAGGAGTGCAAAAATGCTTTATTAGTCCTGAATACAGTATTTTTTATCACGGGACTTATGACAACCCTGTCACCAGTTTAGACTCCTATCCATTAAAGTACATTATTACATGAAGATAAAATTGTACATGCTTCTCTAGTCCAGAAATATCTAACTGGCTGTGCTTTTAACACATAATCATGAAATATTGTTCTGTGCGATTTGCTGTAATATTTCGTATAGTTACACAGATATGTTTCTTTAATGCTAGGTACCATCGGTGGTCTAATATTTCCATCTAGGTGCTCTAGTTTTGTGATTTTTTTTTTAAATAAAAATGCACATTGCACATTTTTCAGATCGACAAACTGAAAACATATCTAAATCATACCGATATTTCTAATAAAATGAGAATCAATGTTCCCCAAAAATATGGTATCTCCTGTCATTTATATGTTTTATCAAAATGCACATATTTTACTTATTTTGACAGGTATGCACATTTTTCAGATTCTTCTGCATGTCTTTCCTAAAAGTTATTAGATCATTAAAACATACTACAAGCAGACCTGTTCTGAAGTCTTGCCCCCAAAGATTCGTAAGGATACCCCTGAAGCTGTAGGGGTATATTACCATTTGAAGTTAGAGAAACAATCAGGTTAGAATGACCATGTGTAGCTTTCGGTTCTCTTCAGAGTAAAATTATATCTACACCAAAATACAAATATATGCTGCTGGTGTGATTCAAATTCTAAAAAGACGTGCTTCTGTATAAAACAGATTATTTATTCATCTTAAATATTGTAGCATAATAAAATAACATTAAAAGTGATATTCTTATTACAATTCAGGATAAAATGGATATTTTGTCTTTGAATGTGGGAGTCTAATCCAGGGATGTTTTATATATAATTGTGATTGGTAATATTCTCTGAAAATGTCATGAAAAATGTTGAACCATTTTGACAATATGGATTTTTAGATATAAAAAGCAAAAATAGTCACACATAGTCAGTGATTAATTGATAGTCCTTTGGAAAATGATAATTTGTTAAGGGGTTGCATGCAAAAAAGAAATGCATACAAGAGTGTCTGAGTAACATGCCATTCAGTTATAGAGAGCATTGATATGTGTGTGTGTGTGTGTGTGTGTGTGTGTGTGTGTGTGTGTGTGTGTGTGTGTGTGTGTGTATATATATATATATATATATATATATATATATACGGATTCACTTTAAAACATCGAATGTTCAGAGCATCGATATTCTGATCATCGAGACCAGAACATCGATGTTCAGAACATCAACGTTTCAAAATGAACCACACAAACACCAAATAAAAACAAACACTATGTTATGCAGGGGGGCTTTGCCCCCCTGCACCCCCCATGTGGGGGTCTGTGCCCCCCACCCCCCCTACTTTAATATTCCAACTCCGAGATCGCACTACAGTGGGGTAAGGGAAATCTCCCATTTACCGCTATGTGCGGTAGCGCTAAACAGGAGATTTCCCATACCCTACCTGCAGTGCCAACACTCAGATGGCACACACACACACACAACATGCAGGGCACCTTGCTGCCCTGCATACACACCCACAATTCTACATTTTCACTTACCTGGCACTTCCACTTTAAACCTTCGATGTTCTGAACTATATATATATATATATATATATATATATATATATATATATATATATATGTATATATATATATATATATATATAAGGGAATTAGGCACTATCAACATGAGATTATGGTAATCAGGCCTCATGAATGCCAATAAGTTGCAATGCTTATAATCAGACTTATCAAACAATAGAAACAATTTATTAAAAGTCATAATTGCAGTAGGTTATATAAATCTTGACAACTTAGAGATATGAATTTATTTTTGCTCATTTTGCAGTTACTCACAGGCAGGAATTTTATTTTATTTCATGACGATGGGCTTTAGTATCTTTTGATATCAGTTTTTCTTTTTGTTCTTGGCATTAGCTCATTAGCAAACTCCCACAAAACTGTCTGTTGCTCTTGTTCAACTATGACTGCTCTAGGACTTCTGCGTCACTGTACTTTCTGAATATTGAGAGGAATACTTTGTAACCTCTAAAGGTCACTTTTCACTCTGCATTCCTGCACCTGATCATGTTGCAGGCATGCATGTTTCCATACATGCTGGCATAAGGTATGGCCAGGTTTCAGACATGGGCATTTGCATGCTTGTGTAATACAACTTTGCATCCATTGGCATCCACCAAAGAATGGTGTAGTCTCTGCATGTTTCACACAGTCTGAAAAAGATGGAAGAACTTGTCATTTGCTTTTATATCCCACCGCCCTGGCTATTCTTCCATCACTGGGAGCACAGTCTGAATTTGATTTTCTAACAACAGGAGAAATAAAATTGACACCAGCTGGTGAGCCACAACCCTTTAGTATTTGTTGAAGTATTAATTCTAACAGTAAAAACCAGTAAGTGATATATGCATTGGAAAACTAATAGAACATTGAGCATTGATGACCTGAGTAATAAGTTCCAGGCACATGGATACAAAAGGATGTGAAATATTAATAGGTATGAATAATATAACTACAAATAAGTATTCCGAAAAGAATTTTGGAAAGCTTGTATCTGTACAGTGAAACAAAAGGGCATAGCTTAATCTGACTTAAAATACAAAATAGTATTGTTTTAATTTGGTGGCAGTAACACTTAAGATACAGTATTTTTGCTTTCTTATTGTACCTATACTTGGTGTAAGAATACATTGGAATTTTCTACCATACATATTTCAGTCAGTTGAAAGAACAGAAAAGTAGGACAGTTTCTTTCTGTTTTCTCTGAGGATAACTAATTATCAGTGGTTTGTTTAGGTGGCTATCCATACATAGCTGTTGTTTGCTACAACATATTCTCCCATCTTCTTCTGTCCTTCCCAATTAACAATAGGCATTTCATACCCTTGTCATAAGAGTAAGCATCTATGCCATTTGCCTTATCTTCTTTGCTTCCGTTTCATCATCCAGAGTGAATAGAGACAACAACTCTATTTCACCATAAAAAAGCAACTCTGTGTTCTTCAACATCCTAACTGCTCTCAGAAGTACCTCTTCTGGCTGCAGGATGTACATATTCTGGAATTGTCTTCAGAACTGCCAGCAGTAATCGAGATGCAGTCTCACCAAACTCCTAAACAATAACAGGATAATCTGCTTACATCCTTTTATTCTATTCCTCAGATTTGTTACCTGAACATTTAACTGGGCTTTGCTATCATCCTCTTACTCTGTTTTCTATAATCTTTCTTGGAATGATCACCACTAGTATGGCTATTCAGATACACAGACACAGGCAGCATGTGCATAGATGTATACAAACACACACACACACACACACACACACACACACACACACACACACACACACACACACACACAAGCAAACATTTGCACACTCTCATACACTCACTCAGTTACTACTACATTATTGCACACAGTTTATAAAGAAATATCTGGCAATAAATCAAACAACTTACTATGAGCATGCTAAGGCAAACAGTGATGTTTAGTATGGCAGAACTCTGTATCTCATTTAGATGCAATGCACAGTGCACAGAAATGTCACAACCCTTTTGTACTTGGGCACTATATGATAATATCATTTGCACTGCCTTGTCATTGTGAACAACACAATATGGTAGTACAAAGTAGTGCATTAGATGACAATGTTGCTAGACAGTGTTTGTTTTTCTGATTAAGTTATCATCTGTGGTGGACTCTTTTTGGAGTCTATGTGCCTTTCTTATGTCTGTGTGGTTTGTTTTCACTGCTCTATCTGGTTTTCTTCGACGCTACATTCCAAAAACATGTTGCTAGGTGAACTGAAAATGCTTCAAACTGCCCAAAGGCATGTGTGTGTGTGTGTGTGTGTGTGTGTGTGTGTGTGTGTGTGTGTGTGTGTGTGTGTGTGTGTGTGTGTACAAATTCAGTTATATTCCTTTCTTCATCAACTAAGTATTGTTGTAACAGGACTGCTATTTATGCATTAGATCACTGTGGTACAATGCATCACTGCTCCTCACATTACAGTTTGTTGTGGTTTGAATTCAGCCTACACCTTTCCCAAATTCAGTTAACATTTACCATTAAAATACATAATTTCTCCAGCTGCCATATCTTGGAATGTCACTAAAACACATTAAAATTATAGATCAGCTCATAGGGTTTTCATATCTATATCTAAATCTAAGAATGAACTTTGTGATTTATGGTTCTCTGACCATACTGACAAGCTCTGAATAGACCTACAACTACATTACAGCAAGTTATTTGTAAGTGTGTGTTGAAAACACTCTTTGTTAGACTACATTCTCCCGGCTGGTACAGATTATTGAAGAGCTACATGAACATCAGCTTGTTTATAGCAGCAGAGCACCGAGCCATATGGGCCTTTTCGTAGACTTGCCCTGGGAGCATTGCCTGGTTAAGGGACTTGCTCAATCACACACCAGGAAAATGGAGGTTGAAAGAATTAATTGCAGGACTACAACATAAAGCTTTTCAACAACTCATAACATTAATCACCTGGGTTAACTGCCAAACAGACTTGTTCCTGTCATGACACCTTTACCTGTACCATGAGAATCATACACAACCTGTTGTTTGTTCATCCTGCTTTCTGATTTTTGTTATGTGCATTGTCTGTTTTCCTTTGTATATATGTATTTACCTCATCTGCAATTAGACCCTGTGTGACAAAAATTACTGACGTAACCCATGCTCTCTTTCCTTTATCCATCTATAGTTTGTAACTACTCTTTTTATCTCATCTATTTCAGTGTATGCATATAATTTATGATTTGTAACATTAATAACTCTACCTAATGTTTATTCTATTTGCATCTTGCATAACAGTTGTTCCTATATGCTTTCTGTGTGTGATTCCACTGAAAATGGACACTGTCCAATTGGATTGTCCAAGTCATCAAGCATTAACAAATACACTTTTTCAACTAAAGAGACATAAGCAGGTTACACAGCAGAATAAGTATTAATGTCATTGTCTGTGATCTTTTCCTTAAATGCATCTGAGTGCAACGTGAACAGGTAAACTGGACAAAAACTTTCTATGAACTGTGAATTTTTTTTTCACTGTTTCCTTCATTATATTCTGGTCAAAATGGATAACTGCAAAAAAGGGATTTCTGTTTACAAGTTATGATGACCTCAGAGTTATCTATTTCTGTTTATTAAGTATATTAACAGATTGTGTATACAGTTAGAATTTCAGATCCAAGTGATATTAAACAATATTTCAATACTCCTTACTGAATGGGCAGTTAAAATGTAATGCTCATGAACAATGAAGACTAGACTGGGCCAGTATGCAGTTTCCTATACTAAGGTTTCACTGACTCAAGGAACCAGAGAGGAGGGTTAAATGCACAAGTCTTTGTGGTAAAACATAAAGTAGAGGAATATACTGAACCTACTGTGTGGGATGTCAACACAGAAATGACAGTGCAGATAAATCCCATTTAGTATTAATGAAAGTGATATCTGTTCGTGGAAGCCATTAGAACATTTCATGTTTAAGGCTTCTCCCACATAAAGAAAAATACTAAAATCTGTAAAAATGCAATTAAACCCTTCCTATAAAATAAGATGTAAGCAAGTTAACCCAAAATATAACAAAGCCAATTACTGACTATATTAAACCTAGTGAGAAAGACTGTTCACTTAGCATGTGTTGGAAGGTACATGAGTTTAGATAGACAGACACACACATAATGTAAATTTACATAAACTTCAGTACCCTGTTTCAATTATTATTTTTTTATATTTTACAATACAATTAAGTATTTAATCTGCCTAAATGCTGTTGAGAAACTGCTGCAATATTCTATTGTCCAATCAAATTTCTTTTCCTCCTCAGAGCCTGATACAATGAGCCTTGGAGTATGCATTTGCGCTTATTTTTCAGGATTTATGTAAAAGTGTAATAGTTAGGGTAGAAAGAGCTGCATATCTTGCACAGAGGTTGGGATGCACTTTGCTCACAATATAACAAAACGTGTGTGCAGAACCATCAGTTTATTCAAATGGATTTCACTGAGTAAAATAACTTTGAAACACATCTGATTCCTTTCTTCACATATGTCATTTTATAACCCCTTTAAAGTAACTTATTTTCATAACAGATGTGAGATTAGTTCCTCTATTTCTTTGCATAAGATGGCAGTTTCAAAAAACACAGCCATCAATCATTCCCAGTGGATTTATTGCTCTTAAGTAGCAGCAATTAGAGGATTAGCCAGTTCAGCATTCACATTAGATGTGTTTTGTTTTCTGTTTTATAATTTCCCACACAATGCTGTTTTGTTTTTTTGGTATTTAAACAGTACATCAGCAGCAGCAGCAAACCTAATTTGTATTTCTGTTATGTACATCATAGAATGTAAATAATTTTTGTATCAGTTTAGTCTTATAGCAACTTGTAACACATTTTGTGATTCCCTTTAAAACAGTACTAAAGCAAATACAGGCTATACTGGTAGTCAATGTTTATGTCATTGCAGTGCATGGCACATATTGTTGGTTCAAAGGTGTATACTAGGCTAACAGCCACTAAGGCCCTTATAAGCCTAGCCGTGCAACCCAAATGTGACCCACAAATTTGATTTATATAGGGTCACTGTTGTAAAACATGCTATTTTTAGGGTTGCCTAATCACAGAGATGAATCGTCTTTATATACAACATAAAGAGACACAGGAACAAATATACTTTATTTGTTGAAATTAAATGGGTCCATAATGTTTCATGAAATGTCATTATGCAGTTATTACATTTATTGAATTAATTAGATCTAATATCAAGCTACTAGTTAATAACAAAATATTTGCTATATCTATGGATATTAAGAAACTTTACAAAAACATTGCCATATAGCCAGCACAATTGCAAGTATATTTTGTATTAACTTTATTAAGAAGAAAATTAAAAATATGTACAACAAACAATAATCCATCCACAACCCCTTTTTTCCCATTTTTGCACATGGGTTAAGGGTGTCACTTCAACAGTGACAATCATCTAACGCCAAGGTTTACACCACTGCGTGGCTAGCTCTGTAGTCGTAGTTCTTCCACACCATACATTCACAGACATACTCACACCTATGGCCAATTGTTAGAGTATCCAATCCAACTACTGCATGTCTTTGGAATGTAGGAGGAAACAAAGCACCCAGAGGAAACCCACATGAATACACAGAGGACATGGAGAGTCCACACAAAAAAGAATCAAACCAGGGAGCATCTTGCTGTGTGGCAGCAACACTATCCACCATGCCACTGTGCTACCTCACCACTTTGCTACAAACCACAAATAACCATCCTATTCACAACATAAACAAGCATCTGCTACATTAATTTAGAAGCAGTCCGGCAACTAAACAATGCAGGTCTGGATACAAGAAAGGGCATAACTAAAAAATAAGTGCCACCAATTGACCCATACCCAGCCAAGTAACCATTGTCAGTATTAACTTGTTTTAGCTTGTAGACTGAAGGATACAACTATGGTAACATCCAAGAGCATATGCTAAAATCTTTTCAGGTATCTCTGGTAGTTATGTGTCCTGTGATTAGTTCATAGCATTAAATAGTGATTCATCCATAGATTGCACTTTAACCCTTTGAAGCACAAAGCACAGAAGGCCAAATATCTACCTGTAAAAGACTGAGCACAAATGTGCAGAATGTAGAAACAGGAAATGGATAATACATATCATAGGATCATAGGAAGTTACTAGGCTAATGGCCTTAGGGCCCTTACAAGCCTAGCCAAGTTCTAACCTTATTCCCACAATCAGCACCTAATGCCCATGTCCAAGAGGGACACAGGTGGAACCCCCCCCCCCCATGGGTGAATTTACGGTTACCCATCCAATCATCCAGATTGCATTTGAAGAGGGCCAATGAGGTGCTCTGTTTGACATGAAGTGGGAGTCTGTTCCAAAGGTGTGGTAACCTCTGGGAGACAATTATGTCCCTCCAGCATGTCCTGTTAATGTCACATACCAGGTTAAGGTCTTTAGAGTGAGTAACCCATGTGCCATTTGACTTGCAGATATGCAGCATTTCCAATAATGCAGGGTCTGAGATTGCCTTGTATGCAAAGCAGAGATCACCTCTGAATAGTCTGTATGAAACAGAATAAAGTGACAGTGATTTCATATGATCCACATAGAACATTTGCTAAAGACCTTGAATTTTCCGTTTGAAGAACCTTTGTGGTTTCTCCAATTGTTGCAGGTGATTGGAAAGGTATACACCAAAACGGGCATTGTATTCTATTAATGGCCTAATAATGGAAGAGTACAGGGAGGTTATAACTTCTTATTTTTCTGGAAGCAATGCCCTTACTTATGAGAAGAGCAATATAGAATGCCCTTCTTACCACTGCGGAGACATGGTGATCAAAGGTAGATTGCTGTCAACCTATGAACCTATGTGCCCAGGTCTCTCACCACTGACTGCGTACTTGGGGTGTTGCTATTGATGTGGTAGTTAGCAGGAACATCACTCTTACCAAAAGGGATAATGCCTTTTTGCATTGGGTTTAAGGCTATGACTTTGGCACCAGTCAATTGTTTGTGCAAGACCCTCTTGCAGGTTGTTGACATCATTTGGAGATTCTATGACTGCTCTCGGTTTGCAGTCATCAGCAAACTTTATCAAACACAGACCTTTATTTTTGGCTTGTACTTTGGAGAAATAGATTCCAAGCAATAGATGTTCTAGGACTAATCCCTGTGGAACATCACTGGTTACAGGTCTGCTGTTAGAGTTGGATTCCCCTATTTTGACTATATGTGTTCTATCAGTGAGTCAGTTAGCAACCTATCTAATGATATAAGAGTTGATACCTAGCTGGGAGTTTGTCAATGATGCTTGAGTGGATGATAATGTCAAAAGTCTTGGACAAGTCTAGGTAGGCTGTATGTACATATTTCCTCTCATCCAGGGTCTTGGTGACTGTCTTGAGGAAGTCCACCAGGTCTAACAGGCATAATCTCCCTTTGACAAATCCAAACTGAGTAGGGTCAAGTGTCTGGAAATTACCTATATCTTTGTTGATAAGGCCCATGATGATACACAAATAGGTATAAGTGAATTTCAATGAGAAAAAATAGAAGTCATGCAGAAAAATACATTTGTATAAGGATGTATTAGACATTTATCATTTGAACAAACTTTTTGTCAGTGGTTTTCATTATGTTGCAACGGTTGCTAACATAGTGTCAACGGTTCTGTGCAGGGTACAACAAGATAATAAGATTTTTGTGTTCAAAGCTCTGTGATATAAAGTTTGGGTGCTTACTCCAGGCTTCACAATAGAACACATTGTTTATTTACAGAGCATCCAATTATATCCAAAGATGTAAAACACTTGAGAATGAGCTAGGCTCTGGGTAAATAACTTGCCCCAGGAAGTACCATGTGCAGTGCTACTTAAAGTTCTGACTATGTATAACACTCTGCTGCATTCTTTAATCTCAGTCTTCTAATGGGCACAAGGTTCTATTAGAGAGTTTAATGTTCCTGTTATGCACAAAGTCTGTGAAGCAAATGTGAGGATTGTATCAACGTTTCTCAAATCAGATTGCAATATCTTCTCTAATATCACATTCAATGTGGTATTCTTAAAATGTGCTGTGCATTCTTTCCTTTAGGATATTTTTTGGTGGGGTAGAGATTTTACACAGCAACAAACACTGAAGTATTACGTATGTATCTAGGAACTAGTTTGGGCACTTATAAAGAAGCTCCTTTAAAAAAAAGTTAGAAGTAAAAATACTGTAAGCAAGCTTGTTATTGGATGTTTAAGCAATTCTACAACATTATGTTCACATTTTCATTGTGAAAATAATCCTTAGAATTGAGACTTTTGCATAATCCTAGGAGCAGTTTTTTGATTATGTACACTTTATGTCTCTGTTTTCGGTCTGTCAGCACAAAATTCAAGCTACGGTTTATGGTCACCTCATTAACTAGACCAGCACTCATTGAATAGAAAGATTGCAAATTATTTCTAAAGCTATTGACCATATTAGAACTTGCTGCAGTTTTTTATTTTTATTTTTTTTTTATTTATTTGTGTTTATTTATTATAGTTTGCATAAGCAATATAATGAAAAAGAATTGTAAAAAGAAAAATGTAATGCAACAAAGGAGGGAACATTGTAGTATTTCTTTTGCTACAGTTTCCAGAGGATCAGACAAATGGAAACATTTTATGTCAGACATTACCTGTTCTTTAGAGGGGAAAAAAAAGAAGAAAAATACCTCAATATCACTTTTAGGGAACTCGTCAGAGAAAGTACTGGATGTAAAAATCTAAAATAAATAAATAAATAAATAAATAAAGCTACATAAAATAATAACAGATGTCTTATAATACACCACATTGAGTGATGCATGCAAATCTCCTGTATTGATGACAGTGCCAGAAAAAGTAATATATACAAAACCAGCAAGGTGTTTTCATTGTAAACTTAGCATGACCTAAGAGTTAGCAGATTTGCCAATTATATTCTCTCTGCAACTTGCATATTAACTGCTTATGTTTATGGTAAGCTAGCTATATAATCGAAAATTAGAATGCATACAATACCAGTAGAACTTGACAGGTGAATTATTGTCCTTCACCACTGGTTATGTTTACTGCATTGATTCAGAGATAATATAGCTAAGAGTCTAGTGTCCACATTGTCCATCAATGAATAAAAACAGAATTATTACAGCTGTATTGAAATCAGTTTAAGCCCATTCTATGCACAGTTTTATATATGAAGCAAATAGTGTATGACAAAGATATACATAAATAATTGCTAAAGCTGAAGTTTACTTGGGGAGAATTTTCACAAAGCCTGTATTTTTTAGTTCAGTTAATTATGGAAACAACCTTCTAAGTTGCTTATTTTTACTGGAACCTTAAACCTTTGTATACAGTTTAAGCTTATGCAAATATACACATCAGCAATGGTTTGCCAGAATATAACAAAGCAAGCAGTTTTTTTTTCATTCGGTTTTTATTTAACAAGCAACAAAACTAATTGGCTTAAATGGTCTTGTTTTGCAAATTGTATTTGGTTTATTTTTTGACATGAATAAAGTAGGCAGCAGAAGTGTGACAGAATTCATAGAAGACTAGGAGGTCTACCCATTTTGACTTACAAAAAGAGTGTGTTGAAAAGGCCTTGTTTGTGCTATATAGTGTTATTGATCTGAACTTGTCATTAATATTGAAAGTTTATTTGTATCCCATAATGTCAACCATTGTTAGACATTCATAAGTAATTTATGTGGACCACATACAAACAGATAGTGCCATATATCTTGTGCTGTTGGATTCTAAAGGGGTCAGGACACTGTTGTGGAGAGTCTTTAACATACTGCAACATTAGTCCAATAATAAAAACCCAGATATGTCTCAGTGATGATGTAATTTCCCATACTTTACTTTTCTTTCTGTAGAACTGCTCCCCCCATGACATTCAAGGGACTGTATGCACACCATTAAGGTGGTAAACAAGCCCTCCCTGGTACACTCCCTTCTTGAAATGACTCCTCAGCATTTCCTTACGGCCAGAAGAGCAGAATCAAAAGTCCACTATTTGTTTCACAGCTAAGATAAATAAGGCCTTTTGTGGACCTACCTCAAATAAGGTTACGCAAAACAGCATAGTCTGTCCTCAAATATATTTTTCTATCTGTTAATCCAGTTAATTACCTAATGAGGTTTCTTTTTTAATTAGATTTAAAATTGTCTGGTATAGGATAAAAATACCAATTTTATATTATTTACAAGAGGTTTGCACATGGTAAAGTGACACTGGTGAGAAACTATTGACCTTCTCTCCCTACGTATTTCTTTCTATCACAAAATTCCCCACCTCAACTTTCTTTTCTTAGTTTTAAATGTAATGTTCAGCTTGATAAGCTATCATTTTTCCCTTTTTCACCACTGCTCCAGAATATAAAACATGCTATCAGACTGATTTCCTTTCTCAATAATAATTACATCTACTTGACCTAGCCACACCATGCAGAAAACATATTAAACCGAATTCTTGACTACTAAATGCATATATAGCAAATTAACTGATAGTTTGTAGCATTCCCTCTTTCCTGTCTCTTACTCTTACCTTCCAGAGTGGCTTCATATATTACTTTCATTTTATGTCACTGTACTTATTATTACTTTTAATTCTACCCATAATTCTTTGAGCAATTTAAAATCAACTTTCCAATTGATCAGTGCCATTTTATTTTACTTACTTTGCAGAGTGGTTCAACTCACTCCGCCCATCCTCACTTCACTCTAACCAATTCCACTCCCCTTCCCTACCCCTTATTCTCACCCACCCCATCTACATTACCTTGTTCCACCCACTCTATTTTTTCCACCTATCATCAGAAACATTCCACACCCACATTTCCATAACTCCACCCTATCATTACCTTTTTATTGCTTTTTGCCTCATTCTCTCTTTTTCAATCCATTTCCATTAACTATGTTAATCCATTACATTTCTTTTTTAAACACACTATGTACTCTTCCCATAGAACATTCATCAGTATGTTGCTCTGCTCTCTAACACTTTCTGTTGTTGCATATTACACTTCCACCTTAACAATATTCTTACAATAATTTAAAAACACTACTGTTATTCCATCATCTTTTTCTAAGCATACACCAAGATACTCAAAAATCTCACCCAGTTTACTTACTACCACTATCATCAACAGTTCTAAAATAAAATTACTGCATAACAATTCAAAATCCTTTTCCTTCAAGTTTCATATCTACCTAAAAATACACTATCTACATCAAGCAATTCTCCATGCATTTCACTCATATCCCTTTTTATGGAGATGTGCATCCTAACCCTGTTCCTTCTGCTACCCTAACAACCTTATCTAGTTCCAAAAAACTTAACTGCAAGTAATTTTTGGATCAGCTATAATGAAATAACAGACTTTCATGCTTGGATTGCACAACATATGACGGGTGTCTTAGCAGTCACAGAAACCTGGCTAAAACCAAATATAAAATATTCTGAAGTTCTTCCTCCTAGCTATAACATCTATTACATCCTAACCACTTTAGTTAATAGTATTTCACTATTCCATCCTAACCACTTTAATTTCACTTTTTATCTTCACTCCAGCTCTACTTGTGGAACTGCTAAAATATTCATCAGCTTCCTTAAAATAAATGCCTCGACATGTCTATGTATAGTTGCAATACACACACACACACACACACACACACACACACACACACACACACACACACACACACACACACATGCACACATGCACACACGCACACACACACACACACACACACACACACACACACACATATATATATATGTATGTATATATTCCCTCAAGCCAAAATAGCCCAATATTAGAGCATATCTTACTCTGAATATCCTCTACTGTTCTCAATGACACTATTATCTTTCAAGATGTAAATATAAACTGGAAAATTATATGATATAAATATTTATTATTTCTCACAACTCATCACAACACCAACTAGATATGACAGAAATCTCACACATGGATCTATACTACATTGGATTTTAGTCTCTGATCCAACCAAATTTTCCATTGCTGGCAGTCTACACGGTACCTTAAGTGACCATCTACCATCCTAAATTTACGGATATATTACTTATAGCTGATAAATCACTTTAAAATTACCTGTAATCTAACTAAATTTAACCATGACTCCTTCCTTAATGCATTACAGTCTATAAACTGGACTACTTTACTATCCCTAGCTCTAGATGATACAGCTGGTTACTTCAATACTGCATTTCTAAATATCCTAAACAGCCTTGTTCCACTTCACTCAAAAAGAATAAAAATCAGTTGTGTTCCCTGGTTAACAAAATCACCAAAACAGTTAATATTATGTAGAAATAAAGCATGGACAAATTAGATAAAAAAATAAATCTTCTCCCAACCCGCAAAACTTTAGGTACTGCCACAATCAGATAAAAAAGCAAGTAGTAAATAACAAAAAAGACCTATAACAACCTTCAAACTACAAACAAAAATAATCCAATAAAATGTACTGGAACAGAGTACTGGATGGAAATAATTTTAATAAAAAACACACAAGTATTAAGTGCTTTAGTCTCTACAAAAGCGAGACTTCATCAGGTATTCTGATGAAATCTTGCTTTTGTGGAGACTAAAGCGCTTAATACTTGTGTATTTTTTATTAAAATTATTTCCATCCAGTATCCTGTTCCAGTACGTTTTATTGGATTGGCTTTGTTTTGTGCTGAGGCTGATTTACTTGTGGTTACAAACAAAAATAACCCCAAGAAATTCTGGTCTACCATTTACTCCATACTCAGGCCTAGACCAAAACAACTCCCAACCCACATCCAGATAAATCTTCTTTTCAGCTTGCCACTATCTTTAGCACATATTTCATTGATAGCATAGTTAACCCAGATAAAAAACAACCTACTCAAGCCAAAAATCAATATTCTTCAAATAATACTAAGAATACCTCCCCCTCATCTAGATTTATCTTCTAACTGTTCTGTCTTCTCTTTCAACAATCACTTCATACCCAAACATTGGTACTCCAAATTTCACTCTGCAACCAATCTCCATTACTAACATTAAACAACTTTTACATAAGCGTAAACCTGTCTTAACCTCAGCTGTCAACTTACCCTCTGAATGCATCAATCTAGCAGCTGATGCTATAGCCTATCCAGCTAGCCTTCTCTTTAATCGATGCATTACTGAGTCATATGTTCCAGTATTATGGAAAATGCCCTACATTATTCCATTGCACAAAGGAGGCAATTCTTTTGAAGTCACTAATTTTTTGACCTGTTGCTATTTTATCTCCAAACTATTAGAGAAGTGCTTGCACCAGCAACTTGTCAAATGCCTTATGCAAAACTCTCTTCTAACTTCCACTCAGCATAATTTCAGGCCAGTCCATAGCACAACAACAGCCATACTTTCTTTCACAGACACTTTAAACAAAGCTGGGGACTCTGAGATGTGTGAATCCTAATTATTTATTGATCTAGCTAAAGCTTTTGTTGCTGATCCCCATTCCAAACTCCTACATCACCTGTCCAGCTTTGGTCTCTCATCCTCCTCAATCAATTGTTTTTCTATCTGTCTATCAAAAAGCCAACAATCTATAACATGGTAAGGCTCCCTATCATCCTACCTCCCAAATATCACCGGTGTTTCCCAAGGTTCCATACTTGGGCCACTACCTTTCAACATTTTCATAAATGACCTTCATATAACATCATGTAATAGCTCTTTAATTCAATATGCAGATGAATGCACTATCATCTACTCTTGACAGAGCTTGCCTCACTTACAATAAGTAACCAAATAAGCTTTCTCCTCTCTGGAAGCATGGACAAGTGATGCTCAACTGTTACTTAACCCTGAAAAAACTTAACTCGTTCTATTCAACTTTACTATAAAAAACTAAACTGCTTCTATACACACCCAAATTTTGTCATGAGGATAAGTCAAACTTTTAAAATCCAATCCAATAACAATACAGTAACTGAAATTGTCTTGTCTACTAAACACCTTGGTGTAATAATTGATGCCACTCTAAAATATAATCTCCATATTCAGAACAGTATTAAAAAACACACCAAAAATCAGGTATGCTACACAGGCACAAATCTTATCTAAACAAACAGACCAAATTTACATTAGCCTATACCTACCTATTACCTTGACTCCTGTATGACACACCTATTCTCACCAACTTCCAAGTCTTAACGTAAGTCCAAACTTGAATCTTGTTTAATAAAATAGCTAAATTTGCTACTAGTTCTACACATCTCACCCATCAATGTATTCCCCTACATTCCCTTCAGTTGCTTGAGCTACCTTAATAACGAACCTATCTACAGCTTATAACTGCTCATAACACAGTTTACAAGCCTACTACCCACCATTCCTTACTCTCTCTTCTCCAAACCTATAATCTCACTAGATCCATACAATATGAAAATAAATAATTTCTTACCCTGTATAAACCCAAAAATTCAACTGGTAAAAGACTGTACTCATTTTCAGTAACAAAAGGCTGGAACAACCTCCCTACTAACATTAACAAGAAAAAGAAACTCTCCTGTGACTGCCAAAGGTGGTGTCAAAACCTAAGCCAAAGTCTGTGTAAAAACTGAAACATACCACCACAGGCTATTAAAAATTATGCTCTTCAGTACTGAAGTAACATCAACACTGATTAGTATTGACAAGGCTGCCTTAGTCTGGTATGTGCTGTTCATTCAAGGAAATTGTCTTTATTTGGCAACTTGGAGGTGTGTTTCCTTCAAGGTCTCTAATTGGCTGTGAACTCATTGCTTTGAAAAAAGGTGTTGGCTTGGATTTAGCCACATGATTGCTGTTTCATTCTTTTATCTTAGCCCAGAGGAACCTGATTCTTTAGGATCTGAGGAAGGCTTTTAGCCAAAAGCGCTTATCATATACAAATCAAGAAGGGCTTTGTTTTATTGCTTTACGTCTCATTGTAAGTCAAAACAATTAAAGTTTTTATTTTATTCTGAAGAGCATAATTGTTAATAGCCTGTGGTGGTGTGTTTCAGTTGTTACACATCCCTACTAACAGTAGACTTCACTTAACCCCAATCATCTTGCCTTTTAACATGCTTTAAAAGAATTCCTATGTGAAGTATGGATCTGCTCTTGCTCTAAACCAGGCTAAAACTCAATCTTCCACCATTTTGCTCCTTTTCTTCTTTACTCCCTTAACCTTCACATAACCCATTGTTTTCTCCTTCTTGTATCTTGTCAAACCAAGTTAAACTCTCTCTTCTTACTAATACCTATAAATCATCCCAATATAATGCTGAAATAAATACTTACCTCCCATCACTATATCTTTTTACCTAACCTCTATTTAAATCTCATTTTCCCTTTAACATCATAAATCCACGTCACTTATTTTACTTTTCCGCTACCCCCTCACCCAGTTCCTTTTTTGTTGAACTCTCTGATATATATCTCTCTTCAAGACTTCCCACTGATCCAGTTTTACTTCTCCCTGACAAAATCTACTAAATATACTGACTTTTACTTCTCACTGCTCCTAGCAAGCTTAGCTTTTTTCTTCTCTCTGAGCTTATTCCAATATCTAACCTCCTCCTTACTCTAAGACACTATACCTACTTGATCACGCAGGCATATATGATTATTCATCTGTCTTTATCTCTATTAGAGCTAAAAATTCACGTTTAGTTTTACCTTTTAGTCTTACCACCTTATTCATATACTATCTTCTCACAAGCAAAGCTACTATAACGTCTTTTCGTTGACAACAAAGATAATTTCTACTGCCATCTAACTTTCTATGTATGTTTAGAATTACACATCTAAGCTTGTTCTAACTCTGTACTTTGCATCAATTTTTTCCAAAATTTTCTAATATCTATATAATATTTGCATTATACTGATTTTCATATTGCATTTTGATATGACTTTTGCATGCAATTTTTAAGTAATTTGGAGGTTTTCTCCCCAGGTCTCTACTAAAAATGGGTACATTGAACCCAGTCAGACTTTCCCAGTAAACAAATGTCAATGAATAAATAGTTAGGGCAGAACATGCCTCAGGTTACTTGTTATTGTAGTATTGTAACTAGCCAAAGGAACATGTGTTTCACCAATACAAGGTTAAGAGATTCAGAAAGATTCTGTCAACAATTTTCATTACATATTTCTTGAGTAAAACAAATCCCTCTGGACCCACTGCACTGCTGAAAAACTTCTCCAATGACATTTATTTTATTTATTTATAAAATTATTTATTTATTTATTCATTCATTTATTTATTTATTGACATTTGGTGACTGAGAAAGTCCGGCTGGGTCAGAAACACATTTTCACAGAGGCCCAGGGAGAAAAGCTCCATACAGAACTAAAGCATAAACAATGACATGATAAATAAATACATATCATTGTATTTAAATCTGCATTAGATAGAAAACATAGGTAATTATAGAAGACTATAGAAGAGGGAATAGATCAACAAAAGTACTAAGAAACATAGATATGATAAAAGCAATGCACAGTATTAGAACAGATCAAGATCTATCATGCACTATCGCAAATAACAAACTAAAAATTTCAGCACAGGTGGAAAAAACTTAGAAGATATGAAAATAAATATAAAGGGAAAGTAGAAAATAAGCAATCTGTTGATGATCCAAAAAGGTTTTATAGAGAATTGGGAAACAAGGTAAAAGGAACTGAAAGACTGCCAAAAAAAGAAGGAATAGATACAGTTTGGAGAAATATCCATGAAGATCCTGTGGAACATAACAACAATGCTAAACGGATAGAAAAAATAAAAGAAAGAATAAGAAGTTTAAAGGTATAGGATATGAAATGGGATGAAGTAACAGCCATAGAGATTGAAACAAAGTTAAGAAAAGCCTCTAATTGGAAAATCCCAGGCCCAGATGCAATACCTAATGTTTGGGTAAAAGTATTAACATCTTTGCATGAAGATTTAGCCATGAGTAAGAACTGTTTAAACGTGCAACCCAAACAGACACCAACTTGGCCAACAACAGGAAAAACAATGCTCCTACTTGAGTGAACCTGCAAGCTACCCTAAAAATTATAGACCAATAACTTGCCTTCTGATGATGTATAAACTATACATCGGAAGTGATGCTGACAGAGTTTATAGTCATTTATACGAAAACTCAATTATGGCAGTAGAACAAAAGGGCAATAAAAGAAAGTCATATGGAGCTAATGATAATTTGTTGATAAATAAAGTCATAGTGGAGAACTGCAAAAAGGGGAAGAATCTAAGTATGTTATGGACTGACTACAAAAAAGAATTTGATAGTATCCCACATTTATGGATAAAAGAGTGCTTAAAAATGTATAAGATACAACCTACACTGATCGACTACATTCGTGACCATGAAACAGTGGCAGACCACTTTGCAATTAAGCTACAATAAAGGAGAAATTATTATCTCAGGGATAAAAATTCAAAGGGGGTATTGCAGGGTGACTCCCTGTCACTGTGGGTCTATATTATATGAATGAATGTTCATAATATCAAACGCTCTAAAGAGCAAAAATGCCAGCGCTCCAAGTGCTTTTTGTGGGATCGCAGTACAGTGAAGGTCAGAATATTTTCCCTTTCCTCACTGTAGTGTGATCTCAGAGTTGGTATATATATTTAGTGGGGCATGTGGGGGGCACAGCCCCACACAATAACGGGCTCGAGGTCCGGCATTTTCGCTCTTTAGAGCATTCTGTGAAGATATGTGAAGGCTGTCAGCCTAGCTAGATAGAATTTTGTAGATAATTCTATGTCATTCTAAATATGAATATAATCCACAGGCTTTTCCTTTTAAATTTAAGAAAACTGTTAAATGTTGAACTTCAAAAATCTAACCACAGTGCACTCTGCTGGAAGAAAGCTGGTAAGTCAAGCATTGTATGACTGATCTCAAAGCTTGGAGACATAATGTCTGGACTGAGGAATTCCTTCTATTGTTTTGAGACCAGAGTTAATTGCTAAATTTTACATATATAATGTCTTTTATTGCTGTAGTTTCCTGGTCAGGTGCAAGATCAAAGAAATGCTAAAACTCTGAGTTTCTGTTAACCTGAAAACCAGAGAAGAATGACGTAATCTAAAATGAGTCAGCAGTGATGTATTATTTTTAAGACTTTCTCAGAGACAGAGAAAATGAGAGCATTTTGGATTTTGTCTGAAGAACATCACTCACCAGTACTCTGCCTTTGCTCTATATGTAAGTTTATTTAGAACTGTGATTGCTCTTAGATACCTAGGAATTTAGTCACATTTAACCTAGCTGTTTTCTATATTTATGTCAGACTATTCTACGGTATTATTTTAAGCATTTTCCTGTGATTTCTGAACTCTTCAGTTGCACTGTGTTGAATTGAGAAGCTTTGTCTTGTGTTTTTATTATTTATTATTAAATATTTTTTTAAACCTTTCAACTGTGGCTGTTTTGTGTAGGGATAATTTAAGCTCTAGAATACATTGCATTTATATAGCGATACTGTACAAAGCCACTCCAAATAAGCCTTGCTGTTCATCACACTTACTAATTGGAGAATAACATTGCACAGTAATAACTGGGCACCCTGTGGTAAGGGCCTTATTAGTAGCTGATATTAGTGGTTGATGGCAGCTGGTACTACCTTATAGACTGGTGGCAGGAAGGGGCATATCTCGAGAACCTGTGCCACCCTTCCCCAGGAGTGCCTGTGTGTTTGTATATAACTCATATCTTAAAGTGTGTGTGTGTGTGTGTGTGTGTGTGTGTGTGTGTGTGTGTGTGTGTGTGTGTGTGTGTGTGTGTGTGTGTGTGTGCATGTGTCAGCTACTTGGGCAGGGACACGAAGTACTAGTTGGACAGAGAGGGTTCTGGAGGTTTTAGTTTGATCACTAGGCTGAGATCTGCACCCTATAGCTGTGCCAGTGGGGAGTCTTATTGAGGATCTGGAGAGAAAGGGAGAAACCAGCCCCAGACTGACTGTGATCTCTGTGTGCTCTTAAGGGAAATTGTACTTTACTTTGTGTGAAATTGTTATCCCTGCAAATGTGGACGCCCCTCACTGGTGCTAGTGATGAGGACTGAGGCTCGTTGATTACTGGGCTAGTGCACAGGCATCACATATTAATTGGTTGGCAGTGGTGGGATATCTACATCACATATTAATTGGTTGGCAATTGGCTTGTAGTGGTGTGGATAGTGAATTCCTGTAGCTTGTGTACAGTGATCACTGAAGGTGCTTTTGTACTCTAAACCAGGCACACAGTGAATATTCAGAGTTCAGATTGCAGCTGTTTTATTTTTTTTGTTAGCTTAATTAGTCAGGGAGAGCAGGCAAGCATGTCAGCAGAGGAGTATGGCAAGCTGACAAGGAGCCAGTTGGCTGAGATGTGTAAGGCTAAGGGACTGGTGCATGGAAACCTACCTATGGCAGACATGATTGCAGCTTTGGTCACAGCTGCATCAGAAAACAGCAGTCAGGAGGGGAATCAGACTGGCCATGGAGATGTACAACACTCAGAGAATTGACAGCTCAACCTTTCTGCAGAGGACTTAAAAATCCATCTGGAGCTAAAGAGTCTTGAGTTGGAGGCCAGGCATTTGGAAACAGCAGCAGAAGAGAGACTGAGATATCTACAGGCTGAGGAGAATGAGAAACTGCTATGCCTGGAAGTTGATGAGAAGGAAAGGCAGAGGCAGCATGAAAAGGAGATGCTGACTCTTCGACAGATTCATGGAGGTAATGGCGAAGTGAGTAACCGGACCCCAGAATGTCAGTAAATTTCTTCTGCAGTTTCAGAGGGGGATAATTTTGATAGTTTCATTCATATGTTTGAGAGGGTCTGCAAACAGTATAATGTTGACCAAAGGCTGTGGGTATGGTTCCTGACCCCCTTAATCCATGGTAAAGCTGGAAATGTACTTTCCAAACTGTCAGATAATTTCTTAATTTATACTGTTGTTAAGAATTGTCTGTTAGAATTTTTTAAGCTAACACCTGAAACTTATAGGAAAAATTTTCATGAGCACAGACGCAAGGCAGAAGAAAATGTGTGTGAATATGTTGCTGAATTGAGCACTTATTTTCATAGGTGGGTGAGTGGATGTCAGGTCACCACTTCTGAAGGGCTGGTGGACCTTTTGGTGAGGGAACAAGTCCTTAGCACTTTGCCTGAGGACATGAGGATCTAGTTAGCTGATAGACAATGTGCTAATTCAGATGAGCTGGGGAAGAAGAGAGACCTATACCTAGCAAGCAGGGCATCTCTGTACAAGGAAGGGACCCACAGTACTGCTCATGGGTCTAAAGAAACCAATGGTGGTCAGCCCAGACTGTGCCAACAGATTCTGCTAGTAACGATGGAAGCAACTAGTCCAGGTACACATCCAGGACCTAGGGTTAAATGTTTTGAATGCAACCAGTGGTGCCATGTGGCATATAGATGTCCACAGAGGCAAGTTGGGGAATAAAAGGTGAGAGAGCCAGTAAGTTGGAAATACAAAATGCCAATAGTAGGTTGTCTCAAGATAACAGGGGTACCAAACCACCATCCTGCAGATGTCCTGATAGGGAAGGATTTTGATGAGTCAGTACTGTGTGTTAATGCAGTTACATGCAGTCAGGCTTCGAGACAAGCATGCGGGTCTGGTAGCCTTGGGTAGACCCAGACAGACCACATACTTGCAGACAGAACTCGTGAGGTGGTTACTTCAGGGAGGGAGCTACTCTGTAGCAGTGAGACTGAAGGTGAACCACAGCTGCTTGTGGGTACTGATGTTCCTATGGACAGAGTGACTACAAAGGTAGAGGTGAGTAGTAGTACCCAGGCTAACAGTCAGGCATCGCTGTTGGAGGATGCCAGACTTCCTGTAGAAGAGGAACTGGGAAGGGTTACAAAGAGAGAGTTGAGACAGGGTCAGCTCTCAGACCCTACATTACAAGGCCTGAGGCAGGTAGCTAGAGAGGCACCTGATTCTCTAGGAAGGGGGAATCTGTATATTGGGACAGAGGGTTACTGTATACAGAGTGGACCCATGAGGGAAGGATAGAAGGTGAGAGGATACAGCAGTTGGTAGTGCCTAGAGTTTACTGTCTGGAGCTTCTAGCCATAGTCTATGATAATCCCTTTGCAGGTCATATGGGTGAAAAACATACAAAGAGATGTATTATGCAGAACTTCTATTGGTCTGGAATTTCCAAAGATGTAACAGGGTACTGCAAGACCTGTAAGCAGTGCCAAAAGGTAGGCAAGGCAGGAGACAAGGTGAGAGTTCCTTTGATGCCTTTGCCTGTGATTGAAGAGCCATTTCAGAGGGTAGCTATGGATATTGTGGGGCCTCTGAGTACCCCAGTTTCCACAGGGAAAAAGTATATCCCAGTGGTAGTAGATTCTGTTACAAGATACCCTGAGGCAGCGGCTTTGTCCTACACTGAGGCAGAAAAGGTGGCAAATGCTTTGTTTGAGATTTTCAGCAGGGTAGGTTTCCCAAAATAAATAATGATTGACAGGGGTGCCAATTTCATGTCAGACCTGCTGGCTTGTCTGTGGAAGTACTGTGGGGTGAAGCACCTGAAGACCACCCCCTACCATCCCCAGACTAATAGTCTTGTTGAGAGGTTAAACTCTACAACCAAGTCCATGCTATAGGCATTTGCAGACCAGTCTAAGAGGGAGTGGGACGAATATTTGCCCCTTCTATTGTTTGCTTACAGAGAGGTTCCCCAGGAATCCATGGGGTTTTCACCCTTTGAGTTGCTGTATGTGCATAGGGTGAGGGAGCCTCTAGATTTAATTTGTGATGAGTGGGAAGGTGAGGGTGAATCACAGAAGGAGTCTGTCATGACATATGTCCTAAACCTCAGGACAAGGCTCATGGAACTCATGGACTTGGCCCAGGAGAACCTGGCAGAATCCCAACAACAGAAAATGGTCTCGTATGACAGGAATACTTGAGCTAGAGAGTATGCTGTATGGTAGCAGGTAATGGTTCTCAATCCTGTCAGATACAACAAGCTGCAAGCAGCTTGGGAGGGACCATACAGGATTGTAAGCAAGGTAAGTGATGTTTACTACCTGGTAGAACTGCTAGGCAGGAGGCAGGAGCACAGATTGTACCAGGTTAACATGATGAAATCTTACCATGATAGGAAGGCCCTTGTGCTGAGTATTTGCAGTGGATTGCAGGAGGAGTCTGAGGGAGATCTGGTGACTGATCTCCTCAGTGAATCTCAGACTGACACCTCAGTGGAAGGGGTAGCAATGTTCCAGCAGCTATCTCCTACCCAGGTTCGAGAAATCTGAGCAGTGTTAAAAGAGTTTGGGGACATGTTCACTGGGAAACCAGGGTGCACCCACCTGGTACAACACCAGGTGGATACAGGACCCCAAATGCCTATGAGGCAGGCCTCTTATAGGGTGCCTGAGTGAGTCAAACAGACTCAGAGGGAGGAAATACAGAAGATGTTGGAACTAGGGGAAATTCAAGAGTCTGACAGTCCCTGGCCCTCCCCAGTGGTGCTGGTGCCAAAGAAGGATTGCAGCACCAGCTTCTATGTGGACTACAGGAAATTAAATAGTCACACAGAGTCAGATGCTTACCCCATGCCTAGGACAGATGATGCCCTAGAGCAGCTGGGTGGGGCTACATATCTTACCACCATTGATCTTTACCAAGGGTTACTGGCAGGTGCCCTTGACTCCCAGTGCTAGAGAGAAGTCAGCCTTTGTAACTCCTTTCGGCTTGTATGAGTTCACAAAGATGCCCTTTGGGATGAAAGATGCCCCAGCAACTTTCTAGAGGCTGGCAGATCATATCCTAGCAGGAGCAGGAGGGTTTTCCCTTGCTTACCTAGATGATATTGCCATCTACAGCCATTCCTGGCAAGAGCACCTTCAACGTCAGGGAGGTGCTGAGCAGACTACAGAGGGCAGGGTTGACCATTAAGCCCAGCAAATGTCAGGTGGGTATGGCAGAGGTCTCCTACCTATGACATAGAGAGGGGAGTTGTAAGATCAGGCCAGAACCTCCCAAAGTGGGAGCTGTTCAGGCGTGGCCTGCTCCTGTTACCAAAAAGCAGGTGAGGGCATTCTTAGGTACAGCAGGGTACTACCAAAAGTTTGTCCCAAGTTATAGTACTGTAGCTGCTCCCTTCACAGACCTGATAAGGAAAAACAGGCCAGATAAGGTAGTGTGGACCCCAGCATGTGAGCAGGCATTCCAGAAGCTTAAAGAAGTTTTGGGAGGATACTCTGTGTTAGCCAGTCCAGATTACAGCAGAGTTTGTTGTGCAGGTGGCTGCATCGAACCATGGGGTGGGGGCTGTACTTAGCCAGATTTCTTCAGAGGGAGAAGAGCACCCAGAAGTTTATCTCAGTCATAGGCTTCAACCCAGGGAGGAATGCTAT
This sequence comes from Protopterus annectens, assembly GCF_019279795.1. NCBI lineage: Eukaryota > Metazoa > Chordata > Ceratodontiformes > Protopteridae > Protopterus > Protopterus annectens. The sequence continues at coordinate 402,585,643 of NC_056726.1, read as the reverse complement.
GCAGCTGTAGAAAATAAATATCTAGCCATAGTGTGGGCACTGCAATAACTTCATCCATATCTGTATGGAAGAAAATTCACTGTAGTTACAGAACACAATCCCCTATCATGGTTACACAGAGCTAGCCAGCAAAATACTAAGTTGCTAAGATGGAGCCTAGGGTTGCAAACATATGATATGTCAGTGCAGCACGACAGTGGTGTTAGCAACGCCAACACAGATGGGCTCTCAAGACAGGGAATGGGGTAAGATATATTCAGATACACCTAACCCTCTCAAGCAATGTTTCTCAAGGGTCACTTGAAAAACTAACCTGAGTTCTCTGGGGAGGGGGGGGGGTTATGTGAAGATATGTGAAGGCTGCCAACCTAGTTAGAATTTTGTAGATAATTCTATGTCATTGTAAATATGAATTTAATCCACAGGTTTGTCCTCTTGAATGCAAGAAAATTGTGCTAAATGTTGACTTCAAAAATGTAAGCACAGTGCAGACTGCTGGAAGAAAGCTGATACGTCAAGCATTGTATGAGTGATCTCAAAGCTCGGAGACATAATGTCTGGACTGAGGAATTCCTTCTATTGTTTTGAGACCAGAGTTAATTGCTAGATTTTACATATATAATGTTATTTATTGCTGTAGTTTTCTGGCCAGTTGCAATATCAAAGAAATGTTAAAACTCTGAGTTTCTGTTAGCCTGGGAACCAGAGAAGAATGATGTAATCTAAAAATGAGTCAGCAGTGATGTATTATTTTTCAGACTTTCTCAGAGAGAGAGAGTCAGCGCATTTTGGATTTTGTCTGAAGAACATTGCTCTGTTCTCTGCCTTTGCTCTATATGTAAGTTTATTTAGAACTGATTGCTCTTAGCTAAATAGGAATTTAGTCACATTTAGTCTAGCTGTTTTCTATATTTATCATAGACTATTCTACAGTATTATTTTAAGCATTTTCATGTGATTTCTGAACTCTTGAGTAGCACTGTGTTGAATTGAGACTATTTGTCTTGTGTTTTTATTATTTATTATTAAATATTTGTAAACCTTTCAACTGTGGCCGTTTTGTGTAGAGATAATTTAAGCTTTAGAATACATTGCATTTATATAGTGATACTATACAAAGCCACTCCAAATAAGCCCTGCTGTTCGTCACACTTACTAATTGGATAATAATATTGCACAATAATAATTGGACACCCTTTGGTAAGAGCCTTATTAGTAGCTGATATTAGTGGTTGGTAGCAGCTGGTACTACCTTATAGACTGGCAGGAAGGGGCATAGCTGGAGAACCTGTGCCACCCTTCCCTAGGAGTGTCTGTGTGTTTGTATATAACACATATCTTAAATTGTGTGTGCGTGTGTGTGTGTGTGTGTGTGTGTGTGTGTGTGTGTGTGTGTGTGTGTGTGTGTGTGTGTGTGTGTGTGTGTGTGTGTGTGAGCTACTTGGGCAGGGACACAAAGCACTTTATAGACAGAGAGGGTGCTGGAAATTTTAGCTTGACCACTAGGCTGAGATCTGTACCCTCTAGCTGTGCCAGTAAGGACTCTTATTGGGGATCTGGAGAGAAAGGGAGAAACCAGCCCCAGACTAACTGTCATCTCTGTGTGCTCTTAAGGGAAATTGTACTGTACTGTGCGTGAATTTGTTATCCCTGCCAATGTGGACACCCCTCACTGGTACTAGTGGTGAGGATTGTGGCTCCTTGAGCTAACCCTCCAGTGACAGTCACACAGCCTTTTTGGTTATGTTCGTAATCTCAGAAGCACAATGCAGCAATGCACTGAGCTGTTTGTCAATGATGTTACCTAGACTGAGGCTGAAGATATAGTAAACCTACTGATCAATATATTCAGCTCCAACTTCACCCCCTCTCCCTTTCATCTGTACCACAAAATATACCTGGAACTGACTTGCCTCAAACAGTCACAAAGACCAAGCCCTGAAAGTATTATCGAAAGCTCAGATACTACATTGATGGGTTCTGACAATATGCCTGGGTGTATCTTGAGTAGCACAAAGTACAGTTTAGCTTCCCCTAACAACAGTGTTTAACCTCAGCCACCATACAGGTTTTATTCTAAGTGAATGGAGAACAGCTATAGTCATTCTCTGCAAAAGCTAAGATCTTCCACAGACACAGGTAATTACAGAGACACAAATTTGACCAGCCTCAAATGCAAAGCCATGGAAAGACTTATCATGGAACTAATCAATAAGTACACAGGGAAACTGCAAACACTGAACCAGACTCAGTTTGGATTGTCAAGGGCAGGTCATGTTTAACCTGGTGGATTTTTTTTTGAAAAGGTCATCAAACCAATGGATAAAGGTAAAATGGTACACACCATATACCTTGATCTTGCCATAGCTTTTTCACATTCCTTCAACCAGGCATAGTAGAAAAGCTAAATAAACTAGGTATAAACCCATATGTCACCTGCTAGGTTGCTAAATGGCTCACAGATAGGATGAAGGAGATCAAAATAGGATAAACTACCTCTACAAAGGGAACAGTCACCAGTGGAATCTCCCAGAGTCCAGTGCTGGTACTTTTCCTGTTTGGCATAGTCACACAGAGTCAGATGCTTACCCCATGCCTAGGACAGATGATGCCCTAGAGCAGCTGGGTAGGGCTAAGTATATTACCACCATTGATCTTTACCAAGGGTTACTGGCAGATGCCCTTGACTCCCAGTGCTAGAGAGAGGTCAGCCTTTTTGACTCCTTTTGGCTTGTATGAGTTCACAAAGATGCCCTTTGGGATGAAAGATGCCCCAGCAACTTTCTAGAGGCTGGCAGATCATATCCTAGCAGGAGCAGGAGGGTTTTCCCTTGCTTACCTAGATGATATTGAAGTAAACGTCAATACCAAAGGACTCTGGTGGACTAAATTGTCAGATTACTGCAAGCTAGGAGCACACATTGAATCCTCAAAAGACTTGTCCATCCTACAGGAATGCCTGTTCCAAATAAATAACTCATGCTAAAATCATGGACTGAAAAAAAATACCAAAATGTGTGTTATTGCACACGTTAGGAAGTCATCCACCATGCGGAACTACTGCATTGACAATATGCTCCTAAAAGTTAACCCAGTTCTTCAGGATTTGGAAACTCATGTGGACAGGGTCCTAACTACTGACAAACATGCATCAACTGTTGTATGAAAGCCCTTCTATATTGTACACTTACAAACAAAGGGATTGTGTCTAGATCTAGAGATGTCAATGTGTCTCTTTACTTAGTCCTAATTAGACCAGTCATTGACTGTAATGTCTCTTTTGGCATGTCCAGGCACATGCAACACCTGGAGTGCCCAGAGCGATACATAACTAAAAGTACACAAGGCCTAGACAATATGTCCTACATGGACTGACTCAAAAGCCGGTCACTATACTTGGTATCCTACAGACTGCTATGAAATCACCTGTGTTTGGCATACAAGATATCCTTCGGCTCAGTACTGATGGACCTACTGCACTCAGAAGTCAAATAACATCAGAACTACTTAAGTACTTTGTGATATGTTTGCCAACAAATGTTTATCTCTATGTTAATAAACATGTCTCTTTGTCCTCTTGGGTGTAATAGATGGCACGATGTAACACAAATTAATCACACACAGACTGATTCCTTGTGCATGCGTGAGATAATCGAATAAAAAATAATTACTCATTTTTTCAGATATGGCACTTCAAAGTGGAGAAAGAAGATGGAATGCTGGGGCACTGCTGAAACATTCTGTAATCTCACAAAAGAAACACTGTTCTATGATGAAACGACTTCTGCTCGAGTAAAGTCTTTGAGAAGAAATACATCCTCACCATGGAGTACAGCAAGCATCAATCCATTTCTCACCAGTAAGTACACTTGTATTAATATGATATTCTATTAGGTATAAAACATAAACACCAGTCTCAATATACATATAATGGCTTTTCTTTGTTTTTAACTGTGAATAGCTTACATAGGTGTGCGTGTGCAGATATAACTGTGTGTGTGTGTGTGTGTGTGTGTGTGTGTGTGTGTGTGTGTGTGTGTGTGTGTGTGTGTGTGTGTGCAGATATAACTGTGTGTGTGCGTGTGTGTGTGTGTGTGTGTGTGTGTGTGTGTGTGTGTGTTATATATTAAACAAAAATCTCAAAATATATTGTCACATTGAGGACTGTGATCATGATGCTGTGGTGTTCTCCTGCACTTATATGAAAATTGTCAAAGGTCATGAGATGTCATCATACTGCAGGAAGGATTTGTCACTGATACAGAAACTCAGGGGCCCATTATTCCTTGAAACATTTCTGGGGATTCAGAAAGAATCCCAGTAATTGTGGTAAGAAATGTGGTAAAAAGGGTTTGTTTACATGATGCAGCAATTTGCAATTCGGACACGATAACCTCAATGAGATAATGCCTCATTATCAGCTAATTTACATGTTACCCTTTTTGTGAATCAGTGTACTTGAAGGGGTCTACTTCGAATAACCGAACCGCCACTTCACCGACACCCAGAAGATCGAGACGGAACGACCGAACAGGTAGGTGATCGAAAAGGCGATATTCCGACAGCAGAAAGACTGACAACGGCAACGTGTGAGCGCGATCCGGTAAATGTGCGATAGTGACGGATTTAGGATTGGGGAGCGGACAGGTAAGTGTATGATAGTGAGGGATTTTAGGTTAGGGTGTGGGAAGGGTGAGTGTGCGGTAGTGTCGGACTTAGGGTTCCGGTAAGGTAAGTGTGTGATAGTGACGTAGTGTAGTGTAGGGAAGGGTTGAGTGTGTTAGGGTTAGTATGCGGGTGGAGTGAGTGTGCGATAGTGATGGGCTTAATGTTTTAGGGTGGGTTAAGTGAGTTAGGGTTAGGGTGCAGGTAGGGTAAGTGCGATAGTGACGGTGTTGAGGTTTAGGGGTGGGTTAAGTGAGTTAGGGTTAGGGTGCGGGTTGGGTAAGTATGCGGTAGTGTCGGATGTTAGGGTTAGGGTTTAGGTTAAGGTTAGTGGATATGTTATTGTGTGCAATGTGTAGTTTACGTTTTTTGTGTCGGTGCAATGGTGTTCGGTTTTTTGAGTTGTTGGTGTTTGTCGGTGTTGTGTGTTTTCGGTTGTTTGGGGTTGGTAAATTGTGTGTCGGTGAATCGGAAGTTCGGTTATACAAAGTAGACCCACTTGAAGGCATCACCCAGCAGTCAGGGAGCAACTGAATATATCAGTTGTATGTTAAATATTTTGTATAAGATTTTTGTTAGAGTTATTGCTGGCATATTGTCAGGGCTCATAGATTTGGTAGAACCTATCCCTTTCAGTGAATTGATGTGCAACACCTTAGATATTGTAGGGCAAATTGCTAAGTCAGTGAGTGCTGATGAAGATATATGAATGGTATATGAAGTTGTATTCATTGATTCTGAGAAGTAAGAATTGAAAGAGTTGGATATCTATTTTGTGTTAGTACCAATTTCATTATTGAACTGGGGTGGTGGTGCTGCGGTAGCGTTGTCGCCTCACAGTAAGATATTGTCCTGTTCGATTCTCAGCTAGAATGTCTTCTGTGAGTTGACATGCGTTAATGGGCGTACCTTCATTGAAGGTTGTGCGTCAGGGCTGGCAACTCGGCACGTAAAAATCTACTGCCAATCATTAGCGGATCAGAGTTCTGCTGTGGCGACCCCTAACCCCCTAAAAGCCGAAAGACACAACAACAACCAATTTCATTATTGAGAGAAATTACTAATATCAAGTCTCTCTCTTTGATATACAAATTGATATATTTATAAAATGTTTTCATATTTATTATGTTAGTTACCAGTTTGCTTTCAAAACTGAGTTTTTCTCATCCCAGTTTTGCCTTTCATTTTTATGATATTTTGCTTAAATGCATTTTGATCCAGGATACAGGATTCATTTTTTGAATTTTTTTAAGTTAGACTTCTTTTCTTTAACTTTTACATTAATCTGTTGTGCACAAAGGTCAGTGTTTTTGTTAGTTAAATGAGGTATTACAACAGAGAGAGAGAAAGATGATCATCCTGAGGTGGTTATTTGAAATATTTAGTAACTTTTGGGAAAGCCAAATTATTGAGCAATTTAATATCATTCTAGGATTTTTTATTTTGTTTATTTGTTAAAAAGGGAGGACAGATTTGACCTCCTAATGCCCTTATTTTTAATTTTCCATCAGCCACCTGAATAATTCTTCGAGGCATTGAGTGAACTCATGGCGCAGCCTTCTTTGCTAAAATAACTTCAAGGTATAGTAACGACGGAGGAGCTGTTGAGACTGGCGACACATTTCTATTACTTTTGTGTTGAACTTTTCCTACCTATGAGTAGTCGTTGAATCTCCAAACGACTTAGCCATCCTACAGGAAGGTTTGTTTCAAATAAATAACTGGTACAATATGCTCTACATGGACCAACTTAAAGCCACAACACTATATTCAGTGTCCTATAGACCATTAAGAAGAGACCTGTGTCTGGCATACAAGGCATTCTCCAACACATTACTGGTGGATTTGCTGCACATTAGCAAGTCACAGTGCATTAGAAATACTTGGTATAAGGATCTAAATCTCTTCTGCAACATCAACAGAATGGTTTTGGGGGACAGGTATATCTCACAGAGGATACTGTTTCTGTGGAAAAGTCTCCACATCCACATATAACAAAGCTCATCCCTGTCCATTTTTCAAGCAGAACTTAGATCTATGTATAGGAAACAGAAAATTTACCACAGGACAGCCCTTGTATTATTCATGGAGAGAGGCAGCTCCTAAATGCTTTATCCCATATGTGGGTAATCTCAAATTATCTGTGGTATGATCCTAGTCATTCTCATTGGGGAAATACATAACTATCAGCCATGGGATGGGTAAGGCCAATCCATAACCAAATGGAATAGGTTATTTTGAGCACAATAAGGGAAACTGGCTAGGCTTAAAATGGCCCATAAATGCAGTTTGCCAAGTACTTACCTTTGAACTTATTCGTTACCTCACAACCATAACCAGGTGCATTATGTAGGTATCATACGTCAGCTATCTTGGGTCTTGGCAGATCTGAATTGCCAATACTGGATTCATCAGATGTTTGTAAGAACATATTGCCACAAGTTTTATCACTTTTTATTTTTTCTTCTCTTGATTGAAAAGTCTTTTCTTTTTTCTCTTTTTTTAGCTTTTATTGAGCCTGATAGGTTGAGTTTATCTGAGAGTGAGAATTTGGTGTTAGTTCTTGTTTTTCTTCATGGGTTATTATCAAAACTCTTTTTATTTAGAGTTATATAGGATTATAAATTACTAGTTACTGACTCAACAATGTTTATGTTAGTGGCTGTGTAGGTATTAATAATATCAGTGGAAAAAATATCAGATTCGTTGTCACATGCATCTTCTGTCCATGCTTTTATAAATGCGAATATAGTACACTGAGCAATTTTAAAATCCTTTACAGTGAATAATAACATATCTATCATTTTGCCATCTATAATATGATCTAATTTTGTGCAATTTGAGCAGAATAAGCTTGCTTGATTACATTGTTTTGCTTTTATTTAAGCTTCACAAATATAACCTTTTGATAGAAACTTTTGTTTAATTAAATCATCAGTCAGGCATTGAAATTGTCCATCTTTGAAAATTTAAATATGTACTTCAGCAAGTAACACAGTTCAGGAGAAAATGAAAATACAAGCATATCAAAAAGAAACCAAAAGCAAAATACCCTATAAAATATGTACATAGATGCTGTTATTTAAATGGACCCCAAAGGAGACCTAAAACTGAATAATGTCACAAAATCAAGTTGCTGTTAAGATTAACAAAAATTGGTAATAAACATGGAAAGAGAGATTAAGAAGCACATTTAATATTGTAAGCTGAAGATGAAAAGACTGAGCTAAATAATAATATGCACATAGTTTAACATTAAAGTAAACTGGGACTCACAAACTCTTTAATTCAAGAAATCACAACATCACTCAAGGCATGCAGATGACACAAAGTAATATAAAATACCACTGCTTTGCCTTTTAATTACACAGGCATCTTGCCCATTTTAGGATGCTTTATATACTAATATAGAAAACTTTATATACAAATTGGAAACTTGCTACAACAAAATAGCCCGCTTTGCAGCCAGCCTTCCCCACCAAACCCACCACTGTATTGCTCTACATAAATTAAATCGGTTCTAGCTAACTAACCTTCTCCATACCTGCCAACTTAAATTCACACACAATATCATCTTCCATCCTGACAATTGCCCATACCTCAAGGAACTTTTTTCCTCTACTCACGTCCACAAAGTCTAAGATCTGCAGGCAGAAACTTGCTCACAGTAAACAAAGCTAACAACACTCACAGTGAAGCCCTATTTCCAAATCAAATAGCCAAATTATGGAACTCTCTACCCACACACTCCAAAACACACTTAAATCTAGTAATTTCAAACAACTGCTATTTGAACATCTATCCAAAAACTGGCATTCCTCCTGTTTCAAACTTGACTGACATCTATAACTCTCTCACCATACTGTCCACCCCTTACCTCATTTTCTCCTTCTCTTAAGTATTTCCACTGCTCAGAAAAATATATATAAAGGAAGTCTCATTTGTTCATAACCATTATTTAATGTGTACACAGTCCTAATTTTATTATTCTTGCAGTGATCTCTACCGAAATGCTTATGTGATTTTCTTTTTTGAACTTGTATCTACTAGAAAACAATATGGAATACTTCTTTGTATAGACTAACTGGATGATGTGTATTTTGCATCTTACTATGTTATGCTATTGTACTATCTAATTTTGTATTTTGCTTATAATTGTATGGAGCTTTTCTCCCTAAGCCTGAAAATGGGCTTCTGGCCCAATTGGACTTTCCCAGTAAACAAATGTAAATAAATAAATAAATAAAGAATACTAGAAATGATCTAACCAATTGGCCAGAGAAGTTGTCAATCAAGCTAGCCCAATAAACTATCAGTAAATGCTTAGAAAATAGCAAAGATAAAAGAAAAAACAAAAAGGTATCACCTCAGAACTCTGACAGGGGCATGGAGGAAGACACAAAGTAATATAAAATACCTTTGTTTTGCCTTTTAATCACACTGATGTCCAGCTCTTTTTGGGATAGTTAGTATACTAGAAATTAGGTCTCTTGATTCTCTGACTGGTCAGAGAAGTTGTTAATCATGGTAATCCAGTAAATCTCAACGAAATGTTCAACAATGTCAAAGATAAAAGAAAAACATAAAGGTGTCACATCAGAACCCTGAGAATGGAATGGCAGAAGACAGAAAATAATATAATACACCACAGTTTTGTTTTACAATAGCAAGTGCATGCTAATTCAGATCTTGTTCTGTCAGTTTCAACTGCCAATCTTTAAAATTTGTCCCTGATATAAGGCTTTTTTCTCTGATAATTTTGGCTATATTCTTGATATTAGAGAAAAGATGTTGAGAGTTATGACCCCCCTCTTCAAACACAGGAAAAGCAAAGAATAAAATGAAAGTTTAAAACAATCAATTTTAAAGCAGACTTGTTATAAGCAAAAACAAACAAGCAAACAAAGTCAGAAAGCTAAACAACACTGCTAGTACCTGCTACTAAATAAACAATTACCTCAGTCTAAGCAGAAGCATAAAAGTAAAGAACTCTATTACAAAGCAGAACAAAATACAGAAAACCAAATAATCCTGCTCGCACCTACAATCATATAAAAAACTATGTAAGTACAAGCAGAAGCAGAAACATGAACTCTCCTCTGAAGTAAAACAAAAGTCAGAGTGCCAAAACACTGAATGTGTTCACTATCTAGAGCCTTGTGTGAAGATAGGTGTAGATAATTCTGCCATTTGTAAATATTAATGTAAGCCATAGGCTTGTTCTCTTAAATGTGAAAAGACTGGATTGGATATTGAACTGCGAAAATGTAACAACAGTGGACTCAGCTGTAAGAAATCTAAGTCAAGCATTTTATGGCTGTCTTTGATGTCAAAATTCAGAGCCGATATGTCTGGATGAAGGAATTCTGCCTATTGTTTTGAGACCAGAGTTAATGGCTAGAATTTGCATGTATAGTTTCTTTTATTGCTCTAGTTCCTGACCAGCTGCAAGATCAAAGGGGCTATTAACCTCTAAGAGTCTGTTAGTCTGAAAACTAGAAAGAAATGATGTAATCTGAAATGAATCAGTGGTACTGTGTTGTCAATTTAAGGACAGAAAGAATGAGAGCATGGGAGCATTTGTCTTGAGGACATCTAACATCACCAGCACTGTCTTGCTCTAGATGTAAGTAGAATTTTAGAACAGTGTTTTCTCTTAGAAATAGCTAGGAATTAGGAAGATTAGACTAAGTGTTTTTCTGTGTTGATGTCAGAACTTTTCTACGGTATTATTTTAAGTATTTCTCTGTGATCTCTGAACTCATGACTAGCACTGTGTAGTAAGAAGTATTGTTTTGTGTTTTTATTATTTATTATTAAATATTTTAAACCTTTCAAGTGTGGCTGTTTTGCATAGAGATAATTTAAGCTCTAAGTGTACATTGCATGAATATAGTGATACTGTACCAAGTCACTCTAATAAGCCTTGACTGTTCAGTCACACTTACTATTTAGATAATAACATTGCACAGTAATATTTGGACACCCTTTCAGAAGGGCATTGAGTAGTTATTAGTTGGTGATGGCAGCTGTTACTGCCTTTTAGACTGGGCAGAAAAGGGACACAGCTGGAGAACTTGTGCCAGCCTTCCCCAGGAGTGTCTGTGTGGTTGTATATAACTCTCATATCAAAGTGTGTGTGTGTGTGTGTGTGTGTGTGTGTGTGTGTGTATGTGTGTGTGTGTGTGTGTGTGTGTGTGTGTGTGTGTGTGTGTGTGTGTGTCAGCTACTTGGGCAGGGACACGAAGCACTGGTTGGACAGAGAGGGTGCTGGAGGTTTTAGCTTGCCCACTAGACTGAGATCTAGGCCCTATAGCTGTGCTAGTGGGGAGTCTTATTGGGAACCTGGAAAGAAAGGGAGAAACCAGCCCCAGACTGACCGTGACCTCTGTGTGCTCTTAAGAGAAATTGTACTTTACTGTGTGTGTATTTATTATTCTTTCTGTATATGGATGCCCCTCACTGGTGTTATTGATGAGGATTCAGGTTCCTTGATTGCTGGGCCAGTCCACGGGCATCACACCTTGTTACTGCTGTGACTTCCTGTTTCTGTCTGTTGCTCTTTTTTAAATAATTTCTGATGTATAGCTTGCAATTAGGAGTTAAATCAATTTCCATTTAGCTGCAAAACATAGAGGAATCAAGCTCTGATTGCAGCTAAGATTCTTTAGGTTTGAATAGCATCTTGATTGATGAAAGAGCTTGTGAGAAGAAGGGAGTGAGAATGGCCCATCTACCTGCATGCTTTGGACACGTTCTCCATGTCAGAATCCCTGGTGAGCATTGGAGGTCACATGATGGCACTTTTATGACAGGTCAGGGCCTTCTAACAGATTAAGTCTGTCATTAAAGTGGGTAAAATGCCCACACTATTGTCATTTACACATCCACTCCTTGACTGTTTACAGGACTGGGCAACTACTGCTAGGGCTATGCAAGAAAAAAAATATTATTTGGTGCTTGCATAAAGGCTTTTTGCAAATTTGAGTCACCCATGGGGAATAAATAGGCCTTGTGAAGCTAATAGCCACTGGGCAACAGGAGGATAAAAAGGTAAAAGTAAATAAAAAAAAAAAAAAAAAAAGGCTGAACTTAAATTTCTGTAGCCACGGATTCCAAGGTGCTGTGTAGAGAGAGACTTCCTGTTGGATATAATACGACCATTTCTTAAACAAAAGATGAAAGGACTTATTTTTGTTTACTTCTGATACTATATAATGTTTTTATTTATAAGAAAATGAGACACAAGATGTAATGCTGTCAGCTCGTCATATAGGCACAGCAAAGGAAAAGCAAGCAAAAAGAGAAAACCGTAATGTGCATTTTCCACTTATAGTGCAAATTGTGATTAATGTCTTACACTTGTAAATTTTTCTTTTTATAACTCTGTTAAGGCAGGAGGTATTTTTATGACTGCTCTTTTCTTGACTCTGCCTTCCAAAACAGTTCTGTCTCAATAGGTACATACGAGTCTACCTTATTAAGTGGTAGAACAATGTACACTGTTTTACTGTCATACAATTATTAGCATTGCCTCTTTCCTCCATGCTCCCAGTTTCTAAACAACTGATACATGTTTACCTATCCCTTTTTGAACTCGCTGCTAGACACAGGCATTGACTGGTTAACTCCCAAGACTGTGGGAATTGACTCCTGCTTCAATCCCCTCCCACCCCAAATTCCTCAGCCACCCCACAGACCACCCATTATATTTTCTCCGCTCTCTGCCCACTGTCACATCTTCAAGACATACCTCTTAAAAAGACACCACCATGCAAAACACATAACCATCTTATCCTCACTACCCTCATAATCAGTATTACAATATTACTTGAAGGCTTAACTCCCACTTACAACTTCCTGTACAAATAAAACATACATCCAATAAGTAATATGTTCCTCTTTCCACATCTTACCTTGTTCTACCTCCTTCTTCTTTCCTCTTCACCTCCCTCACCCCCTGTTACCAATAACAAACATCTTCATAACACACGTATAAAACCTGTCATCATATCACTGCATATTACCCCTACTTCTATAACTTCCTCACCAACAAGCCATCACCACAATCCTCAGTAATCAGACCAATACTCTTTCTCAGCTCACCACTATCAATATTGATTTTCTGTATGATAACCAAGACTCAGAAACAATTTTCTCTGTGCCTGAAAATATCAAAGACCTAATTCAGACTATCCTGCATAATCTTTATATTCCTTCTTAAGAGTAACATTGAACCTGAACCAGGCGCAACAACTCCTTTTCCTCAACATCAGCACTGCTCCCATCCTACACTAGCCTGTGCTTCCCTTGATGCACATAACATCAAAGACAAGCTAGACCACGTAAGTGTTTTTATTTCCCAGTAAACCTCCAACATTATAGCAGTCACAGAATCCTGGGTCAAAAAAGACTCCCCTAACTTTCAATACTTTATAACCTCCTAAAGTATGCCAGTTATGTCAGACCAGGCAAATATTCAGGTGGAGGGTCTCTTAATTTGGTGCAGAAATAACCGAAACCCAAAAGTCATTGTCCAGGGAAACTCCTCCACAAACTTTGGTCCTAACTGGATTCTCCTAAAATTTCCAGCTCAGAAAGGTAAACTACTACTGACCACTACAGCCTATCTACCAACTCCTGGTGCCATAAATAATTCAAATCACGTATGACTAACATCCTTAATAACTGTATCAAAAATGATAACATAATCATTCTAGGTGACTTCAGTCTTATATATCTTGGCCCTCTTTCATCTGGCAGGAGTACTTTCCTGGCAGACCTAGGTCTCCATCAACTCATAAAAGAACCAACAAGACCTAATCTCTGTTTATCCAAACACTCCACACTTGACCTGGTTATTACAAGCATACCAACCTCCACTGCCAACATAAACATTTTGCCACCATCACTAAGCAACCACTGCCTAATCACCTTTACGGTTGTCAACCAGCCTTTAAAACTACATCCAATATTAAAAGCCTTCCGAAACCAGGATAGCACAAATATAGACAAACTTATAACCTTTCTCACAGCACATGCAGGAAGAGAGTAACCTGCAGAAATGTATTCAGCTACTAGCTGAATACATTTCTGCAAAACTGAAAATGGAGCCATCACAGCTCCAATAAAAGCATGGACCCTAACCTGTAGGCATGCCAATGGCATGTTAAACTGTTTACTTTTAAAAAAAAATAAAAGTTTATTATTTTTTGGCCAATCTCTGTCATTTAAGTATAGGTAAGCACCACAGAAATGGGATCATGGGGAAAATAAAAATAAAAAAAAACACAAAAAGTCTATTTTAGGGGAAAGCTGCATTTTGCCATTATAGTCAATGGCAAGCAGAATCAAAACAATGGCAGGGAAGAGTGGTTGTTAAGGGGGAGGCTGTTGTGTAGTGCAGTAACTACGGATGAAGGCAGTGGGGTATGTTAATGAGGGGGCTTTATACTGAATCACAAAAATCTTCAAAGTGTCACACTGCACCTAACCGTGTAGATCCTGTAACACCATTGTGTAGACAGGAGGAGCAACTAACATGAAAAGGGGATGTGTCATGCTTGCTGTAAGCACATTGGAGCTCTGTTGCCCGGGTTTGTGCTTAGCTAAGCACAGCTAAGCGAGAGGGTGTGACTGAGGCTGTATACACTTATTCCATGAACAGAAGAGCATGTTCACACCCAAGGGAGGGACATTTCTTGCTGTTTACACTAGCTAAATGGGTCTGAGTGGTACACCAGGGCTTAAACAGGAAGGATATAGGAAAAGAAAAAGGAAATAGCCGAACAAGGGAAATGCAGTACAAACAGTAATATGGGATACTGCAACACACAATGGGCCATTGAAAGCACTCGGTAATACACCTTGCAGGTGGCTGCATAGTTGAAAATGGGAGGAGATGTAAAAATAAATAAATAAATGGCAACAGCACCCTAAAGGATAAATGAAGGAGAAATCACTAATATGGGACTCTTGCAACTCACAATGGGCCAGGTAAAGCACACAATAATACAGCTGGCAGGTGACTGCATAGCTGAAAATGGGAGGAGATGTAAAAAAATAAATAAATAAAGGGCAACAGCACAATAAAGGAGAAATGAAGCAGAAATCACTAATATGGGACTCTTGCAACTCACAGTGGTCCAGGCAAAGAACACAATAATCCAGCTGGCAGGTGGCTACATAGCTGAAAATGGGAGGAGATGTAAGTAAAAAATAATTTAAAAAAGGCAACAGCAGAATAAAGGCAATCATGCACAAATTACCACTAATGCCTCTAACGCTCACAGTGGCCAAAGCAAAGGCATGAGTAATATAGCTGGAAGCCGGAATGTATCATAGTCAGCCAATCATACAGGCAGCATCAGCAGCACAACAGCATAAAGTATGGAAACACCTTACAGTCTGTTTTTTCCTACAAACTCTGTACCATTGGTGTATACATGCTGGGGAAGTCTAACTTGGAAAATGTTAGGGGCTGCCATTGCTTTGATCCATCAGTATGTGCAAGAGGCTGATGATGGAGAGGAGGATAATGCTGACAACCGACACACACCAAGGAGGAGGAGAAGAGTGCTCAGACCCAGGGTAACCTACCAGGGGCTACATGATCTGGAGATAGTACAGCACTACAGAATGAATAGAGACATACTTCAGCAAATCATTGTGCTGTGCCGGCCTCAGCTTAGAGCTAGAACCAACAGAGGGGATCCCATCCCAGAGGATACCAAGGTATGTGAAGCCTTAAGAATTCTAGCTACAGGTACTTTGCAAAAACCTACTGGGGACAGGATGGGTCTCACAGGCATCTGCATCCAGGGTACTCCACCAGTTCCTGAATGGCATGCTACCACATGCCAGTGAACACCTTTACTTCCCCAACACCCGTGAGGAGAGGACCAGTAATATGTGTCACTTCCACCATATATCAGAATACCCAGAGGTACTGGGTGCCATAGACTGCATGCACATCCACATCAAAGCACCACCTGGTGAACAGGGTATGGTCTAAATAAACTGCAAGGGTTTCCCCTCCATCAACTGCCAGGGTGTGTGCAATGTCCAGGGCATTATCATGAATGTGCATGCTGGCAACCCTGGAAGCTATCATGACTCCCACATCAGGCATTTGTCACAGCTGTACCAGGAATTTAACAGTGGGGGTATCCCATATTGCCATCTGGTGGGGGATGCTGGCTATGCACTGGAGCTGTGGTTGATAACACCCATCAGAAATGCACGCATACCCACACAAAAATGCCATAATGAGGCACATGCAAAAAACAGGATCATTATATAGCATGTGTTTGGGATGCTCAAGTTCCACTGCCTTAACATATCTGGTGGAGCCTTGCAGTACTCTCCAGCCACATGTGCACACATGTTCATAGTATGTGCCATGCTACACAATATGATCCTGTGGAAACAGCTGCAGCCGGAACAGCATGGGAAAGGACCACACAGCCCACCACCATTGCCAGGGTCCCCACAGGTACAGAGGAACACACAGGAGGAGGCCCCTGAGCCTGCTCCCGTAGGCAGACGAAGGCATGCCCAGTATGCTCATGCCTTAGCAAAGAGGCAATCCATAGAACACAAACTGACACTGTAGGGACCCCAGGGACTGACACCTTTCTCTGACTCGCACACAAAGTAAAATTAATGACACACATCACATGACCTGTAACTTACCATGTATAGGCAGTGTACTGTGTGCATCCAACACAGGTGGACCTAAAGCACTGTCCTCATAACTGCTGCAAGCACAAGGTAAGTCAGACTTCTTAACAATAAAGGAATGGAATAGTATGTTCTGCTAGCATATCTATGGTAATGCCGCATGCATGCAAGGGAATGGGGTGGCCTACTAGGATAGCAGCACACAAATGACAGCTGTGTTGGCCACCAGGAAATATCTGGCCAAAACTGTCCTCCACACACTATGCAGTTGTACCCGAGGTGGCAAATTGCACTGCAGTATAGGTGTGGGGAAAACTAAGTGGGGGGGTCATAGATCACAGGCATGGATGTCGGGGTGGGGGTCCCATAACTACCTCTCAAGCCCACACAGCAAGTTATCTGTAGAAAACCACAGAGAAATGTCTGGTAAAGGCACACAAATGGTGGTAATGTTGAATTAACCCCCTACAGACTCACACAATGATAGCACAGCAGGACCCACAGTTGCAGTAAGGCTATGAAGGGTAAAAAGTCTGAAACCCAAATGTATGCCAGTACAATCTGACCTGGGCTCTTTATTGTTATGCCTCCAGTCCCAAAGACAGGGTACAGTAGTATGGTAAATGGAACCAAAATGTAAAGCAAATATCAGCACAGTCTGTGCAAATGTGTATAGTGGATAGGTGCCCCCCCCCCATATACCCACACAAATGCAGTAACATATATGTTTACATGGAAACAGCAGCATAGCACACATTGGCAGGGCTGTACCAATGCACATTAAAACATGTTGCCTGAACACAATATGCATGGGTCAATGAGCTATGTGTATGTGTGGTTAATACTGTCTGGATCTGGCCAGCACATTCTCCTGGCAGTCGTCCTGTACTGCCCTAGGTACAGTGCTGCCTTTGTCAGGGCTATGTGTAGATAACTGCAGTGCCAACTGTTATGCATGTCAGTGACACCCACTTCTTTGCCACTGACATACCTGGAAGTCACAGTGCTATGTGGAATATGCTACACATATTAGTGACATCTTGAAAAATGTGTAGCAGTGATACCAAGGCTTTTGTGAATATAAGTGCTTTGTGGTACTGTTGCCAGTGGTCATTCTCAATAATCCTTTTTCTTATGTTTGGTTTTACAAATAATGGACATGCCTGCACAGTTGAATGCACCCTGTACCCACACTCATAACTCCCAACCTCTGACAGCAATATGTCTGGACAAGGGCAGAATGAAAAGTGGAACAAAGGCACAATGATAGGCATATGTTGTAAATATCACCCTTACATACTGAGAAATTTGGTAGTGTAAGGGGTTTGCAGTAGTGGGAATTGTCTGAAGGTTATGTATTCGGAAACAGTAATGTCTGTATTATTTTGTAACATCACACTTCAATTATATTTAACTAACTTGCCATAAAAACATACGTTTACATAGAAAGGATGAAACCTCTAGCCAAGTACCTGGATAACTCACCAAAAAATATACAGGTCAGAGGTATGCCCCCACAAGGATATGACATCTCAGGTTTGAAAGATACCACACAAGCAGGAGATCCCCAGCCAGTATATCACCAGGTTGCTGGACTGTTCACATAGCTGTGTGTCATTACTACACTGGCTGTAGCCACACCTCACAAATGGCCTTGTTAAGCAGGAATTTACATAGCTGCCCTCATAATATTGGTCTATGCATCTTACAACTAGTATTCCTCTGGTAAAGCACTGTAATGATGTGAGGATGTCTGGCACTAGGTAATGACACAATACATTTCAATTTCAGACTACAGATATGTCAGAAAATGTCTGCTAAACAAAACAAGTACCCTGAGGAAAGTCCTGTGTATATCTGAGAGGTATGGCTGTAGCACACAAAACCCTGGACTGAAGTACACCTGTCTCTGGAATGGAGTCCCACCCTAACTGTAGAAAGTCACACTGGGCATGCTCCTATACTTAGAAAATCGCAGCACATGTTGGAACCCACATCGGAATATATGACTGTATAGTGTATATATGTCCATGCATACAGACAGCTATGTAAACTTCAACTGTCCCCACACACACAAATCAGACAGGATTACCCTCAGCTAGCTGTATATGGCCCGTATATGATATAACTGCACCTGTTGCATGAGATACACACACATATATGTGGGGAACAGATAACAACATATGTCAAGCATACACACATATAGATGTGGGGAACTGAGAGACAAACAGTGATACAGAGAGAGACACAGGGGAACACAGACAGAGTGAGTCACACACATGGATACCCTGAATGACATACAGTGATGTCCTGCTGTGGACAGTGGCATGCCAGTTGTAAACAGTCACACATGCCAGGATAAAAGGTGAGCCCCATTGTGTAACAGTACTGAGTGTGTGTGTGTGTGTGTGTGTGTGTGTGTGTGTGTGTGTGTGTGTGTGTGTGTGTGTGTGTGCGCATGTCTCTATAGGTCCAAGTATTAGGAGAGTCTTCCCACTCAGTACACTTCACATTTCCCTACTTCACAAGATCTGCTGCTTTCATTCACCTTAGAAGTACCATTGGACACCGATCACCCCTATAAGCTCTGTAGTGCATGCAATAACTGTGTAACACTATAGTAGAAATAACTAAATGTGTAGGGGTTCTAATCTCAGTACTGGCAACTGTGTGTGTGTGTGTGTGTGTGTGTGTGTGTGTGTGTGTGTGTGTGTGTGTGTGTGTGTGTGTGTGAGACAGTTGTGTATGTGAGAGTGAGGGTGTGTGTGTGTTTGTTTGTTTGTTTGTAGGTGAAACAGTTTTAGGCCATTCCCACCCTCAACACTTCAAATCACTAGCTTGACAGGGTTTCTAATCTGTGATCTGGCAAATGAGTGTGTGTGTGTATATGTTGGTAAGAAGAAGTATTTTGATAAGTCTCCCACCCACTGCCCTACTTTTTCACTCCTGTTGATATCATTCCCCTTATCAGCACCTTTGACCAGTTGTCAGCCCAGTTAGCTGTGTAGCGTGTGTGATAACTGCATAACACTATAGTACAAATAACTAGATAAGCAGGGGTTCTATTCTCAGATCTGGCAAATGTCTGTGTGGGTGTATACATGTGTGTGTAACTGTGTATGTTTGTAGGAAGAAGTATTCTGATAAGTTACCCACCCACTTGCCTACTGTAAAAGTCATGCCAATGTCACTCCCCTTATAGGTTCATAGGTGTGTACTAGGCTAATGGCCCTGGAGCTATTATAAGCCTAGCCCATGGAAGTGCCCTGTCATTGTGCCACCCGATGTTAGTTCCCAGTGACCCCATCAAGTAGATCCACTGGAGTGATCCCTGGGATGAACTTTCTATTACCCATCCACTCATCAAGATCTCTCTGGAACAGGGTCATCTAGCTGTTTTGCTTGACATGTATGGGAAGTCTATTCCAGGGCATGGCAGTCTCCGGGTGAGGAACCTGTCCCTCCAGCATGTTATGTTGATTGTGGCAATGAGGTCGATGTCCCTGCAGTGTGTGGTGCAGAGATAGTGGGATTTCTTTAGATGTAGCATTTGTAAAAGAGCTGGGTCAGACATAGCTTTGCAAGTCAAGCAGAGATCTCTTCTACATAGGTGATATGAGACAGAGAATAGCTGGAGTCTTTTGAGTTTGTCTGTGTAGGACATGTGTTTAATGCCTAGGATCCTCATTGTGAGGTACTTCTGTGGCCTCTCCCAGCTGTTGCAGGTATCTAGTGAGGTACATGCCAAATGGGCCATTATACTTGATGATTGCCGTAATGAGGGAAGAATACACAGAGACGATGACCTCCTTCTTCCTGGATGAAAAACCCTTAGCAATGAGATGTGCCAGACAGAAGGATTTCCTGACCACAGTGGCAATGTGTTGGTTAAAGGAAATGTTGCTGTCAACCTATGTCGCCAGATCTCTGATAATGCCTACAGTATTCAGTGGGCTCCCATCAATTTGGTACTTAGTGGGAACTGAGATTTTACCAAAGGGGATGATGATGCATTTTGTTGTGTTAAGCTTCAGGCCATGGTTTCCACACCAGTCAGTGGTCTCAGTGAGGCCTTTCTGTAAGATGTCTGCATCACTTGTGGAGGTAATGATGGCTCCCAGTTTGCAGTTGTCTGTGAACTTGGTCAGTCAGAGTTCCTTTGTATTGGCCTGGATTCTTGAGAAGTACATGCTGAGCAGGAGAGTACCCAGGACTAATCCCTGTGGGACTCCACTTGTGACTGTCTGGGAGTCTGACTTGGAGCTCGCTACTTTCACACTGCATCTCTTCTAGCTGTGAGCCAATTTGCAACCCCCCTAGTGATATAATGGTTGAAGCCTAGTTTGGTGGGTTCTTTCATAATTCTTGACTGAGGAATGGTATCAAGAGCCTTGGCCAGATTGATGTAGGCTGTATGCAGTGACTTACTATCATACACAGCACTGGTGACTGACTCAAATTAGTCAACCAGGTTGATCAGGCATGATCTCCCTTTCACAAAGCCAAACTGTGTTGGGTCCAAAGTTAGGAGATTACCTATATGTTTGTCGATCAGGTCCTTGATGATGCACTCCATAGCTATACATATCAGACTCATCAGGCTACTGGACTGATAATTCCCAGGTATGTAGTTGCCACAGTGTCTGTCTGCCTGGAATGACAAGATTGACAGACCTCGATGCTTCACCAGAGATGGCCTGCACCTGTCACCCCAGGGATTCTGGATACTGGCCAAGGCTCTTGCCACCCCTTTAGTGCCATTTTTAGGCAGTGTCCTGAAGACAAAATTACCACCATAACAGCTACAAGCAAACAGAATTTGAGGGTAATGCTACTCAACACTAGAAGTCTAAATCTCAAAATGCACTCGCTCAAAGCACTCCTTAAAATGGAGAACATTGACATCTGTGCAGTGACCAAGACCTGGTTCAAGGTTCCGGAGAGCACCCCAGCACTACCAGGCTATAATTCATACCACATCTTTCGGCTCCTAAACCTGGACCAAAGCACTAGAGGCGGTGGTGTCACCATATTCATAAAGGATATGTACACCTCCAGACTAATAGCCCAACATAACAAGTCAGAGATACTTCAGGTACAACTAACACTGGGTAAAACTGAAATCCAGGTTGTAGCCTGCTATAGATCCCCAACCATGTCCCAAGACTCCCACTCCACATTCCTAAACACACTGGAAAATATTAGGGTACAACCCAATAACCTTATACTGGGAGACTTTAACTACCCCTCCATTAACTGGGAAAATTACTCATGTACCAGCACACTTGCTCAACATTTTCTGGAATTCATTAATTCCAATGCTCTGGACCAACTCATTCTTACCCCGACCAGGGGTAGAAACATCCTTGACCTGGTCATTACTAACATGGGCAACCGTTGCTCTACACCAGTAATCAACTCCTCCCTGGTCATATCTGACCACAAGCTAATCACCATGGATATCCACATCCCACTTTCACCCCCCCTAAAGGAAACCACTTTAAAAAAACTTCTCCAAAGCCAATTTTGGACTTCTAAAAACAGAGATGGCTAACTTACCGACACCCATGCAAATCGAAAATAGGTGCATGACTGAATCATACACCAGTGCACTGTATGAGCACATACACAAGTGCATGGAACGGGCCATACCAAACAGAACCAAGATGCTCTCTTCCAAAAAAGGAAGGCAATCTGGTGGTCCCCCACCATAAACAAACTCTACAACAGAAGGAAAAAACTGTTTCAGAAATGGGTGAAGTCCCAAGACTGGAAAAACTCTCTTGTCAGCCTCAGCAAAAAACTGAGATCCATCATCAAATCCTCTAAAGCTAGCTTCGAAAACAAAATTGCTGCAGATTCTAAAGACAACAACAAGGTATTTTATAACTATGTCAATAATCTACATGGCAATACTCAGATGTGCTCTGAGTTACAGCACAATGGCAATACATATACAGAACCAACTGATATTGACAACATATTGGCCGACAGGTTCAGTGTGAACTTTACCCCCCTTTCACCCCCTAAAGGGCCTATAACAATACCTGAGCAATGCCAAGTCCCTATTATCATGGTTACACAGGTAAAAAATGCACTGTCCAAAGCCAAGAATACAGCTTCCATGGGACCTGATAATATCCCTGGCTGTGTTCTACATGAATTACAAAGTAAACTGGCACCACAGCTGAGCATCCTGTTCAATCCCAGCCCCATTTCAGGCTTTGTTCCTACCGAATAGTGCACTGCTATGGTCATCCCATTCCACAAAGGTGGGGTGACTACAGACCCTGGCAACTACTGCCTCATTAGCCTGATGAGTCTGATATTTAAGGCTATGAAGCACATCAGCATGGACCTTATAAATAAGGACATAGGGAATCTCCAAACTCTAGACCCCCACACAGTTTGGGTTTGTGAAAGGTAGATCATGCCTGCTCAACCTGATAGACTTCTTCTAGTCTGTCACAAGAGCTGTGGATAAGGACAAGGTAGATCACACAGCCTAACTAGATCTTGCCAAGGCCTTCAACACCATCCCTCACTCAGGAATCATAGATAGACTCACTAAACTAGGCATAAACCCCTATGTCATAAGATTGGTTGCCAACTGGCTCACTGATAGAACCCACACTGTGAAAGTAGTGGACTTCAAATCTGACTACCAACCAATTACAAGTGATGTCCCACAGGGATCAGTCCTAGGCCCTCTTCTGTTTGGCATCTACTTCTCTGAAGTTCAAGTCAACACAAAGGGACTCTGGCTGACCAAGTTCACAGATGACTGCAAACTGGGAGCCATTACTGATTCTCCAGCTGATGTAGACATTCTACATAAAGGCCTCACTGACACCAATGACTGGTGCCAGAACTATGGCCTTAAGCTCATGCCAAACAGTGCATTGTCATTCCCTTTGAGAAAACTTCAGTGCCCATGAACTACCACATAGGCGGCAGTCCACTAAACACAGAAGGTGTGATAAAAGACCTGGGGACGCAGGCTGACAGCAACTTCTCCTTTGATAACAACATTGCCACTGTAGTCAGAAAGTCTTTCTATGTGGCATATCTCATTACAAAAGGTTTCTCATCCAGGAAGAAAGAGGTCATAATCCTTCTCTACTCATCCCTCATTTGACCTATTATAGAATACAATGCCCCATTTGGTATGTACCTCACTAGACACCTACAACAATTGGAAAGGCCACAAAAATACCTCAGTAAGAGGATCTTAGGCCTTAGACACATGCCCTATATGGACAGACTCAAAAAACACCAGTTATACTCTGTCTCTTATCGCCTACTTAGAGGTGATCTCTGCTTGACCTACAAAGCCATGTCTGACCCAGATCTGCTAGATATGCTACACCTAAAGAAATCCCAATCCCTTTGTGCCACATGCTCCAGGGATCTAAATCTCATGACCACAGTAAAAAGAACATGCTGGAAGGACAGATTTCTAACCCAGAGACTTCCCATACTCTGGAACAAACTTCCCATTCACGTCAAGCAGAGCACTTCACTGGCCCTCTTTAAGAGAAATCTTGACGAGTGGATGGGCAATAGGAAGTTCATCCCGGGGATTATTTCAGTGGCCTTGCTTAACAGGAGCACTGGGAAATAACTCTGGGTGGCATCATGCCAGGGAATCTTCTTGGACTAGGCTTATATAGGCTCCAGGGCCATTAGCCTAGTACAAACCTATGAACCTATGAACCTTTATGGAGAGGAATGACAGTAGCAGTGCAACATTTGGGAGGCCCAAAGCCTGAGGTGAGGCTGTGACTGAATAGGGCACACAGATGTGGCGCCAGGTATCTTTGTAGTTCATGTAGAACACAGCCAAAGATAATTTGGGGTTCCATGGAAGCTGTATTCCTGCCCATTGACAATGCAGGTGTAACCTGAGTGACAGTAATCCTGGTTGCCTGGCAGTCTTCTGGCATGATGATTGTTCCCCTAGGAGGGAGAGAGGGGTAAAGCTGGCACTGAATGTGTTGGCAAGAATGTTGTCAATATCTGTTGATTCAATTTAGGAGATAGAATTGTGCAGTAACTTAGAACACTTCTGGGTATTGGTGTGGAGGTTCTTGCTATCACTAATAAAGGACTTGTGATTGTTGTCAGTGTCTGCTGCAATTCTGCTGTCATAGGCAGCTGGGTCTATATAAGAACGTCGAAATCTCATAATTTCAAACATTCTAACATCGAACCCTATTCAATGAATGCTGACAATAGCAAAACGACAGATAACCAAATTATTTCCTAGGGAAAGAATTCAGTTGTCCGTTTCTGTCATTTTGCCATTTTCAGCACTGTGGTGGAAAGTTACAGGTCGTGTCCAGGTAAGTGTGCGATTGGGCATGGGTTAGGTGAGTTAGGGTTAGGGCACATGGGAGGTATGTGTGCGATTGTGTGAACATGAGAGTTAGGGTGGGTTAGGTGAGTTAGGGTTAGGGCGTTGGTGAGGTGAGTGGGCGATAGTGATTGACCTTAGGGTTAGGGTTTGGGTTAAGGTAAGTGGATAGTTAGTGGTGTTTGTACAGTTTAGTGTAGGGTTAGCTGCAAGATTTTGGGTGTATGTGTGTGGATTGCTGTTTGTTTGGTGTGCTTGTGTTGTGTGTATGTGTTTTGGAACAGAAAATGTTTTCCTTAAGAAAAATTTGCTGTTCTGAATGTTCGATGCTGTCAGTGTTCGCTGAATAGGGTTTGATGTTAGAACATTCAAAATAATGAGATTTCGATGTTCTAATATAGACCCAGGCAGCTTTAGATGATTTCATGAAGGATCTCAAGTTCTTGTTGAGGCTAATAAGGAAATTTTGCAATTCTTGGGACTTCACCTTTTCCTGTAACAGTTTCTTCCTTCTGTTGTACAGGTTATAAATGGCAGGGGACCACCACACTCACCTCCAGTGTTTGGAGGAGAGTGTCATAGTTCTGTTGGGTATGCCTAGTTCCATGCATTGATGTACATGTTTGTACAGTGCATTTTTGCAGGATTTGGCAGTCATGCAGGTATTTTCCATTGGCATGGGTGCTGTGAAGTTAGCCACCTCTGTTCTTATGAGTCCAAAGTCAGCTTTGGAGAGGTTTTTCAAGGTGGTTACCTTTGGGAGTGTGTGGGTGAGATGTGGATTTCCATGATGATTACTCTATGTTGGATCTGACCAGGTAGCAATTGACTACTGTTATCAAACAATGGTCCCTTATATGAGTAATCAACACAGGTCAAGGATGTTGCTTCCTCTGTTGGTTGTCAGAATGAGCTGGTCCAGGGCATTGGAACTGATGAATTCCAGGATAAGTTGGGCCAGTGTTTTGGTGTTTGAGTATCTTACCCAGTTAATGGAGGGGTAGTTAAACTCTCCTAGTATGAGAGTGTTGGGTTGGACCTTGATAGTTTCCAGGGTGTTGAGGAATGTGGATTGAGAGTCTAAAGACATGGATGTGGACCTATAGCAGGCTATGACCTGGATTGCACTATTACTCAATGTCAGTTGTACCTGAAGTATCTCAAATACATTATGCTGGGATACTACTATGGATGTGTGCAAATCCATTATTAATATGGAGGCACCATGGCCTTTGTAGCTGTGGTCCATGTTTTGGGACTGACAGGTGTGGAATGAGTTAGAGACTGGTAGCACAGGTGTGCTGTCTGCTGCTGCAAACCAGGTCTCCGTTACAGCACAAATGTCAATGTTCTCCATTTTGAAGAGTGCTTTGAGTGGCTGCATCACGAGATGTAGATGTCTAGTGTTGAGCAGTATGACCCTCAGATTGCATATATATACATATATATATATATATAGCTGTTTAGGTGGTAATTTGATTTGGAACACCACCTAAAAAGGCACTATAGGGGTGGCAAGACACTTAGACAGTACCTGTAAACCCAGGTGTGACTGACGCAGGCCATCTCTGGCAAACCATCGCAAACTGTCAATCATGTCACCCCAAGCAGACAGATACTGCATCCCATGAGAGTGACACCAGACACTTAAGCCAATTGTTGAAGTAAATCATTTGTTGTTTGTACTGTGGTATAATTCTGGGTGACAGTAGTATACTGCTCAAGACTACTGTCATACCTGCCCGGCCCACATAATCTGAGAGCTCCACCATGTCTCTTTTCATATAGTCCAAGAGGTGCATTTCAGGTCATTCAGACACATATGGACAATGACATAGTGATACTTGTAGTTGTTGTGGCATGACCTGACTGGGTGTGTTATATGTTGGATTCTGGCATCTGATAGACAGCTGACCATTACCTACTCCATGTTCAACCTAATGAGTGGGACATCTGTGTCCCTCACTACTGATTCACCTATGATTACTGTATCAGGCAAGGTGGTTGGTCTTTGGGGCTTAGGTTGAGGGGCACACTGTGCAGGTGAGATATGTGTCCTGTGGTTTGTGCTGTGCTGTGGTGGTTGGGTGGGTGCCTGTCTTGGTGATCTCTGCTGTTTGGGTAAATATCTATTGAGTGCCTCGGTGAAGGTGGGTGTGTGGTTATTTTTTGTATGTCAGAGCTGTGATAGTGGGTGTTCTGAAGGGGAATGTGTTCCATGTGGTGTGATGCAGGTGTTGACCATTCTCCTCTTGACCAGCTAGTCCAGTCTTCGCTGGAGAGTGCATACCTTCCAGTTTGATGATATAAGGGTATCTCTCACAAGTCTGAGTGCTGGAAGTTTAGAGGACAGAGTTGTCTGTGTACATGAGGCAGTTGTAACAGTGCCTCAGAATGCACAGGTTCACCAGGTTAATGGGCAAAAGCACAGAGAACTGCACTTTAATCATGCTAGGAGGGGTGGTGATAACTACAATGTACTGGAGCTAATTCCATGAGGAAGAATAGTGCTGATGGCTCTCAAGTGTGCTAGAATAATTGATAAGAAAACCTGTTGAAGTGCAAAGATATTAAGCTATTTGAAGTGCAGAAGAGAAAGAACTAGCAAGATCTAAAGGAAAAACTGAAGGCAGACTTTCTGGTACCTGTAACAGTTTACCTCAGCTGTGCAGTTATCAGCACCTTTGGCCAATTGTCAGCCCAGTAAGTTCAGTAGCGCATGCGATAACTGCGTAATACTATAGTACAAACAAATAGATAAGCAAGGGTTCTAATCTCTACTGTCAAGAGTGTGTGTGTGTGTGTGTGTCTGTGTGTGTGTGTGTGTGTGTGTGTGTGTGTGTGTGTGTGTGTGTGTGTGTGTGTGTGTCTGTGTGTGTGTCCTTTGGTGAAGATCATATTCTGTTTGGCTGATACCATTTTTATTTGTGTACCATCAATGCCTGTTTACCAGCTCCCGATGGCATTATTTTATACAGTGTGGTAATGGCATCTGCCTCACATGCCACATGTTAAACCATTGTGCACGCCATACCATTCCGCTGTACAGATGTCTATGGAATATCCAGATATTTGCAATCTATGTGTGGTCTGTGTCCCTTAACAATGCCCATGTATATGATATTGTTGCCAAATTGGCCACAGTGAGTGTAGTGAAACACATGCCAGCATAAGGCATCATAACTGACTGAAACTTCATGCTGATACAATGTCTGCTACACTATCACTTGACGAGGCTTGCAGGAGCAATACATGACTCCACATGCTATTTCTTGTGGGTTATTTCACCATCCATGAAGGCATTCAGAGCATTACATGTTGTAAGAGGTAGTGTGTTATGTCTCATGCATATAATCTATGTGGGGCATGTCATGTGTATGTAGTAGTACAGTACATTAAGGTGGAAATGTAGGTTTACTAATCTGTCTATTGCCAACTGTATTTATGTTACTGTATGCACATCCCCTGTATCAGTCCTTACTGTGTATATGCAAAGGATATACCATTTTGTCTCACTGTTCCACCCAGTGAACTCAGGAATACATACCACAAATCTGCCATATACAGTATCGTGCATGCCCACATCAACTGCATCAGGGTTGAGTGTATGGGAAAGAAATGGCAGGGCCAACAAGTGTTGACAGGTGAATTTCTTGCAGTTAATGTAATGGCTACACTTTTGAGGGACCTGTTGACAGTACTGCAATAACCTGTTCTGTATGTTTGACACTGTGGTACTACACAACACTGAGCTGACATATCTGAAGGCTACCTGTCTGTGACAAGGGCTATGTATGCAAGGTCACACTGTCTGACAACAGTATCCCTCATACACTGTTGCATGCATACACACCTGGTATGTGTACATTTAAAGCTGTACCTTGCCTATGACACAGTCGGTGTATTCCCACTCTGCCATACTCCATCTTGGGAATGTTTGCAGGGCCACAGCCTGCAGACACAGGCACCTGGAACACAAACAGAAAACAGCATGTCAGACTACATTTAGTCAGTGGTACTAACAGCAATAATGCATCCTGGCTAATAAGGTACATACACCTGTATGTGTACCCATAACAAATGCAAGCAGACAGCACCTTACATAGTATTTCATAGCTACACTGTACTATATTCACCCTGTGCATCAGACCCATATTAGCATGTCCCTGCATTGATGGTATGGATGACAGGGATGTGATATAGGTATCATCATATGTACAGGGTGTGTTGTGGATTTGCTAGAGGCTTAGGCTGGACCATACGGTTGACATCATGGGTGTGTGTTTGGAAGGGTATCCAATAGATGGACTGTGCAGAGGTGCTGTGTGTTTCTGGAGGTGATCTGCCTGTGATACAGATATATATATATGTGTGTGTGTGTGTGTGTGTGTGTGTGTGTGTGTGTGTGTGTGTGTGTGTGTGTGTGTGTGTGTGTGTGTGTGTGTGTGTGTGTGTGTGTGTGTGTGTGTGTGTGTGTGTGTGTATGTATGTATGAACACAGTCATGCCATATGGTTGCCCTACACACGGGTACGTTGAACAGCTGTGGACTGTACATGGCAGGGTTTCCAGTTCACCATCTTCAGCCATTGGCATGGGAACTTTTCCTGCCAGGGATATCAGTGGCACCACCAGGCCCAAGGACAGATGCAGTACTGCTTCTTGATGGTGACTGCTGTCTGCTGGATCCATGTCCCTGACAGGACCGGATAAGAACATGTGCCCATAGCCTGCTCTGGTGTGATGTGGACAGCAACCCTCCCTTTGCTAGTGCTGGTATCACTGCCATTATGGGAGTGTGAAGGTGCATGACCGCGTAGACTCTCAGCTGTTGTTGGTGCTGATAAGCCAAAGAAATTGTATACCAGGAACAAATCAGGAAAAAGACCCACCAGGTCCAAAACCGAGAGCACAAAATGGACACACTGTTGTGCTCCGTAAACCAAGCTTTTAAATGAGTAATCCCAAATGGTAAATGTCAAAGGATGCAAGTTTGCAACTGCTGTAAATAATCCTCCAAAGTCCAAATAGGAACAGTTCACCGCTTTATTACCAAAATGTACAGAACAAGACAAGTAAAATCACGAGCGCTTTCGCCTGGTCTTACCGGGCTTTTTCAAGTGTAACAGCTAAAACATCAACACTAACTTTTATAGCGCAAGTGCATTGCACTAATTAGCTCATTGCTTAAAACGTCACCAAACCTGTGGTGAATTAAATTCAATTAACCCTGTACAAATTAAAAAATAACAGATAAATATAAAAAATATAATCACAATAAATTCACTATTAAAAAATATGAAACCTATATACGTGCAGTGAAAAATCATTTCTGAATTAAGAAATTGTTTGTAAAAACAATGCAGACCATTTAACAAACTGGTAAATAGTGCTAACCCACCTAGTTTCTAGCACATACAATGCTAAAATAAAAATCAACCTTCTTAAAACCAACAATGATCCAAGAAATGTGTATACTGGGTGATGGTCTTTAATCTTGCAAATGCCATTGAATATTTAAAAAGAAATAGACAGGGGAATAAAATCTAAAAATTAACTAAAGTAATGTGAATCTACTTGTAACATTCTACCTATGTCTAACTGAATAACATAAAATACATTAATTTGAATGTTTAATAATTACAATTTAAAAAGAAACCTAACCCATGCCATATGCTTATGTTCATTAAATATTAAAGTACATTTCTTTTCTTTTTTAGTACCGGAGCTAAACTAATACTGTCGTTCAACCCCAGATATTTTGTTGCGTTTAGTTGGAGCTGCCAAATGAGCTCTCTAGTGCCCAATAGGGTTTCCCAGTCACCCCCTCTCAGGTCTTGCTGTATTTTTTCAATGATAAAAAACTTTATGGACGTTTGTGGACAAATCAAAGAATGCCTGTAAAAAGCATTTGTATCTTTGCTTTTGCTAATGTCATACAAGTGCTCATATACTCTTCGCTTGAAAGCCCTATCAGTTTTGCCGACATAAAAAGCCGGACAAGCCTGACAAAGGCCAATGTATACTACCCCCGTGGTGTTACATGAAAAATGACCTTTGGCATATAGAGTTATGTTCCTTGCCTTAATGTGTATTTGAGCACCTTGAAGAACATGCTGGCATTGATTGCATTTACCACATCTAAAAGTTCCATTGTGTCCAATAGTGTTACTACCTGAAGATGACAACTCCGCAGTCAAATTTCTCTCAAATATCCCTTTGAGATTGATGTCTATTTTTGGTTGGCGCTGACCTACATATACTTGGCCGATGCCCATCTCCCACCACAAGCTGTAGTACAGATATGCCATGGTCGAGGATTGCCAAAATCTCGCCCCACCGTCTATTCATGACCTCAGTATTTTGATGTGTGGACTCAACAAGGTCATGTATGTCACCATCTCATATGCACAGGGTGTGTTGTGGGTTTGCCAGAGGCCTAGGATGGGCCATACAGTTGACATCATGTGTGTGTGTTTGGAAGAGTATCCAATAGAACAGTTCCCATGTCCGTGACTGGAGATGGTGAACTGGAAACCCTGCCATGTACAGTCCCCAGATGTCCAACATACCCCTGTGTAGGGCAGCCATATGGCATGACTGTGTACATCAGGAAGAGTTGCATCCACCACCCTGAATATTTGTCTGGTGTGGCATTCACTACATGCCTGTGCATCTATGACAGCTTAAGACATGCGTCTGGTGATGCCTGCTGTGGCACTTGTGATAGTGGATTGATGAGCAGCGGTCCTCCTGCGAGCACCCCTGTCCATCTGCCTGTGTGGGACCTCACCTGCACTCTGGCTGTGGCCAGTGTCTACACTCACACCTGCCATAGTCACCACACTAGCCTGTTCAATGTCACTAGCTGCCAACTGTCCATCATCTGTGCCCACTGGTGACAGCGTATGTGTGGGCATTGTCACTGTGTGTGGGGATGGTGTAGACAAGTGCAGGATGCCAACCAATGGCACAGATTCAGCCCCTGACAACTCCACCTGTACCTCACTATTCCTATCATCATTGTCAGAGTTTGCAGGGATAATGACATCAGTTTCCAAGCAGGAGGGAACCCAAAACCCATCACCACCTGTGAGGGAAAGACAACATATGTACAGTAATACATGCACTCTGAGGTTGGCTGGTACACGCATGCATGCACACACACACACACACACACACACACACACACTTACATGTGATGTGGCACAAATCTGTTACACAGACCACACATTACCCAAATGGTGACATGCATGACATAAAGCCCTCAACATCATGCATTTCAGCCAGTTGTACTACATGTAACTAACAATAAAGAGCTCTGGAATACATGATTAGTGTTAGTAGGTGATGGCCCTTCCCCAGCACAAACTGCACCCATGTACAGATCATTGCTGTTCACCTGTAAAGCAGAGTGGCAAGTACTACAGAACATATCTCACAACTGTACAGATCCTTGCAGGATGTGTAGATGTCTGGCTCATATGTTTGCTCTGTTTCTCATAACCCTTGTGTTTCTATGATACATAACTGGGATGATCTGAGGAGTGACATACATTTGAGGGTCTATATTATATCCTCAAATGCTTAAAAAAGCGAACACTGATTGATTGAACTTATTTTCGCGAAACTGCAAAATATCGAAGCAGCAGAAACTCTAATTTTTTCCTAAGGAAAGAATTTGGTTGTCCGTTTCTGTTGCTGTGGTATTTTCAGTGTTATGGTAGAAAGTTACCGGTCGGATTCAGGTAAGTGTGCAATTGTGTGGATGTGAGTGGTGATTTAGGTGAGTTAGGGTTAGGGCTCGGGTTAGGTGTGTGTGCGACTGACTGGACATGAGGGTTAGGGCGGATTTAAGTGAGTTAGGGTTAGGGAGCAGGTGAGGTGAGTGTGCGATAGTGACGGACCTTAGGGTTAGGGTTTGGGTTAAGGTAAGTGGGTAGTTAGTGGTGTGTGCATAGTTTAGTGTAGGGTTAGGTATCAGATTTTAGGTGTATGTGTGTGGATTTCTATTTGTTTGGTGTGCTTGTGTTGTGTGTATGTGTTTTGGATCAGCGGTTTTTTCCCTGGGAAAAAAAAAATCGCTGATCTGACAGTTCAAGATTGTAAGCTTTTGCTTAAATTAAGTCGATCAATCAGCATTCGCTTTTTTAAGCGTTCGATGATATAATATAGACCCACATTTGAGTGTCAAACCTCCAAACCAGCAGTAAATGTATGGTCACACAATTCCTGTTACACCACCAACCTTTTAAGCTTACAGTGGATATGATAAGTGTACACAACCCTGTTAACATGCCATGTTCATGTAATATCCAGCTGGATAACCACGACTGTAGAAACAATTTTAATAAAATACACCATAAAATAGATAAAAGACAAGCGCTTTAGCTTGTGCTTCCTCAGGCCTTAATACAAACATCAGTAGAGAACTAATGCTTAAATTCACATAAAGTCAATTCAACAATAAATCAATTAACTATAATTAACCTCATAAAGAGGTATGCACAGGTTTATTCACTTTACCCTGTGTGCTTTTAAGGCAGGTTTTAAACTAACAGCACAACTGATTCCTGGTAGCCTATGTGCCTGCAATCTTAAAATCCATCGCAATTCTATTTGCTCAAGATTATTATTCATATCACTCCCTCTACTATTAGCATGTATCAATTGTAATACATTAAAATTAAAATGGTGACCTGGATGCATCATTATATGCTTAGTTAGAGCATTTTTTTCATTCTGTTTATGTATCTCATATAAATGCTTGCTTATCCATTCTTTTAGCTTCTGTGTGGTTTTACCCACATAGTAGCTAGAACATAAAATGCAAGTAAGGATTAGGGCGAAACACAGCTCTAAAAGGTAGTAAAATGAAATGTCACTTATAAATCTCATCAACCTTCAGTCAGCTCAGCTAGTCCAAAAAAGAGATTTACGTCCAACTTAAAAATCCATTTCTTTTATTACAGCAGGTACCAGAGTTAGCGCTTTCACCTTGCGGTTTCATCAGACTCACTACAAAGTACAAAATCAATGAGTCTTAAATACTAAAAAAGGCGGGAACACACAATCAATTAAGCTTGTTAACAACAAGTTCATTCCTTAGCAACCAACTCAGTCAATAAAATCTACTACATACATATTTGCATAGACACTTGCATAACACAATAGGTTAAAAAC
Source organism: Protopterus annectens (assembly GCF_019279795.1). Classification (NCBI taxonomy): domain Eukaryota; kingdom Metazoa; phylum Chordata; order Ceratodontiformes; family Protopteridae; genus Protopterus; species Protopterus annectens. The sequence goes on along the minus strand of NC_056726.1, from coordinate 402,551,758 downwards.
ATAAAAAAACAAACTACATATTCATACACTTCTAACTAATATCATAAAAACATTAAGTACAAACTTTATTTGACTTTCAATCTCCTCATCCTTAAAAAAGGTCTCAGAGAGACCTTCGCATTTAACCCAGGGACCGTGTCAGACCTCAACTTCAAGATCCAAGTAATAGAGTAGTCATTCATTAATGTTCTAAGTGCTGCCCTTTCAGCTTGTGTTAAATTATCCTTCCTCCTTTGTTTCACATTACACATCCTGTAAAAATCATCCTCGACCATTTTGCTGAATGCTCCCAACAGTGGATGCATAGGGGGAATAAAGACACTCGGTCTCTTAAAACCACTATGAGTAAATCCACAATCATTGTTACTATTAAACATCAACTTCAATGATAAATTCCTAACAAATAATTTAAAATCACGTAAGGACTCTTCAATAGTACTATAGGTGGTAGGGATAAAAGATAACCCTTCATACATCCCAGCACACATATCCCATACACTTTCAAGGTCAGAGGTGATTGCATGTCCAGGGACCTTGTCTATTTAGCTGTCTGCCTTGTTTGCTCGTCGTTTTACATTGGTAAGACGAATAGATGTCTGAGAGATCGTGTACGGGAACATCAGTACAATATTAGGATTAAGAATTGTACCAATGCACTAGCCAAGCATGTTATGGACACCGATTGCACACATACATTTAGCTTTAGGATTGTAGAGAAGATTAATGTTACTAGTAGAGGTGGTGATATCTGGGCCATTACTGAGAGTAGAGAGAATGCTTGGATCTTGAAGTTGAGGTCTGACACGGTCCCTGGGTTAAATGCGAAGGTCTCTCTGAGACCTTTTTAAGGATGAGGAGATTGAAAGTCAAATAAAGTTTGTACTTAATGTTTTTATGATATTAGTTAGAAGTGTATGAATATGTAGTTTGGTTTTTTATGTTTTTAACCTATTGTGTTATGCAAGTGTCTATGCAAATATGTATGTAGTAGATTTTATTGACTGAGTTGGTTGCTAAGGAATGAACTTGTTGTTAACAAGCTTAATTGATTGTGTTTTCCCGCCTTTTTTAGTATTTAAGACTCATTGATTTTGTACTTTGTAGTGAGTCTGATGAAACCGCAAGGTGAAAGCGCTAACTCTGGTACCTGCTGTAATAAAAGAAATGGATTTTTAAGTTGGACGAATCTCTTTTTGGACTAGCTGAGCTGACTGAAGGTTGATGAGATTTATAAGTGACATTTCATTTTACTACCTTTTAGAGCTGTGTTTCGCCCTAATCCTTAGTTACATTTTTATTATATTCATTGCTGTTTGGACTGGGCGTTTACCTTATTCCATATCTTCTTCTATTACCTTATAAAATGCAAGTAGCTAAATAGGTCAAATAAGTACTATTACAACCTGCATGGAACCTCAGCTAAAACTTAAAAGGGGTATTAGGGCATATGAACTCCTGTTGTTCACTTATCCCATGAGAAAAACTACACTTTCCACATGGATATGTACTCGGATTCATGATTATTGGAAAAGATTTCTTATTATCTTGACATAATAATCTTTTCAAGTTAACATTATTCCTGTACGCAAAATGTGGGGTTTCACCCAGTAACTTAGCTGTATTCTGGTCAATAGTTAACAAAGACCAATGTTTCTGAATAATATTCCTTACTGCTTTATTACTGCTAGTAAAGCTAGTAACAAAAGAATGTAGGTACATCATATCAAGACGACCTATTGGTATTGTTACCATTTAAATCATTGGATAAAACTTGATTAGAGATATTACATTGCACTCCCTGTACCATATGTTTTTTTATACCCTCTCTCAACAAAATGTTGTTCCATTTGTTCCATCTCAGTAGCAAGTGTATAACTACCTTCACATACCCTTTTGACCCTTAAAAAATGACGTTTCACTATATTGGGAAAAACATGTCTGGGGTGCATACTATCATAACTTAATAATCCATTTTGCCAACAGGGTTTTCTATATAAAGTAGTAGTTATTATACCCTCTATATCCCTATGGAGGCTCGCATCTAGAAAATCAATGCGTTGTTGTGAGCTGGTAATGGTAAATCTCAAGAAATGAGTTGTAGACTGCATCGCTGCTATGAATCTGAATATAGAATGTTCATCTCCATCCAAAACATAAAAGCATTATTGACAAAACGTTGATATTATTTAACCCTATAACCATCAGGATGTTGAAACAAATTTCTAGATTCCCAAAAATACATAACAAGATTTGCATAAGAATTTGTGCATGGTGTGCCCATAGCGACACCCTATTTTTGAAATTACATTTGCTGTTCAAACAGAACTACTGAAAATGGCAACAAACGGAAAACTGAATGCAAACACAAACGCTGTGGACTGCAAGCCCCACACACCCAAACGAGCAATAGACTTTCTGTAAATAAAACTGTTTATTCAGAATAGTACTGTTAAGTGCTTTTCGTCCCATCAAGTTGTGGGACTTCTTCAGACAACTAGAACAAGACAACAGCTACAGTTAAATCAATATGTTGGTGCCAAAATACAAGTGCCGCGGCTAATTGATTTAATCATAAAAGTTTAAAATGATTAAAAATGCATAAAAAGACCGTGTAATGATCCAGGGATCTGGATCGCATAACAACATATTAGGTAGTTAAAACATCAAAAAGTCATTTGTACATTATATTATACATAACTTAATCAAAATGCATTTTATAGAATTTAAAACTCTATATGTGACAACTCCTGTATAGTCACTTATCTTAAAATTGTATATACGTAAATCCTGTGAGCACACATGAGTTTCCAAGCAGGAGGAGATGTTTTAATTAACTAATATGTTGTTATGCAATCCAGGTCCCTGGATCAATACACAGTCTTTTTATGCATTTTTAATCATTTTAAACTTAAATCAATTAGCCGCAACACTTGTATTTTGGCGCCAATGCATTGATTTAACTGTAGCTGTTGTCTTGTTCTAGTTGTCTGCAGAAGTCCCACAACTTGATGGGATGAAAAGCGCTTAACAGTACTATTCCGAATAAACAGTTTTATTTACAGAAAGTCTATTGCTCGTTTGGGTGTGTAGTGCTTGCAGTCCACAGCGTTTGTGTTTGCGTTCAAACAGAACTACATTGTTGTTCAAGATAAAGTCTAGAAATGTGCATATAATATCTATATCCAAAGCATCCAATGTGCCCATGTTGAGCAAAACCTTCCTGATGGCTTCAACGCCATACTCATTGGGTATACAAGTAAACAAATTCTTAACATCCAACGTCACCATTAAAAAAATCCTGGTACCAGTTTCATGAATGAATGCTTTTAAGTCTCACAAAAAATGTGTTGTAACTTTCAATATATTAACAATTTTAGGTACAACCTCCTTTAATTTATTCTCAACGTATATGGAGAGGGGCTCTGTTATCCAACCACCTCCTGAGACAATGGGTCTCGGGGGGGTGGATTCACAGATTTGTGTATTTTTTGTGAGCCCTTGATTACAGGTACAACAGGGTGAACAACATTCAAAAAAAAAACATTGTTGGGCACATTAGATGCTTTGGATATAGATATTGTATGTGCATTTCTGGACTTTATCTTGAACAACAATGTAGTTATGTTTGAACAGCAAATGTATTTGTAAAAATGGGGTGTCGCTAACGGCACCCCATGCACAAATTCTTATGCAAATCTTGTTATGTATTTTTGGGAATCTAGACATTTGTTTCAACATCCTGATGGTTATAGGATTAAATTATATTGACGTTTTGTCGATGATGTTTTTATGCTTTGGGATGGAGATGAACATTCTTTAACCAGATTCATAGCAGCGATGAAGTCTATAACTCATTTTTTGAGATTTACCATTACCAGCTCACAACAACGCATTGATTTTCTGGATGTGAGCCTCCATAGGGATATAGAAGGTATAATAACTACTACTTTATATAGAAAACCCTGCTGGTGAAATGGATTATTAAGTTATGATAGTATGCACCCCAGACATGTTTTTCCCAATATAGTGAAAAGTCAGTTTTTAAGGGTGAAAAGGGTATGTGAAGGTAGTCATACACTTGCTACTGAGATGGAACAAATGGAACATTTTGTTGATAGAGAGTATAAAAAACATATGGTACAGGGAGTGCAATGTGACATCTCTAATCAAGTTTTATTCAATGATTTAAATGGTAACAATACCAATAGAAATGGTCGCCTTGATAGGATGAACCTGCATTCTTTTGTAACCAGCTTTACTAGTAGTAATAAAGCTGTAAGGAATATTATTCAGAAACAATGGTCTTTGTTAACTATTGACCAGAATACAGTTAAGTTAGTGGGTGAAACCCCACATTTTGTGTACAAGAATAATGTTAACTTGAAAAGATTATTATGTCAAGATAATAAGAAATCTTCTCCAATAATCATGAACCGGGTACATATCCATGTGGAAAGAGTAGTTTATGTCCTGTGATAAGTGAACAACAGGAGTTCATATGCCCTAATACCCCTTTTAAGTTTCAGCCGAGGTTCCATGCAGATTGTAATAGTACTTATCTGATCTATTTAGCTACTTGCATTTTATGTTCTAGTGACTGTGGGTAAAATTAACCAGAAGCTAAAATAACGGATAAGCAAGCATTTACATGAGATATGTAAACAGAATGGAAACAATGCTTTAGCTAAGCATATAATGATGCATCCAGGTCACCATTTTAATTTTAAAGTATTACAATTGATACATGCTAATAGTAGAGGGGGTGATATGAATAATAATCTTGAGCAAATAGAATTGCGATGGATTTTAAGATTGCAGGCACATAGGCTACCAGGAATCAATTGGGCTGTTAGTTTAAAACGTAAGCCTTGTACCCCCTCTGCTGACCAGATCCCAGCTGAATATCTGCAAAAAGCAGCTAAAGCTGTAGCATATCCAATATCAATCCTGATTAATAGAACCATTAAGGAAGCCATCTGGAAAATCTCACACATTATCCCCCTACACAAAGGTGGCAACACAATTGAATATTCTAACTGTCGGCCCATTGCTCTTCTATCCCCCTTAGCAAAAATAATGGAAAAATGTATTAATCATCAGTTAATAGGACACCTAACTGTCAGTAACATACTAGCTAAAAGCCAACATGACTTTAGGCCATTCCTTAGTACCACTACTGCCCTCTTATCCTTTACGGACATCATTAATAGAAACCGCAACAACATAGTTCATAGGTTCATAGGTAGGTACTAGGCTATCGGCCCTGGGGCCTATACAAGCCCTGCCAAAAAGGTACCCTGACTTTTGCCACCCAAGAAAATAATTTTCCTGTGCTACTGTCGAGCAGAGCCACAGAGGTGATCCTGGGGTGAATTTCCTATTTCCCATCCAATCATCAAGGTTTTTCTTGAAAAGTGCTAATGAGGAGCTTTGTTTGATATAAATAGGTAGTTTATTCCAGAGTATGGGAAGTCTCTGGGACAGGAATCTATCCCTCCGGCATGTTCTGTTTATTGTGGTGACATGGTTTAGGTCCCTAGAGCGTGTAGCTTGGAGGGATTGGGATTTCTTTAAGTGGAGCATGTCCAACAGCTCTGGGTTTGACATAGCTTTGTATGTTAGGCAGAGATCACCTCTAAGTAGGCGATATGCGACGGAGTAAAGCTGGAGTTTTTTGAGACGGTCTGCATAGGGCATCTGTTTGAGGCTGTTAATCCTCTTTGTGAGGTATTTCTGTGGCCTTTCCAGTTGTTGTAGATGTCTTGTGAGGTACATACCAAAAGGGGCGTTGTACTCTATAATGGGTCTAATGAGTGATGAGTAGAGGGGAACAATGACCTATTTTTTTCTGGATGAGAAACCTTTTGTGACGAGGATTTCTTGACTACTGTGGCGATGTGATTATCAAAGGAGAGACTACTGTCCACCTGTGTCCCAAAGTCTCTTATCACACTTTCAGTGTTAAGTATACTACCGCCTATGTTGTAGTTCATGGGTACAGAGTTTTTACCAAAGGGGATGACAATGCACTTTTTGGCATTGAGCTTGAGGCCATGGCTTTGATACCAGGTATCTGTCTCAGTGAGGCCCTTTTGTAGGATGTCCACATAGTTAGGAGTTTCAATTATGGCTCCTAGTTTGCAGTCATCTGTGAACTTCATTAGCCAAAGACCTTCTGTGTTAGCCTGTACTTCAGAGAAATAGATACCAAACAGGAGAGGACCCAGGACTGAACCCTGTGGTACTCCACTTGTCACTGGTCTGAAGTCGGATTTGGAGTCTGCTGCTTTCACAGTGTGGGTTTTGTCAGTGAGCCAGTTGGCAACCCATCTTGTGACATAGGGATTTATAACTAGTTTAGTGAGTTTATCTATAATTCCAGAGTGGGGGATGGTGTCGAAAGCCTTGGCAAGATCTAGATAGGCTGTGTGAATCACCTTACCCTTGTCTACGGCTTTGGTGACTGCTTCAAAGAAGTCTATCAGGTTTAGGAGACATGATCTGCCTTTTACAAACCCGAACTGGGTGGGGTCCAGAGTTTGGAGATTACCAATGTCTTTGTTTATAAGTTCCATGTTGATACATTCCATGGCCTTGCAGACCAGGCTCATCAGGCTAACGGGGTGGTAGTTCACATGGTCCGTGGTGGCTCCCCCCTTGTGGAGTGGGATAACCGTCACTGTGCGACATTCAACAGGCACAAAGCCTGAGGTGAGGCTATGACTGAACATGGTACTTAGGTGGGGTGCCAGTTTGTTCTGTAGTTCGTGTGGAACACAGCCTGGGATGTTGTCTGGTCCCATGGATGCTGTGTTCTTGGCTTTGGAGAGTGTGGTTTTTACCTGTGCAGCCGTGATTGCAGGAACTTTGCACTCTTCCAGTATAGAGATGGGCTCTTTAGGGGTCGAGAGGGGGGTAAAGTTAGCACTGAACCTATCTGCCAGGATTTTGGCAATATCAGTTGGGTCTGTATATTTAGTGCCATTGTGCTATAACTCAGAGCAAATCTGAGTGTTGCCATTGAGATTCTTGACATAGCTATAGAATGCTTTGTGGTTGTCTTTAGAATCAGTGGCGATTTTGTTTTTGTAACTAGCTTTGGAGGATTTTATCAGGGATCGCAGCTTCTTACTGAGGCTGACCAGGGAGCTCCTCCACTCATGGGATTTTACTCTCTTTTGCAACAGTTTCTTCCTTCTGTTGTACAGTTTGTTTATCACAGGGGACCACCAGATTGGCTTCCTTTCTTTGGAAGATAGCATCTTGGTTCTGTTTGGGATAGCACGATCCATGCACTCATGTAAGTGCTTATAAAGTTCAATTGTGTAGGATTTAGTAGTTGTAACTGTATTGTCCATCTGCATGGGTGTCATGAAGTTCACCCCTTCTGTCTTAAGAGGCATGAAGTTGGCTTTGGAGAAATTTTTTACCCGGTTTCCTTAATGGGGGGTGGGGGGGGGTGGGGGGTGGGGGCAGGATGTGGATATCTAGGGTAATTAGCTTATGGTCGGATCGGACCAATGAGGCATTGACTTCAGGTGTGGAACACCAGTCACTCATGTTGGTAATGACTAGATCTAGGATATTGTTGCCCCTGGTGGGAGTGGGGATAAGTTGATCCAGGGCATTGGAGTTTATGAATTCCAGAAAGCGTTGAGCGAAAGAGTTGGTACATGAGTAGTTTTCCCAGTTAATGATGGGGTAGTTGAAATTGCCCATTATTAGGGTGTTTGGTTAAACCCTAATATTTTCCAGTACATCAAGAAAAGAGGAGTGGGAATCTTGGGGCATGGTGGGTGATCTGTAGCAAGCTGCAATTTGGATTGCAGTTTTTGCCCAGAGTTAGTTGCACTTGGATAACTTCGGCTGCATTATCCTGAGCAACTAGCCTGGAGGTGTGGATATCCTTAATGAATATGGACACCTCCGCCTTTGGTGTTCTGGTCCAGGTTACATGGCCAAAAAGTGTGTTATGAGTTATAGCCTGGTAGTGCAGGGGTGCTGTCTGGAGCCTTGAACCAGGTCTCAGTCACTGCACAGATATTGATGTTCTCCATTTTAAGGAGTGCCTTGAGTGAGTGCATTTTGAGATTTAGACTTCTAGCATTGAGTAGTATCACCCTCAGTTTTTGCTTGCCTGTTACAGTGGTGAATTTGTCATTTGAACCTTGCCTAAAAAAGGCACTATAGGGGCAGCAAGAATCTTAGCCAGTATGCGGAATCCCGGGGGTGGCAGGTGCAGGCCATCTCTGGCAAAGCATCGTGGTCTGTCAACCATGTCATCCCAGGCAGACAGATACTGGATCCCTTTAGAATGGCACCAGAAGCTTAGCCAATTGTTGAAGTCAGTCAGTTTGTCTTTGTACTGTGGCATCATTCTGGGTGATGGCAGAATGTTACTCAGGGCTAGGGTCATACCTGCCTGGGCTACAAGATCAGAGAGCTCTTCCATGTCTCTTTTCATGTAGTCCAGGGAGGTACGTCTCAGGTCATTCACACCAACATGGACAATGACAGAGTCATATTTGTACTTGTTGTGGAGTGACCTGAGTGCTTGGGTTATGTGGCGGATCCTGGCACCTGACAGGCAGCTGACAGTAACCTTCTCCTTGTTTAGCCTGGTGAGTGGGACATCAGTGTGCCTGACTATAGAGTCACCTATGTGTGTTGGGTACGTTGTTTTGCCTTATTGGCTGTGGTTGAGGGGCACACTGAGTCTGCAGGCTATGTGTCATTTGGGTTGTGTTGGGGGGTGGAGGTTGCTTGCATTTCTGCTTTGGAGGTCTCTGTTGCTTGAGCAGATTATTATTGACAGCCTCCGCGAATGTTTTTGTGTTTCTATGTGTGGATTTTGGTGGTGTAGATTTAGTGAGACTATGTGATGAGTGTGGTGTGGTGCAAGTGTTTACCTTCTCCTCTTGACTGTCAAGTTCAGTCTTGATCGGAGAGAACTTTACCTCCAGTTTGGCTAGATAAGTGCATCTCTCACAGTTTGTAGTGTTGGGTGGTAGGAGGAGAGGGTTGTCTGTGTACATGAGGGAATTTCTACATTGCCCCAAGATGCCCAGATTCATCAGGTAGACAGGAGAGAACACTGGGAGCTGACCCTTGGACATGCCTGAATAAAAACTATTTTCCTCTAGATAAGTGAGGAAAGTGAGTACAAGAGCTGTTTTTCTCTAAGCAAGTGAGGAAAGTAAGTACCAAAACTGTTTTCCTCTAGGTAATGAGGAAGGTTGTGTGCTATAGTAATTAGTAGGTTATTTAGTGTTTACAAGTTCTGAACAAGTGCTGATCACGAATAAGCAAATTCAAGTGCTAAAACTAAGAATATGTATCTGGACTAAACTAATTACAGGAAAGGGGGGAAACAAGTGCAAATGCGGGCTTTTAAATCAGAAAGTTGAGAGAGATGGAAAAACTGCCCAAACAGCCAATAACTACAATTTCTGGGCCAGAACCACTCCTTATGTGGTAGATAGGTTACCTAGTGCTTACCACTCCCACTGATAAGCTAGAAGGCTTCCCTCCAACACAGAAAGATTGAGGAGGCTCAGAAGCTTACATACAGTCTTGGATACAGCAAATCTGAATCTGGACTACACTAGTTACAGGAAAGGTATTTAATATATATATATATATATATATATATATATATATATATATATATATATATATATATATATATACAGAAAAGTAGCTAAAACAGCAGTCAAAACAATTCAAATGCATTGCAAGCTAGCACACAAGAGATGGGACTGGGGGCAGTGTCCCAGATAAAATATACAGTGGGGGGTGGGCAGCTGCAAAAGCTTCCAAATTTAAACAACAACACAGGAATAAGGAGGGTGGGTGTGGGAAAACCAACACCTTCAGCAGAGATCTGAAAAAGTATACAGTGAAGCAAAAATAACAGTGCACAACTCTGAAGTCAGCCAGCAATGATATAAAATTAGTCAAACAACAATTACCAGTACACAACTCTGAAGTGCCAGAAAAATATACTCAGCTCTGTATATCTCCAGATAGTTTGAAGAGCACTCTGTCAGGACACAGGAAGGCTCCAGCAATGATACTCTCTTCAGCTCTATTTATTGATCTTTCAAAGGTTTTTGATATGGTAAACCATACATTGCTTATCTATCTTCTCAAATCACTTTCCCTTGATTCTCTCTCCGTAAAATGCTTCTCATCCTACCTGAGCAACAGGCAACAGGCAGTACTCAGGGAGAATAATCTATCATCCCACCTGCCTGTCACATTGGGTGTCCCCCAGGGCTCCATTCTAGGTCCTCTCTTATTTTCAATCTTCATTAATGATCTCTACTTAGCTATTCCCAATGCAACTTGTATACAATACGCAGATGACTGTACTTTAATCTGCACAGCTAAATCTGCTTCTGAACTGCAATCCCAAACCCAGAAAGTATTTAACATAGTTGAGACCTGTTTCTTGAAACGCTGTCTACTTTTGAATCTCAAAAAAACAAAGCTCCTGCTCTTTACTCCTACTCGCAGGTCCACACCTATAGATTTCTCAGTTATCTCTAAAAATGGCACCTTCATAGCCCCTGACTCTAACACAAAACTCCTAGGGATCACAATAGACAACAACCTTAACTTTGATACCCACATTGACAACACTATAAAATCAGTTAACAGAAAAATGGGCTCCCTGTATAGAGCCAAGCCATTCCTTACACCAATAGCAAGAACTGCCATTACCCACTCCCATCTAATATCTACTCTTCTCTATGCCTCACCAATATATACCAATCTATCAAAACTTAATCTCCTCAAACTAGCCATCTCCTATAACAACATTGCCAGATTCGCTACCGGTTAGCCCTTCAGAACCCACCATTGTCATAACCTCAAACAACTTGGATGGCTTGAACTACAAAATCAGCTTCAATTTAACCAACTTACTATTGCCCATAAAATCCTCTACCAGCCTAACAATACTTCAATACTCTCAGACCTTATAACTCCTTATAAAAATCTTAATACCTTACGTTCATCCAACAAACTTCTAGTTAACATTAACAAGTCTAATAACATGGCAGGAGACTCACTGTTCTCTAACACAACTGGGAAAAACTGGAACCATCTACCTAGTGAACATACTTCCCTTCCTACCTTATCACTCTTCAAACATAAACTCAAAATTTTCCTTAATACATACTGGCTTTGCTCTTGTTGTAACCCTGATTAACATATCAATACTGCTACTAATATCTTTACTAACTCTATTTTCTCTCCACAAAACTTAGGTCCTGTAGTGCAGTAGTAAAACGTTAAACCAGAAATGAGATACTTTTTTTTAGCTATTATTACAAGTAAATATCTTGCGCTATTTTTTGTAAATAGCTCTATGAAATGTGTAGATATAGCACCTATGTCTTGTATATTTTTTAGGGAAAAAAAACCTTTGTCTGTATTTCATCTGTGTTGGACATTTTCTCCCCGGGCCTCTACTGAAAATGGACATATATCCAGTTGGACTAGCCTGGTCAACAAATGTAAAAAAAATAAATAAATAAAATTTGCCTTAAAAGCACGCAGGGCAACGTGAATAAACCTGTATGTACCTCTTTATGAGGTTAATTATAGTTAATTGATTTATTGTTGAATTGATTTTATGTTTATTTAAGCATTAGTTCTCTAATGATGTTTGTATTATGACCTGAGGAAGCACTAGCAAAAGTGCTTGTCCTTTATCTATTTTATAGTGCATTTTATTACAATTATTTCTACAGTCATGGTTATCCAGCTGTTTTTTTCTTTGTTTGCTGTTTGGACTTCCAACTTGGGTTCTTGGTATACGCCAGTAATTATTTTTTCAATGTTCATGTAAGATATGAGATGACACCACAATAATGCATTCAAATATGTTACACACCTTTCATGTGACACATGACCTGTACAATCCAATCGATAAACAAATGTGTTATGTGTAAAATATAATGACTGCAATATGTACAATATGGTGTTTGCATAAGTGTGTACACCCTTAAAATGATACTTTGTTGAAGCACCTGGCAAGTGACTTACAGCATTCACTCTTCTTGTGAAGGTGTTTATCAGCATGGAACATCTTGACTTGGCATTATTTGGTCACTCTTCCATGCAAAGGTCACCCAACTCTGTCAGATTGCAAGGGCAGCTCATGTGCACAGCCCTTGTCAGTTCATACTGAGGTATGTCTATCCGGTGTAGATCTAGGCTCTGGCTGGGCCAATCCATAACCATTAGTGTGTTCAGGTGGAGCCTTTCTTAGGTAGCTTTGGGTGTATGCTTTGGGTCTTTGTCATGTTGAAGGCTGACACCCCTGCCCATCCTCAATGTTCTTGCAGATGCCTGATGGATTTTGGCCAGATGTGGGTGTTATTTCGAACTGTTCCAAATTCACACCACCATGACTACAGACCCAGTTCTGGCTTTGGAACAGCATCCCCACAGCAGGCCACTGCTCCAGCATGATTCACCATGGGGATGTTGGTGTTCAGGTTAAGAGGGGTGTTGCTTGTGCACCACACATACCTTTTGGTATTGTGGCTGTGAGGTCAATCCATAGTCTCATTACACCATAACACATTTTCAAACATGCCTTTGGGAGACTCGATGTGCTGTATTGCACATTGTATCCGACCCTGGATGTTTTTTGGTGTGGGGAAATGCTTCCATCTTTTGACCATACACCATAGGCCAGACAGATGTAGAATACGGGAGAGTGTTCTCACATGTAGTACACAACACCAGTACTTGCAAGAGATTCCTGCATCTCCCTCAGTGTTTTTGTATGTCTCCTGGCAGCCTCCCTGACCAGGTTTTGACATGTGCTGTCACCATTTTTGGAGGGACATCGGGTTCTTTTCAATATCACAGTTGTCCCATATTCAATCCACATTTTGACAACTTTCTCCACTGTGTTCCATGGTTTATGCAATGCTGTGGTAATGTTGTTGTATCTTGACTGATACCTTTCAAATATGAGATCCCTTTGCTGCTTTGTAAGCTGTCTGTAAGCCATGTCTGTTGCTGTTGCAGGCAAATGAGCAAATATCATAAATATCCTACTTGGACAGCAGACTGTTATTTGGTGTTACTCAGAGTGCCTTTACTTGATGGCAGGTGTGTACCCAAGCAAATGGAATGCTGTCAGTAAATCACAAGCTGCTGCAATGAAATATTATTTGAAGGGTGTGCACACATATGCATCCAGCTTATTGTAAGGTTTGTATAGTCCATATTTGGTGCTCAACAGACTGATTGGTTTTACAACTGAATTGTACATGTCCTATGTCACATTACAGGTTGGAAAAGGTGTGGACTGACATATTGTGGTCTAAATTTATATATATATATATATATATATATATATATATATATATATATATATATATATCAAACACCTGGCATCTTAATAGAGGTGTGTACACTGATTATATCCACTGTATGAGAGTAATGTTTCACACATGTCCCTATCTTAGGTTGTTTGTCCACCCATTTTGTTGGTCTCTGTCCAGACATCTTGCACTAACAGGTTGTGAGGTATGCTACAGGGATGTTACATTCTCTTCAGATAGGCCCTTGTGGTGACCACAGTGATGCAATGCAGTTAACCCCACCACAAGTGAGCATGCACATAAAGCAATATGGCTATGAGTGTCAGTTTTGTGCATAGTATATCGCATGGACTTCACATGCCTGGGGTATTGGCAAACCACAACAGAACAATTCCATACTCCCCAGCTTCAGGCTGCCATTCCACATGCAGATCGGATGGACCTAGGTAGTTGTGGGAGAGAAATATTGTCACCAGACTCACATGTGGCATTGGTACAGGATGGATGCAGCATGTCTGCACATTTACAGTATAACCCCCAATACTACCCAATTTGCTGTCCTTCACCATAGATGTGCACTTCTGTGCATTAGAAAACCCATCCACAACTGCAATCTGACCTGACACATGCACGCAGATACTCTACAATTACGTCTGCTACACTTGTCTAGTAATCTCCACTGGGGCCTTACCTGCACACTCCTCATCCATTGTCTGGGTGCCACCCACCTCCATCATCTGGGGGGTCTGTACCCTGATGTTGTACTGGGATGGGTGCCCCAAGGTTGCCAAGGAGCTCCTCGGTGGGTGTCAGTGGGGGTTGCATGGCTGGGTCCACACCTGTGGCTGTGTGGTCCCTGGCCACTGTAGCGGCACTTTGCCAGGCATGGCGTATGAGGTCATTTGCACAATGCTGGACCTGCTCATATGTATGTGTGTGCAGGCTGACATCTTTTATCCTGTTGAATAGGTCATCCCACGGGCTGGTCCTCTCCCACAGATGTTGCTGGCTGTGGCCAAACATTATGGCATGGTTCTATAGTATGGCTTCTATGATTATATTTGTCTCAGCCTCTGAGAAAGTAGACCTTTGCTGATGCGACATTGCACCTGGAAGACATAAAAATGGAAACACATCACAGGACCTCATACATTTGGCGACAGTATGTACAGAACCTGCACAGCTAAATTGAATACCAGAAGCCACCACTCACAACCAGAACATACCCCTGTAATCTATCAGCACTATATCTGCTTCAGTTGCACTGCTGGTCCTGATGTGTCATATTCCCCACAATGAGGGCTAGTTAATTTCATAATCCTCTACTACTCATTCATGTCTGTGCAGAGGGATGACATTGGCCATCTTCAATGCGGATGGAGTGTGGATGATGCTAAGGCTTGGTGTGACTACAGTGTGGAATGGAGCTGGGAGCACATGCCTGAGTTCATGTAGGATTCAGACAGGAATGTTATCAGGTCCCATGGATACTTACGTTTGTTGCCTTTCAGTAGGTAATATGTACCTGCTCACTGGTGATGAGGGGAGGGGTGTGTGTGCTCTGCATATCCACCTATAGTGATGCTAAGCCAGGGGGTGATGTTTGCCCTAAACCTATCTGCAGCAGGTTGGCTGTAGCCATGTTGTGTGTGTATGTGTTCTGTTTGATCACCATTACAGGGTGGGTTGGTTTGTTGCCTCTGAGAATGCAGACATATGTGAAGATGGCCTTGTGACTGGCCTTGGTGGATGTGTCCAATTTGTGCTCATAGTTAGCCTTACAGTTCTCCACCTCTGACCTTATATGCTTGATCAGACAAAGGCTGACTTGATGCCAAGTTGGTGCCAGCTCCTAATTTGCCCTGTACAGACAATATAGGGACCAAGTCTGTGGTTTGTGTATTGCTGATGTCCAGCAAAGGGGATTACTCTACTTTGGTGGAGGCAGGTTTTGCAAGTAAGGTATTGTTGAGTCCAAAAAGCTATGTTGATATTCATATAGCTGTTTGTAGTAGGCATGGACACACAGTCATAACACAGCTGGACACCTTTCCAATTTCAAACAGATAATCATGCTTATTGCAGTACCCAAGGCTCTGTCAGGGCAATGCAACAACCAGTAACTGTAGAAATGTCTCTCTGTTGGATGCACAGTAACTAAGATTATACATGTGTACAGAATGTACAGCTTATTTAACTGACATTTTGCATCCCATGTCTGCTGTTATGAGGCGGTTAGATACTCCTACTCATACTGACATATGCACAGGTAATACCTGATATACATTTCTGTTCTATGTCAGTATGGCTCGCTGTATTCACACTCTTGCTGCCCAGTCATCCTTTTCAACCCATTAGAGCAGTACATCTGTAGGATGACAGACATAAATGGGGGGGCAATAAGACAAAATTAGTGACACTGTCTTAATACTGCTGTAACACACTTGAGTCATTCAATAGCACAGTAGCCTTTGCATTGACAGACATACCCTGGAGGATGTCCAACACTCATATGGCAGAAAGAGAGGAGAAAGGCAAGGATTGTGGTAGTGAGGGTATGACCTTTTAATGTTGGCAGTATGACTAGTATAGGGACAGAGATAGCTGATATGATGACCATAGGAAGGTGGATATATTGTGTGTGCAAGAGACCAGATGGAAGAGGGGTATGGCTAGGTATATCGGAGCCAGGTCACAATTGGGTGTGCATGGGAGGGGAAAAGGGGTAGAGGTTATCCTGATGGAACTGTATGCCAGGGGTGTTTTTGGAGGTAGCGTTGTTGCCTCACAGCAAGAGGTTCTCCCGTTTGATTCTTGGCTGGAGTGCAGGGAGTGTCTTCTGTGTGGAGTCTGCATGTCCTCCTCGTGGTTGGGTGGCATTCGAAAGACATGCGTAAATGGGCATGGGTGTGCCTTCATTGAAGGTTGGACGTCAAGCTGGCAGCTTGGCGTTTGTGAAAATCTACTGCCAATCATTAGAGGACCAGAGTTCCACTGTGGTGACCCCTAACCAGGAAAAGCCAAAAGACAAACAACAACAACAACATGAGTGTCTGATAGAGTGATGTTTATGAATCTGGAAATGGATGGTGTAATGATGAATGTTGTTAGTGCATATGCTACGCAAGTTGCTTGTGCAGTGGATGAGAAAGCGAAATGTGAAGTCAGTTGGATGACATGGTGATGACTGTACCCAAGGGTGAGAGAGTGGTGATTGCAGCAGATTTCAATGACCATGTGGTGAAGGGAACACAGGGGATGAGGAAGGGTGGTTATGTAAGGTGTTAAGCAAAAGAATGCAGACGGTGAGATGGTAGTGGATTTTGCAAAAATGATGGACATGGCTGTAGTGAATGCATACTATAACAAGAGGGAGGAGAATAGGGTGACCTACAAGAGTGGAGGGAGATGCACACAGGTAGAATATAACAATGTAGGAGGGCCAGTCTGAAGGAGATTGGAGACTGTAAAGTGGTGATAGGGGAAAGTGTAGTTAGGCAGCAGAGACTGTTGGTCTGTAAGAGGACGTTGATGATCAAGAAGAGGAGGAGTGTGAGGACAGCACTAAGGATCAGATGGTGGGAACTGGAAAAGGATGATTGTGAGGTGGAGTTCAGGGAAGAGTTAAGACAGGCACTGGGTGGAAGTGATGATTTACCAAATATCTGAATAAGTACAGGAGAGCTAGTAAGGGAGATGGCTCGAAAGGTGCTTGGTGTGATGTGTGGATGGAGGAAGGGGTACAAGGACACCTGGTGGTGGACTGAGGAAGTACAGGACAGTATACAGAGAAAGAGGTTGGGGATGAAGGAGTGGGATTGTTGGAGAGATGAGGAAAGTAGGCAGGAGTATGAGGAGATGAGGTGCATGGCAATGAGAGAGGTGGCGAAGGCTAAGGATGAGGCATATGACAACTTATATGACAGGATGGACACTAAGGATGGATGACAGGACTTGTACCAGTTGGCTAGACAGAGGGAACGAGCTAGGAAAGATGTGCAGCAGATAAGGGTGATAAAAGATAATGAGGGAAACATACTTAAAAGTGAGGAGAGTGTGTTGAGCAGATGGACAGAGTACTTTGAGAGGCTGATAAATGAAGATAATGAGAGAGAGAGGGTTGGATGATGTGGGTATAGTGAGTCAGGAAGTGAAATGGCTTACCAAGGAGCAGGTAAGGATAGCTATGAAGTGGATGAATACTGGAAAGCTGGTTGGTCCACATGACATACCTGTGGTAGCATGGAGGTGTATAGGGGAAGTGGAAGTAGTGTTTTTTACCAGATTGTTTAACTCATTCACTCCAGAGCAGTTCAGAAAAAGCTGCCTGCTTAATTCCACCATAGGAACAACAGTGCAGCCTGAGCTCATTTTCAGAAAATCCATTTCTAATACCATACTGAAAACAAATGTTCATAACTCTTTAACTATAAGAGCTAGAGTAAAAATGCAGATGCAAAAGTTGTTCAGCAGACACTGACCTTTCCAATAGTGAAAATGTTGATAGTGCGTATCAAAATCATTATTAAATATTTGGCAAGGAATGCTGATATTGTGCATATTTTTTACCTTTTTGGAAAAGCAAAGCACAATATCTTGGTCAATGTACTATGTAGACCCATACAATTTGTATTTAATTTGTTTGTATGAATGTCAACTTTAAAATGATACCTTAATCATTACTGTGTGATGCTCCTTTACAGAGATATTCACAGAAATATGATTAATATAATATTTCTCATAATTGATAAATAAACAAAGCATAATATATCATCACCTGTAACAGACAGAGGCTACATATCAGTGCAGAAGTTGTGCATCTCAATGTCAGCTTCAAAATGATGCATCATTTGTGTCATCACCATGCTCCCTTGCAAAGATATGGGCATAATAATGAGAAGTATTGGAAATGTATAAGTTTCATAATCCTACAAGACTAAAACTGTGATATCTGTAAATGTGTACACTGCACAGACACAGTTCTTTTACCATGCTGTAAGGAGTAACACTGTCTTCAAAATGAGGTATTACTTGGCACACTGACATTATTGGCACACTATTTACCAAAATATGAAAAGAATCATAATTTCCATAACCTAAGTCCAAAACAAACTTTGATATCTGTACATATGTACAACATACAGGCACAGTTCTTTTACCATGTTGACATGGTCCCTAGCAAAATTATTTACCAAAATATGAAAAAAAAAATCATAATTCTCATAACCAAAGTCCTAAAAAAAATGATTTCTGTACATGTGTACAGCATACAGATAGTTCTTTTGCTATCTTAAAATGAGGTTTTACTCAGTATGTTGATAAGCTCCTAGCAGACTAATGCAACAAAATATGAAAAATATCAGTGTCACTTGAAGGGAGGAATCTGGAGTGTCCCATACCTGCTCTTGCAATGTGATAACACGTCTTAGTAATGTGAATAACAGAGGCAGCTGCTGGTGGCTTTACCTGACAAGTGATAATGACTCAGTGATTTACTGTAACTGCATATATTGTAAATTAATAATGTGATAATGAATTGTATTTAATTACTGCAAGGTCCTACATGCTCAGACAAAGGTGATAATTGCTGCACTTAACCTGTTGAGTAGGCATTCATTATATTACCTCGTGCAGCTGTTATGTAACACAGACTCATTATCATTGTTAAGGAGAAGACATGAGTAGTTTAGTACAAATAGTAAAACCCTTATATATTACTGAGCCCTTCCTGACATCTAAATTCCACATGACTGACAAAGCCAGGAAAAATGCTCAAAATATATTGCAAACTTTTTGCACCTCTCATGACCCTCAACCTCTTAGTTTAACAATCAGAGACAGAAACCCAAAATAGGAGCAGATTTTAAATATAGGTCTTATATATTTAGCAGGTAATGTCACAGTAAGCATATTCTGAAGGGTATGACGTCTGAAAACCATATAGTTATTATTCAGTGACTGCAGTCCACAGCACTTTACAAGAAAGCCACACACTGTAAGAGAAACGGAACACACATTTGAGGGATGATAAAATGTTGATGTATGCACAAGCACCAGAATGAAATATTTCCCCAAACGACCCTTCAGTAACATTTCCTGGTATGTACATGCATCAAAGTAAAACATTCACCCTAGCAAACCCTTCAGTAAAATGTTGAAGTATGTACAATTACCAAAATGAAGAATTCATCCAAGGGACCCCTTCAGCAACATCTGAAGTGAGAGCATTCTGGATAATAATCTTAGTGATGGAGTATGTAAATAACGACAAAATGTGGAAATAAGACTTCACGTCTACAGCAGGAATCTCTGCTTTATAATGCCAGGCTAAGCTGTTAAAACATTACAGATTGAATAGGTCAAATACTTATCCATTTAATCTCCGTCGTTAGCATTTTCATTATCGAAGTTTTGGCACAGTTTCACCTGAAGCTTATATTTTGCATTTTCCTGCTCTTCAGTCATGTTCCAATATTTATGGGAGCCAGAACATTTGCAATATCAAGCAATAATAGAAATATGTTTCTACATGACTTGCTCCAAAATGCTGTCAAGAATAGCATCCAAGTGCTATCCAAAACAACGTATTTCTCCTGCACATACGAGAGAGAATGAACAGCCAGCATTAGTTTCTTTAGTTTGACATCACCTTTACTTCACACTAGACTGTGTTTTATCTTTTAGAGCTTGCTTTTGAAGGTTGAAAAACCTGTATATAGCTGACAGTCATATTGTAGAGGTTGTATCTCTTGTGCTTGGGAATGCTTGGGGATCTCAAAGGATGAGCTGGAGACTGTTGCTAAGGATACAGAAGTCTTGGCTCAGCTTGATACCATCATGATTCACAAGCAGAAAAGGGGTTAACAAAATATATGGATCTATATTTCCACACCCTAATATATGGATCTATATTTCCCCACCCTAATATATGGATCTATATTTCCCCACCTTCACCATTTTCATATATCCTATGATTTTTAATGTCTCACTGGATTCTTTTTTTTTTCCATCTATTTGAAAGGTAAACTCCATAGATTTGCAGCCCTGCCATTGAAAAAATATGTAATGGTATCTACAGAGGAATTTGTGCTCACAGTCTGAAATCTGTGATTTCTTCTTTTTCCCAACATTTTTTGAATCAAGATAATCCCTTCACATTTCCTTAATATGATCTCTTTCACTTACACCCTATATCCTGTGTGTTCTTTCTTCACACCAAAGAAGACCTAACTGTAAACTTCATTTCATGTTTTCCTTTTGTCCCATACTGTTCTAGCAACACTCCTCTGAAATCATTTCATTTAATATCCCTTTCTTGAAATGTTACACTCTGTATGTTGCCTTACTATTGTCTGCTACATTGCTATCAGTACTTATTTAATTTCTGAATCTTAGACTACAGACACATATTTAATTAAGTTTTGCTGTAAGTTCCATGTTTTGCTGTTAATAATTTCATCTAGGTAAAATAGTTATTTCTCTTGGTACTGCCTGCCTTATGACTCTGTACTCCAACTTAATAATGCAAGTTACGGTTATTGTGCTCAGATGTAGATCATTTGTTTCTGTTAAATTCCTCTTACCATCTTTCTGCCTTTGTATTCAGAGCTTTGATGTTAAGATCATAGTAGTAGTAATCACTTTCTGCCTCTCTCCTCATATGAATAGGAAAAAATAAATTAAGAAAAGCAGGACTGTAACCGTGAATATGGAAACAGTTTTGGTATTCAGCCGTTATGGAACTAGTTCTTACAAACCAGGACAAAAACGCTAACATTATAATACTTGCCATTACTGACTGTAATATTCAGTGATTTACCACAAAAGACAATCAAAACTCTGAAGCTCAGGGACATCTGACAGAATTAACAACCATTTTCAGCCAGCTAGTTGTATAGTCACCTATCAGTCTAATTTATTAAAATTACTTAACTTATCGCTATTTTTAGCAAATCAAAGATCTGAAGAAATCAAGTAAAAAGAGTGTAGAGTTGGACATCGCTGAACTTGCTGTACTTAGCCAAGACCTTTAGACAGAATACTACATATATGAATTACAGAGTGCCCGATTCCATAGTGCTTTTATTTATTTGATTTATTAAAATGATTTAGCTAAAATTACAGTTCTCAGAGTCAGGATGTTCAAGATTTGTAAATGACCATGTGTAGGAAAGAAAAGATTGTAGATCTGGCATCCTGTAACTTATGCTCCACATACATGACTGCATTTTTAAATGTCAGATTGCATAAACAAGTACGGATTCGTTATAACCAAGTGTGATATTGTGGACTAAAAGGATAACAACTGCATGTTTCTCAGAAGGAAATGGCAGTACAAACGTGACTGGAACAGAATCATTTTGGGTAAGATGACAAAGAAAGGAGATTGGTAATGATGCAACACTTCCTCTACAAACTAAATTTATTCCAAATTTAGAACGCTGGGATTGTTCGTTTTTACACAAGTGACTGGCTCGTATTATGAGTAAATGGATAAGCGTAAAAAGAACTCAGACTACAATGATCATGACTGTATATTACAATAATAATAATATAGCACTTCCTAAGGCAAGCAAAAACTGAAAAACAATGCAAAACCATACTAACGTACTTTTACTGCAGGGTTCTTGCCGATTTATAACCAGGCAAATTAATTTTTATTTTTCAGACAGGTTGGTTGGGTCAGTACTCACAAAAAATATATATAACTAGGTTTAAATGTATGAAGCACTGCAAGTGCAAGAAAAGACATAGTGGAGAAATTTCATAGTGAGAGATATGTGCAAACATAATCGGCTTGCTGTGATTGCAAGAAAATACAAGGTGCGCAGCAAGCCGATTTTCTCAAAAAATTCAAATACGTCCATCTGACAACTCCATGCTGAAAAATAAGTTGAGAAGGTAACTGACACATTCTAGGTACTTTTTCAATTTATTTTTTAACAGTTGAGGTAAAATATGAGTATAAAGGTGTTTGCGCTTGTGGAAGGCACTCGGGTGTATCAGCATATACTTCATAGCGCCTCAGAGAGCGCACGGATGTAAGCACAAAGGTGCCATGTGATGGCACTCAGAGCTAATGAGTTACTGATGTATTGGAAAGTGAGAGGTTGCATGTGGAGTGGAGAGAAAGTGTTCATGTACCATTTTAAGAATAAGGTCGATGTGCAGAGCTGTAATAACTACAGAGGGATAACATTAATTTGTCACAGCATGAAGTCATGGGAAAGAGTAGTGGAAGCTAGGTTAAGCAGGGTGATGATGAGTAGAGGTCAGCAGTATGTTGTCATGTCAGGTAAGGGGACTACAGATGCAATGTTTACTCTGAGAGTGTTGATGGAGTAGTAAAGAGAAGGTCAGGTGTTGCTTTGTGTCTTTCTGGACGTAGACAAAGCATATGATAGGGTGCCTAGAGAGAAGTTGTGATACCTAGAGAGGAGTTGTGATATTGTATGAGGAAGTCATGAGTGGCAGAGATATATGTAAGACTGGCACAAGATATGTACAGGGGTGATGTGACAGCGGTGAGGTCTGTAGCGGGAGTGACAGATGCATTTAAGGTGAAGGTGGGATAACATCAGGGATCAGCTGTGTACCCTTTCTTATTTGCAATGGTGATGGACAGGTTGACAGACAAGATCATACAGTTGTCCCCGTTGACTATGATATTTGCAGATGACATTGTTATCTGTACTGAGAGTAGGGTACATATTTAGGAGACCCTGTAGAGGTGGAGATATGCTGTAGAGAGGAGAGGAATGAAGGTCAGCAGGACTGAGAATATCTGTGTGTGAATGAGAGGGAGGGTAGTGGAATGTTGAGGATGCAGGGAGTAGAATTGGCAATGGGGGATGAGTATACATAATTGAGATCAACATTTCAGAGTAATGACAACTGTGGAGGACAGGTGAAGAAGAGAATATAAACAAGATGGAGAGGGTGGAGAAGTGTGTCAGTACTGATTTGTGACAGACGAGTACCAGTAACAGTGAAAGGGAAGGTCTAAAACAGGGTAGTGAGACCAGCTATGTTATATGGGTTGGGGACAGTGTCACTGACAAAAAGGCAGGAGTCACAGTTGGACATGGCAGAGTTACATATGTTATGATTTGCACTGGTTGTGATGAGGGTGGACAAAATTAGCAATGTGTATATGACTGGATCAGACCATGGTGGATGGTTTTGAGACAAAGCCTGACAGGCAAGATTACATCAGTTTGGACATGTGCTGCAGAGGGATGCTGAGTATATTGGGGAAAGGATGGTAAGGATGAAGCTGCCAGGTAAGAGGAAAAGAAGAAGGCCTCAGAGAAGGTTCCTGGATGTGGTGAGAGAGGACATGCAGGTGATTAGTGTGACAGAGCAGGATGCAGAGTACAAGCAGAAATAGCAACAGATGATCCACTGTGGTGACCCCTAATGGGAAGAGCCAGAAGAAAAAGAAGGAGATGTTGTAATGTCAGTCTTCACAGATTTGCAAATGATTTTCCAGATGTAACACAACTGTATGAGTAAATAACTACAGATATGAGACACACATATGGTCAGTGTGCATAACACTGGATAGTTTAATGGTATGAGCTCAGTATATCACAGGCAGTTCAACATACATGTGTGCAACAGTATTTTACTATGCAAATACCATGTATAGGTCTCTCACATTTCTAAGACAACAAAGTATATCATAGTTGTATTCACAGGTAAGATATGGATATGTATGACATCCCAGTAGCTGGCCTAGCATTGTCACAGTCACTATTGTTCAACGCACACTGCAGTAGTACTCATATGTGAGCCATCCTTTCCTGGGGTGACTCAGGGACCTGACTTATGATCTATGTCACTGCAGACAGACCCAAATGCTATGGCCATCGGTTCTGATCAGCAATATATCAATACAGCAAGTCTTGTTGAGACATATATGTTACAGTTCCTATTTCCCATTCTTACATACCTCCTACTGCAGTCCATTACATGCTTACTTGTTTGGCATACCTGTTTGTTTTATTCAAGTGTAGGTGGTTATGTCCTGCTTAGTTTTTATTTTTATTTTCACTGTCTCTCTCTCTCTCTCTTTCTCAAGGATGTATGGTATACATCTGTTTTGCATAGGCAGCAACTTGCCTTTTGTAGGTACTGCTCATGAGCAGCTGATGGCCTGTGCACCAGTTGGTGTCCCCCACTTAAAAATTGCATGCAGGACAGCTGTGTTGTTATTCATATAGCCAATGGCATGGAAACACACTCCTATCCTTGAGTACGTCATGTGAGCATTGGCCCTTTTCCTTCCCAGTGAAGAGGACTTCATGGAGGTGTGTGAAAAGCAGCATCACAGGGGGTATTTGTAAATACCTCTTACAACCAAAACTGTGAAGACAGGCCAACAGAATGGGGAAGAATATTCCAGACATAGGAACAAAATGTAAGTATTGCTGTTATACATTTGGATTAATGCTAGTCTAACAGGGTTTGTGTGGACATGGAGTTCCTTGGTGATTTTAACTCTGACATTGTTATGTGTTTGACATAACTCTTACCTGTAGGACTATCTGCAAAATGGCCAAACTTTGGACTCCTATGTTTGGTGTGTTCCTCAGACATTTTTTGTCTTTGGAAAATCAGTAGCATACTCTGGGGATTGCAGTCAGTAACTGCTAATATCCATTTGTGTTTCTGACCTCATATCCTTCAGAAAAGATATGTTACAACTATCCCTTTTACAATAGCAACATTCTTAGTTTATAACAGCAATATTTCAAATATGCCCCTGTTTTTGGGCCTCTGTCCCACAATTATGTCAGGCTTTGTCAAGATGTCATGCAGTAAGAGGTTGATAGGTATGGTATATGATTATTTAGTGCCTACATTAATGACATTATCCCAGTGATGTATCAGACTGCCAGAAATGTTATGTGGAAGAGGCCTTAAATATGAGGGGAAAGCCTGGACATTCTGTGGGACTCTGTACAGTTGAGAGGTCTGTGTATTTATGGTAATTGCTGGCAGACTTTCAGGATTGTGTAGCAGTGTATTGTGTTAATGTTATTTGACCTGCATAGGAAGGGGGGGTGGATTTATGTGTGGATTTATGTGTTCCTTGTCTATCTGTCTATCTGCCTGTGTATGCTGCTCCTGTTTCTGGTGGTCTATAAGTTGTATATATTTGTAGGGGCAGACCGAGTCATGTCCCATACCACAGTCAGGCATTGTAGTACACTGTGAATTGGGCCAGTATATGAGGGGGTAGTGTGTGAGTGGCAAACACGTTGAGATGTTTTTATTCACACAGTCCTTATACTGTCCTGTTCCTCTGGCTTACTGGTATGTCACTGTGACTGTGGTTGAATTGGTTATGGGTATACGCTTTTACTCTGGTGTCTGTTTTTCAGTGCTGTGACATCCCTGTGGTGTCTGATATATTTGCCAGTACATGTGTAACTCCCCCTAGCAGAATTGGGGTAGTGTTGTGTCAGTCTGACTGTAGTTTGGACAGTGCATGGTGACATGCTTAGCAGCTGAATGTAGTTTCCCTAATGTGATGTTATGTCCGGATATTTGTAGGACATAGTGTTGCTGGCCCCCATACATATATTTCTGACACATCAGTGGGCTGATGTGAGGATTTCAGTCAGTAACTAGTGGGAAGTAACTGACCATTGGACTTGTGCTATTTCATTAAATATATGTTATGACAGACATGAGAGTGTTACTGCAGCAACTGTGTCAGCTTATCTACTCCAGTATTTCAGATATGTCCCTATTTCCATGGCTTTCTCCCCCAACTTTGTCAGGCCTGGCCCAGGTTCATTGCAATAAGGGGTTCTGAGCCTACCTTGGGACTGCCTGGATTGCATCAGTATGTCCAGGTTTATTGCTCATATTTCTGGTCTGTTCCACAGATGCATTATTTTCATATTACTGTTAAATCACTGTAAGGATTTGAGTATTTCTGACAGTAAATGATGGCATACATTTCAGTTTCAGAACTCACATCCTTCAGAACATGTGCACTGAAACAAACCCTGTCACTCTGGCAATATTCTACATTTATAAGAGTGAAATATGTCCCTAGTTTTGTCCCATTCGCCCCCATTTGAACAGCTTTGGGACAGATTTATTGCAGTAAGGGGTTGGTATGTATGGTTCTGAGGTATGACTCCACTACATGTTATGAGTATATATATATATATATATATATATATATATATATATATATATACACAGAGAGAGAGAGAGATTTTTCTATATATGTATAATTTCTTTATATATATGTGTGTATATTTTATATGTATATCACTATTTATATTATGCATATATATTTGTCCATATATATGCATATCCATACATATATACATGTGTATATGTATAAATACAAGGCCTGACTGATTCTAAGGAATCTTTTCCCTACTGTTGAATGAGCATATGTTGGAAAAAGCATCAGCAGTCACTACAGCTCAAATGGTGTAGTGGTACAGTGCTCTGACTATGGTTTACAGGGTCTTTGTTCAAGACTTGATAAACTGGTAATTTTGTTGCTCTTACTCATGCTTATAACCGCTTACTCACACTTAGACCCACACTAATTATTTAAAAGAAAAGAGAAAGGGGTAATAGGAAAGTGGTGGAAAAGGGGCATGCAGAGGGAAGAACAATATGGAAGATAGCTGCAGATGTGCAGGATGGGTGTACAGAAGGTCCATAGCTGTCCATTTCTTATGCAGCAACAGCTGTGCATTTGTACAGACATTGGAGGTGAATTTGTACACTCAAACCCCAGAGAGAGGGGTGAGGACAACAGAAATGTGTTGTTAAACCTCCTAAGCATATCTGAGCATTGCTTACCATTGCTCACAGTTCATTCTCATAATATACCACACTAATGACTTCATTTAGTAAGTGCATATGATTTCCCTTACATGACATGTCTGTATGTGCTTTCATGACAGTAGCAAGGGGTGTAACTATACTGTATGGGTTCATGTGTATACATGGGTGTTTCACATGTTATATGCACTCACACATCGGTTTGACACCAGCTACACTACCCTGGGTGACAAAAATAACTTACCACATATTTTAATAGAAACATAACACTTTTAGCACTGCTTTCCCATGTAAATTTGGATTTCTTGTTGTATTATTCGAACCATGTATACCTGCACACAAAGCTGGGACTCTTGATTTGGGGATGTGAGCTATATATTTGTATTTATTGCCTATTGGATATTAATATTATATTACTATATTAAATGGAAAGTATTGCAGTTTTCAGCCATGTCACTGAGGACTGCTGTCATGACATTATGGCATAAATTTCAGTTTCAGACTTGTATACTTACATTAATACTAATGCATAACCTGTTTTCGTCAACTTTCTGTCTGTTGTCTGTGCAAATGGGATGACACCAGTGCTCAGGCTTTGGTTGACTACACTGCAGAATGGGTCTGAGACCCCATGCCTGTGTTCATGTTGGATGCAGCCAGGAGTGGTATCAGGCCTATGGAGACCTCTATGTGTTGCCTTTGAGGGGTCATTACATACCTGCTTCCTGATCATGAGGGGAGGGTCCAGGTGATGTACATGAACATGTGTACCTATTGGGGGACAGGAGGTGATGTTTACACTTCACCTCTCTGCAGCTGGTTGCCTATATCCATGACATATGTGTATGTGTTGTTACTGACCACAACTACAGAGCAGATATGTGTGTTGCCTCTGGAATTGCAGGGACACATCTAGAAGGCCTAGTGATTGGCCTTGGTGAATGCCTCCAGTTTGCACTCAAATACAACCTTACAATACATCACCTGTGATCTCATTTGCTTGTGTAGAACAAGGTGACACGGTTTCCAGTGAGGCACCTGTTCCTTCTTGTCCCATCCTGCAATTATTTCCACCTATGATGATAGTTCTGTATTGCTGCTGTCTACCACAGGCATTCAGGCTACCTTGAGGGGGGGGGGGTTGATGTTCTGTCAGTTATTGCTGATGCCATAAAGCTATGTAGGTGCCAACATAGTATTGTGGTGTGGGCCTGGACACTGCTGCTAGTTCCAACATATGAGACTCCCTTCATGTGGGCCTTGCTCATTTTCCTTGCCTGTGCAGGGGACATTATGGAGGTGTGGAGGCTACAGATTCACATGCAGTAGGTGGAAATATCTCACATAACAGGACATGTGGAGACAGGCTAACAACATGGGGGACAAAGCTCCAGAATTAGGTACAGATTGTATGTCATTAATGCTAGTATAAACATGGGGGGTTGCTAGATTGACAGGGTTAGTCTGAAAATGCATTTATTTACTGGGTGAATTGACATTTGAAAGTGATATGCCTCTGACATACCTCTCAACTGGCATGTTGTCCACAGACTGGCCAGATGTTTGCCTGTTGTGCTTGCTCTGTTCCTCAAACAACTTTTGTTTTTGTGGGGTGGTAGGATAATGTGAGGATTGTAGTCAGTAACTGCTGACATATATTGGTGTTCCAGACATCATATCCTTCAGGGATGTTATGTTACAGCAACACATGTAACACCAGCTACTGTTTCAGTTTGTAACACCATTATGTGTGATATGTCCCTTTTTCCAGCCCCCTGTCCTACAAGTACATCATGCATTGTCCAGATGTCCTACACCATGAGGTGCAGAAGTATGGTATATCATTAATTACCAACTGCACTCCAGGTATCATACCAATGACCTGGCAGACTCCTGGCCATGGTATACAGCAGTGACCAGGATTATAGTCCCACACCCTGGTAAATCTGTGGAAATCTGTACATATGACAGTTATGTCTGTCTGGCCATTGCGAACAGACTGCCAAGATTGTGTAGCAGTGTTGTGTGTAGATGTTTGTTGGGCTGGGTAGGGTGAGTAGATGATGTGAGTGCCATACATCCTTTACCTGTCTGATTCTGCATGATGCTACAGCTGCTGGTGGTCTATCATGTCTGCATGCTTGTAAGGGCTGACTGTAAAATGTCCTGTAACTCCTCAGGATTCCCAGTACACTGTGAATTGGCCCAGTATATGTTGGTGTAGTGTGTGACTGGCAATCAAGATATGTTTGTTCAGACAGTTATTCTACTCTAGAGTTCATTTTGAGTAATGGTATGTTGCTGTGACTGTGGTACAAATGTTTTGGGTGGACATTTTTGCACTACTCTCTGCTTTTCACTACAGTTCCGTACCTGTAGTGCATGCTATATTTGAATATACATGGGTAATTACCCAGAGGTGATGCGGAAGAGTGTCATGTTAGTCTTACTGCACTTCATAAGGTGCTGGGTGACATGTTTGGCAGCTGTCAGGCGATTTCCATTCTGTTACATCACTGCGGTCATACTTCTACACTGTCCAGAGGTCTAGACCCTGTACAGATATGTGCCTCATATGTTTGGTCTGTTTCCCAGACAGTTGTTGTCCTTGAATAATTGGTAGGATACTCTGGAGAATGCAGTCAGTAAATGCTAACATCCATTGGTGTTACTGACTTCATATCCCTCAGAAAAGTTATGCTACAACAAAGCCGGTAACACCAACAACTGTCTACTTTTATCACAGCAATATATCCAATATACCCCTGTGTTTGGGCCTCTGTCCCCCAATTATGTCAGGTTTTGTCCAGATGTCATGCACTAAGAGGTTCAGATGTATGTAGTATCATTATGTATTGCATTAATTCCTGCTACCATCCCGGTGATGTCATAGACCCCCAGACATGTAACAAGGAAGCGGCTCTAGGTATGAGTCCTGTGCCTATACATTCTGTGGGAAACTGTACATTTGAGAGGTATGTGTATGTCTGCCCATTGTTAAAAGACTGTCAAGATTGTGTAGCAGTGTAGTGTGTACATGTTATTTGGGCTGTGTAGGGAAGGAGGACATGTGAGTGTCATAGGCTCTTTCTATCTGACTGTGCATGCTTGCTCCAGTTTCTGGTTCACTATCGCCTGTATATGTTTGTACATGCAGACTGTGACATGTCTCACAACACCTCAGGATTCCAACTATACTATGACTTGGGGGAGTATATATAGGGGTAATGTGTGAGTGGCAAACGAGATTTTGTTGCTCACACAGTCATTATACTGTAGTGTTCAGTTTGCTTATTGGTATGTCGCTGTGACTGTGGTGCAATTTTTTGGGGGTATGCACTTTCACACCAGTGTCTGTTTTTCACTAGTGTTACAACCCAGTAGTGCCTGTTATATTTGCTAATGCATGTGTACAGCCCCAGATCTGGACTTGGGTAGTGTTATGTCAGTCTGATTGTAGTTTGAAAATTGCTCAGTAGCTTAGTGTAGTTTCCCTACTGTTCTGTTATGTCCACATATTTGTAGGATGTCCAGGTGTCTGGCCAATATCTTTGGTCTTGTCCCCATAACTGTTGTGTATTCCTGATACATCAGTGGGATGATGTGGAGACTAAGGCCACTAACTAATGGAAAGCAATTGAGTCCTAGAATTGTGATTTTTCAGTCGATATATGTTAGGACATACAGTGTTACTGCATCAATTTTTTCAGCTTATCTATTAACATATTTTGGATATGTCCATATTTTCATGCCTTTTTCCCCCACTTTGTCAGGCTTGGTCCAGATTCATTGCACTAAGGGGTTCTGAGCATACCTCTCCTCTGCCAGGATTTTCACAGAATGTCCGGATGTTTGGCCCATACTTTTGTTCAGTTCCACAATTTATTTGTATTTGTCTTCTGGTAAATCATGGTGATGATCCAAGGATTTATGTCAGTAAATAATGACATGACATTTCAGTTTCCATCCTCATATCCTTCAGTAATTGTCTGCTGAAACGCACCTTGTTGCTGCAGCAAATGTCTTCATTTATAACAGCAATATTTTCAATATGCCTCTATATGTGGCCCCCTTCCCCCCTTTTACAGCACAGGTTTCTTGCACTAACAGATTGAAAGGGATGCTTCTGAGGTATAACTGCACTGCTTGTTTTATATATATATATATATATATATATATATATATATATATATATATATATATATATATATATATATATATATATATTTTATATATGTATATCTATAGTATGACTCTACTTTTTCATATGTTTCATCAGAAAGTATATATATATATATATATATATATATATATATATATATATATATATATATATATATATATATATATATATATATATATATATATATACAACACATGACTGGTTTCACAAAGCTTTCTCCCTAATGTTGTATGCCTCTATTGCATGATGGTTTGGAAAAGCAACATTGATACCTGCAGCTCAGATGGTGTAATGGTATGTTCCTCTGATTATAGTGTTAAGGCCATGAGTTTGACACTACGGCTGTTGTTTTTCTTTTCATTAATGTTAAATGACCAGAATGCATGATGTTAAAGCATTGCAGTTTTTCACAGCTCAGATGGTGTAGTGGTAATTTGCTGTGATTGTAGAAGACAGTATCCTGGGTTTGAGAGTTGCCAGGGCTGATTGTTTTGCTGCTGGGCAGAACATGGTCCAATGGATACAGAGTGATTAGGCACGTTTAAGCATATTATACTTATAATTTTATATTATAAAATAATATTTATATACACATCATAATCTTATGTTTACCTTTCATTGAATCCCCCTATGTGCTTTCATTAAATTATATTCTTGTGTGACTATACTGTATGGGTCACTTGTGTTTATATGGGGGTTTCATATCTTTTGTACACTGACATCTCACTTTTGGAACTGCTGCAGTACCCTGGTTGATAAAAAAAGTTGCTACATAATTTAAGTTTACTAAAATAATTTTAACACTACTTTCACATAGGAAAGTAAGTTGCCTGTCTTGGGAGATAAACCGTGGATGTCTATGTTTAAAGCCACAGCTCTAATCACAATACTACCTTGGCTTGCAAATTTCACCTATCTATTTGCATTTAGCTCCTATGGGATGTTTAAGCTATGCTAAGTGGACGGCCATAACGTGCATGCCCAATTAGATATACTAAAACATTCCTTAGGTTAGTGGTAAAATAGTTATAGTATTATTATTATTATATTATTAGGCTATATGGGTATGTATTGTCATGTTCTGACAACTAATTGGGACTGCAGTCATGAAATACTGGCATTGATTTGGCTTTCAGGCTTCTATCCTTCAGGGACTCCTGCTAATACATATCCTGTTATCTATCAACTTTCTAAGTGTGCGAGGGCAATTTTTCAGGTGTGTTCCTAATGCAGTTTTATTGCCCCCATCATTTGTGCCTTTGTTAACATGAACTGCTGTGAGGGAATGTTGCCATACATTTGCCTTCAGACTTCTACCCTGACGGGATCCATGCTGCTGCATGACCTGTTCTCTATCAACTTTCTATGTATGTGGGGCTGTGCTTGTGCGTTTTCATTTTTGGGGGATTTATCCCCTGTTATATGTGCATTTGCACACATTTCCTGCTTTAGCAGGTTACAAAAGTGCCATACAGCAGGGAGTGTGTCACATAACCTGTAGCACACCCCCTGCATTGCTTTCTTATTGCCATTTTAATTTCAGTGTTTACGGACACTGAAATGATCATTTTATCATTTCAGCGTCCAAGAACACTGAAATATTGGCATAATATTACAGCAAAGCTCTAATATTATGCCAGTTCAGCTTAGAAGGTGCCATATGTCACTTTCTGAGTGCATGGCGTGTGTTTAGTGTCTGTGCACTACTCGGACACACACCCTGCACTCGTTCACAGTTTGTGTCCATGTAGATTAAACAACAGTGAGCCTTCATGCATACACAAGGTTTGCTGCTGTTCTAAATAGACATGAACAGCTCCATGCAAGAATAGTCTTATTCTTCCACAGAGCTTTGTGAACCCCAGGGAATAACTATTACATTTGTAATATTTTGTAAACAACTTACAATATCTCAGCAACCACTCAAGTTGCACACATACTGTTAGCAGCATTTTATTCATCTCGCTGACAGCTTTCATATAAGACTAAAGAGGTCTGTCTGTGTTTCTTGGTTGTTGAGATATTTAGAAAAATGTGAAAGTTATAGCTATATAAATTAATATCATAAAAACAACAGTTAAATCTATTTACCTGCACTAGACAAAGGTCAAATATTAATGCAGTTGAGTTTGCTATTGTGTAAACTTTAAGATTAAATATTTTAAAGTCTTGTACATAGTATGGTTTTGGAATTAGTGATGCAAATTTGAACAAGCAATATTTGATGCCTAGAGACAACAGTAGGAGTTAACTGCAGACATACCTCTCAACCTGGAAACATAAAAAATCTGGACAAGGCCCATGAAAAATAGGTACAAATCAGTACGCTGATTAACATCTGATTTGCATACATAATTACATAACCCCGCCCACTCCGGTGGAATTGTGGGATAAACTTTCAAACGCAAACTGAAGAACAGACAACCAAAATAAGGCACCACCACCTGCAGCCATTCCAGTTTCCCATTACCTGGTGATTTCACCCCATTTACCATAAGCGCTCATATGTGCATACTGCTTTACTTCTACAATGATTATTTGGATTTTATTTTGGCATCTGCTAAACAAAGCAATACTGCCTCAATGAAAATAGACTTGGCATTAAAACTTCTCTGCCCTTGAAACTCACATTCATTGAAATAACATTGAAACCCACACCACAGCCAAAGAAAATGCATCTGGCCAGTGGTGAATAAAGATTACATTTGTGCTGTTTTCAAATCATTGGCCCCTTACACACAAAACAAGAAACATATGTGTTCTTTTCTTTGTTATACCTTCCGGACTTTATTAAGTTATATTCATTGTATATAATACAACACACTTGTTAGAGCACATTTTAAATTTATTGTTTTAACATTTTTTCAGTAGGCTGTACTGTAGGTAATGAAACAAATGCACGAAACAATAATGACAAAACTGCCCAATTCATAACATTTCCATCATAAAAGTCTACTTCCACACCCACACTATAAATAGAATGACAGTAGTGTAAGCCATAGGCATCTTGCACAGCTTCTCGCACACTTATTTTCAAGTTCAGTTTTTTTTTTTGGGGGGGGGGCAAAAGGTCAAAAACCAGGGACACATTTTAAACATTGCTTGTATAATTTTGGAAAGTTGCTAGAATAAAATGTTGTTACCACCATGCATGTCACAAACCCAGGACCCTATGCACTACAATCAGAGCAACATACCACTATTCCAAATCAGCAGTTTCCTAAAATATAGGAAGACTGAAACTTAATGGCTATCATTTAGTGAATTCAGTTCTCATTTCTCACCATAGCTCTCAACCTCTTAGCACAAAAAACCTGGACAAACAAAGCCAATAATGGAGAATACAAATTCACTTCTCACTTCCCATCATAGCTCTTCTCAACTCTTAGCACAACAAATCTGGACAAAGCTGAGAAATGGTGGTGTCTAGGGACTTGAGCCTCTAGTCACCAGGTGACGCACGCACACACACACACACACACACACACACACACACACACACACACACACACACTGGTGGTAACATAACTAGTTCAGAAAGTAATCAGTCAGAAAAGTGTCAACAGTCACAAGGACAAGGAGGAAACATTCCAGCTCAGAAGTACTTTGACTGTGAAATCAGTGCCACCTTTTACATTGCACAATCATTTGTCCATTGCCATATTGATCAAACAAGAGGCAGTACTAATGTGTCACCCCAGAGCAGAGCACATAGGCTCACACAGGTCAATTGCTAAAATTAAGGGAACTTGAGAAGACTGAAGTGATTTATATGCTTTGATTTAGAATAGTCATCAAAGTTTAAAGTCTAACTGTTCTTTCTGTTCACTTATCGTCGTTAATGTTCAATAGATAGTATTGTTTGAAAGCTGCGTAAATCCGTATGCAACTTGAAGTTTATTTTCACATTTGTATAAGAAAAAAATAAATAGTAATGGTGTAATTATTGCAAGGCTTGTTGCAGTTTAGCAGCCTGTGGGTAGTCCTTTTCTTTTCATAAGCATACTATGGTGCTAACTAAAAAACTGTCAAGAGACCCCACTACCCTTCTGCCTTCTGTACAGGAGGCGAAAGACCTCACTCTTTCAGTATAGGTCTTAAGAGTACTACCCCATTCAGTCCTGAAGGGGGGTCTGCTCTCAGGTCCATAATCCACCTTGCTTCCTCAGCTTCCGCTTCAACCACCTTGTATATTTTCCTTAATACATGAAAGGGCCATAAACCTAAAAGTATGATCCTTAAACTTTGAAATATGTTGGCACATGGATTTATGTTATATTTTATTTTTTATATGTGACAAAGAATATGTTCTTTAAACTTTCCACGTAATACTGAAAGAGGGAGGTCTGAAAACCAAGAAGTATATAACCTCTACTTTTACTTTAAGGGATGATGTGACAATGATGGGAGTGGCAGCTTTGTTTAAAAAAGGAAGTTTATCTCTGATACAACAAGCTCTGAAGAAGGTTAACAATAATTGAAAGTGCTTATCTTATTTTGATTTTCTATCATCTTTTATCAAGTTTTATCTAATAAAGTGATTTTAACAATTCACACAAGAATTGGAGAGCTCCAACTTAAACTGCAGTTTGTAAAGAGTGTTTCAGTGCTGCAGTTGTTTCCTCACAGTGCTGCAAGCTGGAGGTGGCATGTTCATTTTCTCTTGTATGATTTGAGCTATGAAAGTAAGAGGCCAGAGGGAGTTTTTAGTCTGTTCCACTGTATGGTTTTGACAGCTATGAGCTGAGATATATTTTTGGTCCATTATTTATGAATGTATTCATTCACTTGTTCCCAAGTAGATATCAGTGGTGAGCAGACATGCAAGTGACCGTAATTGATGGTTATATGTGAATATAAATACTTGTTTCCTCTAACACATAGCAGTTATGGTGTAAAGAAGGAAAATTATTGCAGTAAATAGGAACATCATCATTTGAGCTGCCATGTTCTTTGGGTATGATCCTTGGCTTCCTTATTTTGTTGACTGGTGACAGTCTGTTAATTATTTGACTGTGAATAAACTGGACAACATGAGGTCTATGAGTTTGAGTTCTATGAGTTTAATGTTAATATTTAACTGTAAATACATTTTTAATTAACCTTGTGGTGACATGGGTGTAAAATAGGCTGTGTTGGGCTCCAGCAGTCTGGATGAGTAAAGCTATGAAGTGTTTTTGTAGTGCAAGATTTGAGTCCCTTATTTGTCTGCTATGTGACTCTGACCAAGTCACTTCACCAGACAGTACTCCTAGAGTGTCCTTGAAAAGGGATAGTTAAATCCAGTGGGCTGTCACCACTAATCACCAGTACTGTTCAGTACTGTTCACCTTATGCATTAGCTTTTAATCAAAGCACAGAGCTACTGAATGCAAAACAGAGTATCACCCTGATTTTAAATAGATAGCCATTTTAGCTATTTAAAGATGAGAGAGCTTTTTCAAAAATGTACCCTGCTACTCAGAACTAGCTTCCATTGCTCTGTACAGTCATTCACCATGAGGCGACTTTAAGTCTAAATAAAGAGATAATCTTTTTCAATAAAATGAATGTAAATATTTAAGGAATGCAGGCTAAAGTCAATGTCACTCCATCTGCAAGTCATATTTCTATTTCAAACCTCTTAATCAAATAAGATAAGTTATCACAACAATTTATAAAAGGTATTATGGCAAGCTATGCTTATTCATATACAGCAATCCTAGTAAAACGTTTGCAATAGATATAAAATGATAAGTGACTGCATTACAGCAATCTACCTGTCTCAGCCTAATACAATCTTACTAAAACATGAGTTTTATTTTATTTAAATTTGTTCACAAGGGTAGAGTACTGATCACAAGTGACCAACTGCAGGCTCAGACCCAGATCCATGAAGAGTAACAGAAAATTGCACATCAATATGCTGTCAACACAAAATACATAATAGGAAACTGTGCTTGTACAGAGGTAAACATATATAATATATGAAAAACAGGAAACTGTGCATTTACATAGACGTTTACATTTTTGCTGCAGTCAAATATAAGTTTCAAAAACAAAATACATATACCTATTTATGTTAGAAGAAACAATAAAAAGAAAAAAGGGAAAGGATGAAGAAATAGGAAGTAGAAAAGGAGGAAGAGGAGGAGTGGAAGAACAAGCTTTAATGTAGATTATCCAAATGCATATACATGGGAAATCTTTTGCAATTTAGTCACCTTCCCCCATTTGAGTATGTGAAGAGATTATATTTTGTGGGGTTGTACTAAAAGAGCTAAGTATTATCCACCAGATAGGTAAGAAAACAGTTGACAATAGGTATGTAAGTAGAAAAAGGGTGAGAGGGAGTATCTTGTTATGAACATACTCTGTGTTGTAAATACAATTATATTTTCTCCTTTGGTTTACTAATAGGAGTTACTGAATCAGGAAAAAAAAACATGAATTGCAATTGGCAGACAGAGGTTTGATAAGAACAGCTAGCTATTGGCCGTTTGGGCAGTTTTTTTTTCCATCTCTTTCAATGTTCTGGTTTAAAAATAAATAAATAAATAAATAAAAACAAGGAGAGCAAACTGCTAGGAGAGAAATGAGTCAACTGGCCAAAAAGACTTGATTGTAACAACCGTAAAACACTATATCATGAACGCCTTGAGCACACTCGCGTTTTCGTCCTACCAACTGGACTTCATCAGTTATTTGAATTTACATTGATTAAGCACCTTTATACAATCCATTAAAACCACAAACCAATAAAAAACAGACACTGCATTTTAAATAAACTAATCAAACTTCATTTGGGCTCATACATATTAATCAGCATTAATTCATTTCCACTTGGGCTTTATCATATTAAATAAAACAAACATATTTAAATTACTATTTATATATTATATTCTACTGTTCATCATTCCATATAAAACTCCATAATAAAATAAATAAAAAAATTGAATAAAACCTACATAAATAAGATTAATTAAAAACTTTTTGCATTCATCCGTTTAAAAAAACGCAAATTCCCAATCCAGTAGTGCCACCTTCTGTTACTTTTGAATATTACATCATCTTTGTTAAAATTTTCATAGCTTAGCTGCTCTTAGTTTCAGAAGTGGAAGTATAGATACATGTTCATTTAAACCAGGGGTTTTACTTGCTTCCAAAGTTATTTGCCACCATAATTCTTTATATTCTATAGTATCCTCCCAGGGGCCACCTCTAATGTCACTTTTGATTTGTTCTAAAACAAAAAAGTGAAATTTATAGCCCTCACATGTCTTAGAGTGTTTGTACAATGCATTTGTTTCTTTCCCTTTCATTATACCATAATTATGCTCATAAATTCTTCTCTTGAGGGTCCTCTCCGTTTTGCCCACATAAAAGGAATTACATTTTTTACACGTGGCAAGATACACTAAACCCCTGGATTCACAGTTAAAAAAACCTTTACTAATTAACCATCTCCCTCTACTTTCTAAAAAAAATTTTTCTTCATTAATAATATATTCACATTGGTTACACTTCCCACATTTATAAGTACCCGTTTTTCTTCTATTACTTATTCCACCCATTTTATTATAGCCATTTCTACTTTCTAAAATACCTTTAATACTAGTAGAATTCCTAAAAACTATCTTGGGTGTGTTTTTAGGGAAGCCTTCCAAATCTGTGAGGGAGGTAAATTTTTCCCATTCTTTCTGGAATATTGCCTTAATATTGCTATTTAATGCATTATATTCCAGAATAAGTGCTTGTTGGTATTCACTATTAATATTTATTCCTTTTGTTTCTACCTCATAGTTTACATTAACTTCTTTTTCCCCTAAAATAGGCTTATACCTATCTAATCTACCTTTTTCTACTTCAAGTCTTATATTTTTAATGAAATCCTTAGGATATTCCCTTTCTAGGAACATTCTTTCCAGTAAATCACACTCCTTAATAAAATCAGCAATATTACTAGTCATTCGTGATCCCCTAACAAATTGCCCTTTCACAATGTTTTTTTTACAATGTGCCAGATGTGCACTGTTGTAATGTAAATATGAATTACAATAAGTGGATTTCCTGAATACTTTAGTTTCTAGTGATTTGTTTGATTTATATATTTCTAAGTCTAACTACTGTATATTATTTTCATAAATTTTATATGTAAATCTAAGAAAATCAGTAGTCCCATTGATATAATCCATAAACTCTTCAAATTTTTCTATACCCCCTGTCCAAAAAATTATTATATCATCTAAAAATCTCCTATATAAGCTCCAACAAGTGTTGAAGCTTGACTTAAGAATGTATGCCTCTTCCCAGTTAGCTAAAACCAGGTTTGCAAAGGTGGGTGCACAGGCCGCACCCATGGTCACTCCTTGAATTTGTTGAAAAAATTCACCATTAAAAAGCAAGAAATTATATTTTAGGACCATTTCCATCAAGCCTGTGCAAATCACCTTTTCTCTATGAGTTAAACTTTTATCCTGAAATACTTCATCTTCAAACATTTTCATACCTCCAGTATATGGAATAGAAGAAAAAAGGTCCACAATAACTATTGTGGCAAATAATAGATCTTCAGTATATAGCTCTGGTGTAATTTCCCTTAGCAGGTCCCAAGAATCTTTTAATATAACTTCTTTACTTATCCAAATATGTTTAGTTTTAATGTCTACATATTTCGCCAGGGGTAAGGTTTTTGAACCATCCGCCAAAACAATAGGTCTTAACGGTGGGTCCATTATATCTTTATGGATCTTTGGGATACCAAATATTACAGGTATTTTTGGCTTTTCAACCTTCAAATAAAAAAGCATTTTACCATCTATAGTGCCTTCATTTACCATTTCCTCGAATTCCATGTCTATTCTCCTATAAGCCAAGTTTATTTCATTCTTAGAGACGACAGAATATTTATTTTTGTCTCTGAGTATCTGGTTCATTTTCCCTTCATATAAAATGAGATCCATAATAACAACCCCTCCGCCCTTGTCTGGTTTCATTATTCTTACATTCTGGTTGGATTTTAATTCATCCAAAATCTTATTCTCTTCTCCGCTAAGGTTCATTTTAAATCTTGTTCTTTTTTGTGTTTTCCTAACCTCTCTTTCTATTACACCTTCTAAATTTTTTAATTGAGGATGAATAAGGGGATTAAATATAGATTTCTTTGTTAAGACCTGATTATCACCCTTCATATTGTTTTTACCTTCTTTATGATATAACATTTCCATATTAATTTTCCTTAGGAACAGTTTAATATCAAGGAGAGTTTTAGTTAAGTCACCTTTAATATAAGGAATAAATTTAAACCCCTTTTCTAACAAACTAAAATGTTCCTTTTCCAAAAGGACACTGCTGAAATTGTAAATAGTAAAACCATTAAATATGTTTTTACATCCTACCACTTCTATTTCTTGTCCTGTTTTATCTACATCTGGGTCCGGGGTATATTCTGTTAATATCTCCCCTTTCCCCTTCTCCCCCCTCTCATTCGAAAATTTCCATTGTGACCTTCCTGCTGACCAGGAAACCTATTTTCCCTTTCTGGGGGGGGGGGGATCATTATTGTAATCATGTTTACTCCACCCTTCTCTTACTTGATCCTGTAAAGGTCCATATCCCTTCCTATATGTTTTTATTATTATTATTATTATTATTATTATTATTATTATTATTATTATTGTTGTATGAATATGTAGGCTTTGGATAACTGACATTGTTTTCATAATCATGAATATCTCGTTTTAATTTTTCCATTTTCCTGTCTATCAAGCCTTTACATTTGTCATCAATTTCACCTCTTAACTTAAAATACTTTTCTTTTTCTTCCCTTATCCCAAAAATAAGGTCTTCCTTGATGAATGCATCCAAATCATCAATTTCTTTCTGTAAGTTTTCTAAATTCCTATTGTTTGTATAGAAAAAGGGTGAGAGGGAGTATCTCGTTACGAACCTACTCTGTGTTGTAAATACAATTATATTTTCTCCTTTGGTTTACTAATAGGAGTTACTGAATCAGGAAAAAAAAACATGAATTGCAATTGTCAGACACAGGTTTGATAAGAACAGCTAGCTATTGGCCGTTTGGGCAGTTTTTTTTCCATCTCTTTCAACGTTCTGGTTTAAAAGCCGCACTTGCACTTGTTTCCTACCTTTTTTGGAACTAGCCTAGTCCAGATACAGAGTTGCTGTATCCAGCACTGTTCCTAAACCTGGTGGACTTCTTTGAGATGGTTACCGAGGCTATAGACGAGAGAAAGGTGGTACACACAGCCTACCTAGTCCTCGCAAAGGTCTTCGACATCATTCCCCATTCTGGTATTATAGACGAGCTCACCAGCCTGAACATAAACCCCTACTTCACAAGATGGGTTGCCAACTGGCTCACGGACAGAACCCACATGGTAAGAGTTGCAGGAGCTAGGTCTGACACTAAACTGATTACAAGTGTCATTCCCCAGGGCTCAGTCCTAGGATCCCTCCTGTTTGGCATATACTTATCAGAAGTACAGGCAAGTACAGGAGGACTATGGCTGACCAAGTTCGCAGACAACTGCAAACTAGGGGCTATAATTGACTCTCTGGCTGACACAGACATCCTCCAAAAGGGACTCACT
Source organism: Protopterus annectens (assembly GCF_019279795.1). Lineage (NCBI taxonomy): Eukaryota > Metazoa > Chordata > Ceratodontiformes > Protopteridae > Protopterus > Protopterus annectens. Next base: position 402,509,810 of record NC_056726.1, on the reverse strand, counting down.
GAGGCAGATACCTGGTGTCAAAATCATGGCCTCAAGCTAAATGCCAAAAAGTGCATAGTCATCCCCTTTGGAAAAAACAAAGTACCCACAAAGTACCACATAGGTGATAGTCCCCTAAATACGGAAGATGTAATAAGGGATATGGGGACCCAAGTAGATAGTAATCTCTCCTTTGATAATCATATTGCCAAAGTGGTTAGAAACTCCTTTTACGTAGCCCATCTTATCACAAAAGGGTTCGCATCCAGATCAAAAGAGGTCATTGTGCCCCTCTACTCATCGCTCATCAGACCCATCATAGAGTACAACGCCCCATTTGGGATGTATCTTACAAGACACCTGTAACAGCTGAAAAGACCACAAAAGTACCTTACCAAGAGGATCACTGGCCTCAAACAGATGGCCTATACAGCTCAACTGGAGAAACTCCAGCTGTACTCTGTTGCATACCGCCTACTCAGAGGTGATCTCTGCCTGACATACAAGGTCATGTCCAACCCAAAACTGATGGACATGCTCCACCTAAAGAAAAGCTTATCCCCTTGAGCCACGCACTCTAGGGATTTAAACCTCACCACAACAATAAATAGGATGTGCTGGAGAGATAGATTCCTCTTCCAGAGACTTCCCATGCTTTGGATCAAGATTCCAATCTACATTAGGCAGAGCTCCTTGCTAACACTCTTCAAGAGAAACCTTGATGAGTGGATGGGAAACAGAAAGTTTACCATGGGGATCACTTTAGTGGCTCTGCTGGACAGAGGCACAGGGAACTAATCTAAAGTGGCGGCAAAAGCCAACACATTCTGGATAGGCTTATAAATGCCTTCGGGCAGATAGCCTAGTACCTACCTATGAACCTATGAACCTATGAACCTATGGTAATCTTCTGAGCCCTGCAAGCCTTTCTGTGTTGGAAGAAAGCCTTCTAGCTTATCAGTGGGAGTGGTAAGCACTGGGTAGCCTGTCTACCATGAGAGGAGAGGTTCTAGGCCCAGAAATTTAGTTTATTGACCATTTGGACAGTTTGCCCGACTCTTTCAACTTTCTAGTTTAAAAGACCACATCTGTGCTTGTTTCCCCATCTTTCCTGTAACTAGCCTACTGGGTAGCACTAGAAAGCCTTAAACTGATACAAGCCTTCTAGCATAGAAGAGAGACTTTGGAGTGATTAAGTATCAGTTTTCTGTACTTTCTTGCTGTACTTAACTGCTTTCCACCTAAACACAGATTTTCCAGCATTTATTGTGATTTAAAAGCTTGTTTTTTTCACATATTGTACTTATTTGACTGCCTGCACTTTTAAAAAGTTGTTTTTTGTTTAAATTATTTGTTTAACTGTTGTAGGCTACACACTAAAGTGCAATAGCCTTTTATGATTGTTTATAGTTGTTTAAAGCTGTTTTAAGTGTATTTTTTACTGTTTTTGCCTTATCTTTTCAAAAAAAAAAAAAACAAAAAAATTCCTTGTTTCCCACCTTTCTAAGCTAGTATAGTCCAGTTTTCAGGCTAGTGCTGAAGTCAGGGCTGTGATACTAGTTTCTGAGTTACCCATACCTTACTTGGATAGAAGGAAGTTTCTCTGTTCACCTGTGAGAGAGGGGAGCTTTGAGCATCCTATCTGCCCCTGGAGGTGTAGTTCCAGCCCAGAAGTTAGTAATTTATTGGCCATTTTGGGCTAATTTCTATCTCTTTCATTTCCCTACTATAAAAAACGCATTTGCACGGTTTTGCGCACCTGGCGGTGCTGGTTAGCTACGGTTAAATTATTCCCGGCTCCACTAAGTCTCCTCTTCAGTTTTTCCCTTGAAACTAGTCTAACTCTCAACTTAAGCACTCAAAAAGCATCTTACAGCCCAGCACTTGTTCAGACCTAATAGCAAGCACTAATATACCCTGACACTGATTGCCCAGCAGGGCAAGGCTCTTTATTCACCCTCACCAACCAAGTGACTAAGCAACTCACCCTACTATTCAGGCATGACCAAAGGGCAACTTCAGGTGCACTCTCCAGTACAGCTGGTGAATCTGGGTATCCTGAGGCAATGTTACAACTGCCTCATGTATACAGACAACCCTCTCCTCCTACCACAAAACACTAACATATGCGAGAGATGCAATTATACAGCCAAACTGGAAGCTAAGTTGTCTCCACCCAAGACTGGAACAGACAGTCAAGAGGAGAAGGTTAACACTTGCACCACACCTCCAGCCGCACACAGACCTACTAAAACAGCACTGACAAAAAATACACATAAATATACAAAATCATACTCGGAGGCTCTAAATAAAAACCTGCAAAAGCATCAGAGACCTCCAAAGCAGACACCCAAACAACCTGCACTTCCCGTCACAAACCAGACAACACATAAAACACAAAATCAGTATGCCACACAATTACAGCCCTTAAGGTGAAATAACATACCTAACACACTAGTAATAGGTGACTCTATAGTCAGGCATACTGACATCCCACTCACTGGGCTGGACAAGCAGAAGGTTACTGTTAGCTGCCTGTCGGGAGCCAGAATCCGCCACATAACACAAGCACTCAGGTCACTCCAGAACAAGTACAAATATGACTCTCTCATTGTTCATGTTGGTGTGAATGACCTGAGACATACCTCTCTGGACTACATGAAAAGAGACATGGAAGACCTCTCTGATCATGCAGCCCAGGCTGGTATGACCCTGACCCTGAGTAGCATCCTGCCCTCACCAAGAATACCTCAGCATAATGAAAAAATGATCAATTTCAACAATTAGCTAAGCTTCTGGTGTCATTCAAAGGGGATCCAGTGTCTGTCAGCCTGGGAAGACATGCTCGACAAGCTGCGTTGCTTCGCAAGAGACGGCTTGCACCTGTCACCGCTAGGCTTTCAAATACTGGCCAAGGCTCTTGCTGCCCCCATAGAGCCTTTTTTAGGCAAGGCTCAAAAGTCAAACCCACCTCCGTAAACAGCACAATTAACAAAAAACTGAGGGTTATGCTACTCAACGCCAGGAGGTTAAATCTCAAAATGCATGTGCTCGAAGCACTCCTCAGTATGGAGAATGTTGGCATCTGTGCAGTAACTGAAACCTGGTTCAAGGCTCCAGAGAGCACCCCAGCACTACCGAGCTACAACTCATACCACACGTTTCGGCCACAGAACACGGACCGAAACACAAAAGGAGGGGGTGTATCCATATTCATCAAGGATACCGACACCTCCAGGTTAGTGGCGCAGCATGATACCTCTGAGATCATCCATGTGCAACTAACATCGGGCAAATCTGCAATGCAAATTGTGGCCTGCTACAGATCACCCTGCATGACCCAGGACCACCACTCCACCTTTCTGGAGACAATGGAAAACATGAAGGTCCTACTGAACACCCTGATATTGGGCGATTTCTATTACCCTACCATTCACTGGGAAAACTACATGAGTACAAATTCCCAGGCCCAGCGCTTCCTGGAATTCATCAACTCAAACGCCCTGGATCAGCTGGTAAACTCCCCTACCAGAGGTGAAAGCATATTGGACCTGGTCATCACCAACATGGGCGACAGGTGTTCCACACCAGAGGTCAACCCGTCACAGGTTAGATCAGAACATAAACTAATCACTCTGGATGTCCACACCCCAACACCACCCCCAACTAAGGAAACCACAGTAAAAAACTTTTCTAAAGCAAACTTCACCTTACAATAAGACAGAGGTGGTAAGTTTCACAGCCCCCACACTAAAGTATAATGCTGCCCAAGATGCAGAAACCTTTACAATTGCACTCTATGAGCACCTACAAGGATGCATGGATCATGCCATCCCTTGCAAAACCAAGACTCACTCCTCTAAGAAAAGGAAACCAGTTTGGTGAACCCCTGCAATAAACAGGCTATACAGTAGAAGGAGGAAACTAGTTCAGAAAAAAAGCAAATCCCAAGAAGGAAAGATATATCTGATCAGTATCAGTAAAAAACTAAGGTCCATCATGAAATCCTCCAAGGCTAACTTCAAAAGAAAAATAGCCAAGGATTCAAAAGATAACCACAAAGCCTTCTTTAGCTATGTTAAGAATCTAAGTGGCAACTCACAGATATGCACTGAACTAGTGCAAAATAGCACAAAATATACTGAACCTACTGATATCACCAACATCCTGGCAGATAGATTTAGTGCAAACTTCACCCCCCTCTCACCTCCAAAAGGCCCTACAACAATATCGGAAAAGTTTAGTGTCCCAAAAATCACAGATGCACAGGTGAAAACAGCCCTTTCAAAAGCCGAAAACACAGCGTCAATGGGACCAGATGGTGTCCCAGGCTGCATCTTGCACGAACTACAGAACGAACTAACACACCACCTAAACACGCTGTTCAACCTCAGCCTCTCCACAGGCTATGTGCCCATAGAATGGTGCACAGCAACAGTTATTCCTCTCCACAAAGGAGGGGCCACAACTGACCCTGGTAACTATCGCCCCATAAGCCTGACTAGCCTTGTCTGCAAGGCTAGGGAGCGCATCATCATGGAACTCATTAACAAAGACATTGGGAACCTCCAAACACCTGACCCGACCCAGTTCGGCTTTGCTAAGGGCAGATCATGCCTAATAAACCTGGTTGACTTCTTCGAGACAATCACCAAGGCCATAGATGAGGGAAAGGTGGTTCACACAGCCTACCTTGACCTCGCCAAGGCTTTTGACACCATTCCCCACTCAGGTATTACAGAAAAACTCACCAGCCTGAACATAAGCCCCAACGTCACGAGATGGGTTGCCAACCGGCTTACAGACAGAACTCACACGGTAAGAATAGCAGGCTCCAGGTCCAACTCTAAACCAGTCACAAGTGGTGTCCCACAAGGCTCGGTCCTGGAACCCCTACTGTTCGGCATATACTTCTCAGAAGTACAGGCAAACACAGGTGGACTATGGCTAACCAAGTTTGCCAATGCCTGCAAACTGGGAGCCATAATTGACTCTCCGGCTGACACAGACTTCCTCCAAAAGGGCCTTACTGAGATGGACACCTGGTGTCAAAGTCATGGCCTCAAGCTAAATGCCAAAAAATGCATAGTCATCCTATTTGGGAAAAACAAAACATCCATGAATTACCACATAGGTGGCAGCCCCCTTAATACATAAGAGCTGATAAGAGATCTGGGGACCCAGGTAGAGAGTAATCTCTCCTTTGACAATCATATTGCCAAAGTAGTGAGTAAATCCTTCTATGTGGCCCATCTAATTACTAAAGGGTTTGCATCTAGAACTAAAGAGGTTATAGTGCCCATCTACTCATCAATCATTAGACTCATCATAGAGTACAATGCTTCATTTGGGATGTACCTCACAAGACACTTCCAACAGCTGGAAAGACCACAAAAGTACCTCACCAAGAGGATTACTGGCCTAAAACATATGTCCTATGCAGCCTGACTGAAAAAACTCTGGCTGTACTCAGTGGCATATCGCTTACTCAGAAGTGATCTCTGCCTGACTTACAAAGCCATGCCCAACTCAGAATTGATGGACATGCTCCACCTAAGGAAATCCAAGTCACTGCTAGCCACTCGCTCTAGTGAGCTAAACCTCACCACAACAATAAATAAAACATGCTGGAGGGATAGATTCCTGTCACAGAGACTCCCCATGCTTTGGAACAAAACTCCAAATTACATCAGGCAGAGCCCCCAGTAACACTCTTCAAGAGAAACCTTGACGAGTGGATGGGTAACAGAAAATACACCCCTGGGGTCACTTCATTGGCTCTGCTTGACAGAGGATCAGTTAATTAATCAATGGGGCAGCGAAAGCCAACACGCTCTGGCTAGGCTTATAAATGCCCTTGGGCAGATAGCCTAGTACATACCTATGAACCTATGAAACTATAAATGTTAATAGGATTTACTTTGTGCATTGGGCAGATAGCCTAGTACATACCTATGAACCTATGAAACTATAAATGTTAATAGGATTTACTTTGTGCATTGGGCAGATAGCCTAGTACATACCTATGAACCTATGAAACTATAAATGTTAATAGGATTTACTTTGTGCATTAAAGAAACAGAATTTTATAAAAAAGAAAAAGAGACATGACATCCCAAATGAGGTTTACAGTAAAAACAAACCACACTGGAGCCAGAGTAAAGCTGAGCTCTTTCGTCCAATTTATTACAGAACTTCTTCAGAAGTTCTGTAATAAATGGGACGAAAGCGCTCAACTTTACTCTGGCTCCAGTGCTGTTTGTTTTTACTGTAATAATAATAAATCATCCTGGAAAGCAGGATCAAAGTTCTTTTACAGTAAGCTCTTTAAATCCTTTGTCAAAACAGAATAAAAATACTTTTACAGTACGTTGTCTGAATCTTCCTATAAAATGGGATCAAAATACATTTACAGTAAGCTCTCTAAATTCTCCTACAAAACAGGATCAAACTACTTTCACAGAAAATTCTCTAAATCCTTCCACAAAAAAGGATCAAAATGCTTTTACATCAAGCTCTGTAAATCCTCTTACAAAATAGGATCAAAATGCTTTCATAGTAAGCTCTGTTAATCCTCCTACAAAACAGGTTCATAATGCTTCTACAATAAGCCCTTTAAGTCCCCCTACAAAACAGGATCAAAATGCTATTACATTAAGTTCTCTAAATCTACTACAAAATAAGAGCAAAATGCTTTTACAGTAAGCTCTCTAAATCCTCCTACAAAACGCGATCTAAACTTTTTACCATAAGCCATCTAAATCTTCCTACAAAAAATGATCAAATGCTTTTACAGTAAGCCCTCTAAATTCTCCTACAAAACAGGATCAAAATGCCTTTACAGGAAGCACTCTAAATCCTCTTCGTAAACAGGATCAAAATCCTGCAGTAAACTAAATCCCCCTACAAAACAAGACCAGAATGCTTTTACACTAAGGCCTCTAAATCCTATACAAAATAAGATCAAAATGCTTTTAAAGTAAGCTCTTTAAATTATCCTACAAAACAGAATAAAAATGCTTTTACATGAAGTTGTCGAAATCCTCTTAAAACATAATCACAGTGCTTTTGCAACAAGATCTCTAAACCCTCCTACAAAACAGGATTGCAATGCTTTTACAGTAAGCTCTCAAAAAGCTCCTTGCAATGTGCATAATCATTTTTGAAGGAAAAAGAGAACAGTTTGAAGAAGTTTACCACTATATATGTTACTCTTCTAGCAGAATGAAATGCCATGAACTTGAAAAAAATTAGCATTCTGTCTTAACAGACACACCAAGGAAAACTGATAGTCTTTTTTTTCATTCACGCATGACCAAAAATTCAATATTACCATGACATAGGTATTCTTTCCAGGTGTATAACTGCTGTACAAAAATATGGTTTAGTATTAAATGTCCAAAGTGCTTCTGCTCGACTGACGTGTTCAAAAGGCACTTTCCTAATGAGCAGAATGCCGATCCAAAATACATCGGCTACACTGCAGAGAATGGATAATGTAGTTCAAGTATCTGAGTTCAGCATTGTGCGTGGAGAATGCGGTTCAGTGAGGAACAGGGAATTAGCCCATTTCCTCACTGTAGTGCGATCTCAGAGTTGGTATATTTAATTTGCAGGGTCTGTGGGGGGTGCAGTGGGTGTATCCCCCTTCAAAATAGTACAATTAATGTACAACTGATGGTAGAATGTAATGGTATATTAAGGTGCATAGCATGGGTGACTGACATAATCTCCTGCTATGTCAAATGCATGAAACTATGGATATTGATGTATTCATTTTCACCATGGCTGCTGTTTTGAAGTTCTGACTTCAGCATTTTCGATCATCCATTGTGACCATTCAATGAATGCAGCTTCAGAATTTCAATAGTAAACCAAAAATATCTCATTTATGCTTATTTTACAAAATACATTATTTTCTACAGCTGTGTGTGTGTATATCTATATTTATATCCATATATATATATATGTCTATATCTATATCTATATCTATATATATATATATATATATATATATATATATATATATATATACATATATAAATATAAAATACACATATGCACATTTATGTAAGTTAAACTTGACAAGAATCTAATCTCAGCACGAACCCATTTCCCCTCATTACTGTGATCCTGAACATAGTTATTTATGTAAGACAGTGTGGTGGGGAGATGTGCCAACCACAGAGTGCTCAGGTTAGGTTTCACAGCCTCTTCTTATAGGATTTTATTGTACTGATTTTTAAGGGATGAATCAAAATACAATTCATTGAGCTTATTGTGATGCTCTCTCTCTCTCTCTCTCTCTCATGATGAACTTAATTTTCTTCATAGAGGAAGCTAGAGTGTGTGTGTGTGTGTGTGTGTGTGTGTGTGTGTGTGTGTGTGTGTGTGTGTGTGCATATGTGTGTGTATGTTTGTGCGTTGGTTTGTGTGTGTATGTATGAGTGTAGGCTTATTTATGTATGTGTGTACTTGTGTATCTGTAATGTGTATATCTGTGTGTTTCTGTGTGTGTAACAAAATAAACTGCAAATAGAGGATAAAAGTCTTAACATACTACAGGGACGGCAAGCTCTCTACATTGCCTCATGGAGGACAAGAGCCCCATCTTCACCTTCAGTTGTATTATAGAGGTTAAGCTTTAACCTCCTTACAAGGATAAAGTGAAGCAAGTGTGTATGAAAGAATACACAATAAAATAACATATATACATGAATAAATGAAGTGTTATTTAACAAAAAAAAAAACAAGTAATCTGTAAAAAAGCACCAGACTAGCCAAAAAAAAAAAAAAAAAAAACTTTATATACCAGCTCTACAGACTCACTGACTCAAATTAGGAACGGGTCTTCCTAAACACACTGTCAGTGAATTCATACCAAAAATAAAGTGTATTCAGCACAATAACACAAAAACAAGCAATGGAAACTTCTCAAAAGAGGCCTCACAAGCACAGTACTACTAAAGCACAAAACCCAGAAAAATCAAATGTAAGCCAGTATAATTCCTAACTGCTCTCTCTTGCATTTGTACTACTGTGCATTTGCTGTTAAATACACATGTAAAAATGTTGCTAGGAATGCATGTTTATTTAGAGTGCAGACGAGCATGTATATAAATAAATAGATACAGGTACACATACAAATATATGTATATATAAACATATCTATGGGTCTACTTCAAAACATTGAATTGTCATAACACTGAAACTCAAAACACTGAGATCATAACATCGAAAACCCAAAACACTGAAAACCCAAAACAACAAAAATTCAAAACACTGAAAGTGTGCATCACAACATAGAAAACTACAACGCACATGTAAATAACATCCCCTCTACCTACAACAACACCAAACTAAGAAACACACTTTTTACTACGTTTTTGCAGGGGGGCAAGTCCCCCTCCACCTCCCACACCCCAGCAAATTAAATATACCAACTCCTAAATCACACTACAGTGGAAAAAAGTTAATTTCCTAACCCCACTGTAACATGATCACCATACAGAATGTAAACATATGAATGTATTGCTTTCATTAATGTTCTGAGAAGTGAGTAGGGGAAAAATGTTTATTTTGCTAATCTGTACGTTTATAGGCCATACAGGTAAGTGATTTAAACATTATATTTACATTCTGTACATACCTCTCAACTTCTTAGTGCAAGAAATCTGGACCCAGCCTGACAAAATGGGGGGACAGAGGCCCAAAAATGGGGACAGTTTTTAAATATTGCTCTTATAAGCTTAAGAAGTTGCTAGAGTAACAGGATTTGTGTTAACTCACATTTTTTGAAGGATTTGAAATCTGAAACTCAAATGTATGTCATTATATGGTGACTTCAGTCCTCAGATCATCCTAGTGAGTTGCCAGAAAACCACACATTTTATGAGGAAAAGATTGAAAATATGAGGCAAAAATTTGCTCATTCTTCAGAAATCTATACAGTTGAGAGGTATGATATGGAGATCGCAATAAGTGAGGTTAGGAAATTAACTTTTTACCACTGTAGTGCAATCTTGGAGTTAGTATATATAATTTACAGGGGGTGTGGGGGCAGAGCCCCCCACATGGGGGGTGCATGGGGGCTTGCCCCCTGCAGAAATGTAGTAAAAAGTGTGTTTGTTAGTTTGATGTTATTATAGGTGGAGGGGTTGTTATTTACATGTGTGTTGTAATTTTCAATCTTATGATGGAAAGTTTCAGTGTTCGGAGTTTTCGTTGTTTTGGGTTTTCAGTGTTTTGGGTTTTTGATGTTATGGTCTCAGTGTTTTGAGTTTCAATGTCATGACAATTCAGTGTGTGTGTGTGTGTGTGTGTGTGTGTGTGTGTGTGTGTGTGTGTGTGTGTGTGTGTGTGTGTGTGTGTGTGTATGTGTATACATACACACTTGTCTGACTTATGTTTTCTTTTCTCAGAATTATATCCTGTGCACTTTTGGTAAGATAGAAGCACATAAATGCCAAAAATGTAATTTTCCTGAAATGTATTTTACATTATCCACAAATGGCTTGATTGTTTACTGTAATGTGTACTACATACACCGAAGTGTGACTTATTGAAACCTATTTGTCCAAGTCTGAAAGACTGAATGATAAAGGAAGGAAGGTTTTTATAGCCTATTACAAGGTTGAGAATCCATAATAGTTGGGAAATTATAAAGGTTTAAGAGTCCTTAATCATTTGATTGGAGGATTTTGTCACTACATATAAAAAAGTCCTTACCAGGTTGCTCATTTGGTCTATCAAACTTGCCTGAATGAGATTTGATTTGTCAGGCATCCATGTACTGAACTGTTTGTAATCCTGTGTAATACATTGTGATGTACTAGCAATAGCATTTATTGTTTGTTTTATTTATAAATATATATGAAAATCGTGCTTAAACATCTATAACATATAGACTTGTATCTCACTAATTAGAATCTAGCTAATGCAAAGGCTATTATTAGTTAATTATTGGTCTTCCACTGTTTCTCTTCCATGCATGGGGATTAATCTGGAGCATTATCTGATTATTAATTGTAACTACAAGGAAAGACCAGTGAAAAACAGCTCTACTTTTATTCTGGTGGAAAGTAGAGCTGTTTTTCACTGGTCTTTCCTTGTAGTTACAATTATATCGTTTTCGGTTTGTGGTTGTAATAATTATCTGAGTATTGTTTATAGAAAAATGTTAAACTAGTCACAGAATGTAGGTCACAAAATGGTACATTTTAAAATGTCACATAATTAATAACACAAGTTCTACTGTAAATAAAACACAATAAAACACAAGGGAACACTTTTCAGAAAATAATGATTTTGGTTTGATTCTTTTTTACAGCGCTTGTTGGCCCACCAATGGTACAATTGTCTTCTGGACTTCATACCATCAATGTAATGCTTACATCTCCACTAACACCATTTGGAAATGATCTGCCAATGGAAACACTGTTTGGAGAAGAACTTTACTACATAGTTTCAGTAAAGAACAAGACTCCAGTAAGAATATTAATTTTATTTCAGTTTAATGGCATGGTGACACTTGATTCAACAGACAACATCAATTTTTGTGAGATGAAATATCAAAGCTATATACGGTAACAGATTATGTACAGTTGCATGTTACCTGCTGCCTATACTCAGTGCCTAACTAGGAAGAAACCATTTAATTTATAGCTACCATAAAATTCACAGTAGTTCACACACAGATCTGTCTGGTACATTGACAAATTCTTGAGTATAAACAAGAAAAAAAATCACTAATCTGGTTGAAATAACCAGAAAAATTCATGAGGCGAGTGCTTTCATCCAAAACATCCTGAATATGACCCAGATGAGACATGCTTTTAGTTGCATGGGTGCTGGAATGGCCTGGCAGGGAAAGCTAGGTTAGTACAAATGATGCCTGTTTCCCCACCTTGGAGAGAGGGAGATAGTTTTGTTTCACCTTTTGTGATACCTACAGGTGTGTAAATATGTCACCAGTAGCAGTAATTCCAAGAAATAGCATGGCATCAGTGGCAGGGATGTAGGCAAGGGGTTGTCAAGTGTGGTAGCACACATGCATGTTCTGCAAAGCAGTGATTGTGGAGCAAAGGACAGCAATGGGAAGCGTGTATGGTAAGCATGCTAGCCTGCTCCCTTATACTTTACTGTCTTCTGGAAGGAGAATGAAATGAGCTGAAAGGCTCTTGCCCCAGCTTAGGAACAAATGGATCAGAGGATTACTATCATGTACAAGAATGGAACTGGATAAAAAGCCGCGGTGGTGCAGTGGTAGTGTTGTTGCCTCACCGCAAGAGGTTCTCCCATTCGATTCTCGGCTGGAGCACCATCTGTGTGGAGTCTGCATGTACTCCCCATGGTCGAGTGGCGTTTGAAAGACATGTGTGAATGGGCATGCCTTTGTTGAAGGTTGGGCATCGAGCTGGCACCTCGGCACTGGAAAAATCTACTGCCAATCATTAGCGGACCGGAGTTCCGCTGTGGCGACCCCTAACCGGGAAAAGCCAAAAGAAGAAGAACAACAACAAGAATGGAACTGGATCTTTTCCCTTCATAGGAATTAATGAGACATTTAGGTACTTTTAGGGGAACTACTGAGCAGATTGTGTGAGCAAGGAAAAGAAGTGATTACAGTTCATAGAATTTCAGCATCGTGGTAATGAGAAGTTAAATATGTATGAGGAAATAATAATGCTATATGATGGATAGCATATGGAGGAAGTGAGAAGAGACAGTCTAAAAGGGTCAGATATGGGCAGCAGCAAGCATATGGTTCTTAGCTATAATCAACACAGGGTATTAAGGCTCTGAGTTGTTAATAAATTGCTTAGTGTAGCCCAAGGTGCAGGTTTTAATTTCTTCCCCTTACATTTGCAAGTCACTTAAGCAGGTAGTGTGCCTAGGGTTCTTCTGGAAAAGGACACCTGTATCCTGTGAGCTTACCTGGTTAATAAATATATAAAATAAGTTTTCTGTAAGGATGAATATACAATTCTGAATCTGAAACAAGAATGCATTTTGATATGTCCTTGTCTGATTTTTTTTGAGGGGGGGGGGCTGGGGGCATAGCTATGAGATCTGATTGCCATGTGCTTCAGGTTGTGGTGTTTCAGTTAGGAAAGAGAGGTCTTAGTTCCTCCACAGATGCTATTGGCACAATATGCTAAAGATATTGGTAATGTTTATTTGGATGCATGAAAGGTTTAAATAAATAGTAGAGAAAGACAAAAGTCCCTAAAGAATAGAAGGCTTCACTGAAAATAGCATGACAACTCATACAGGAATACTAAAGTTGTTAATATTTTTGGATAATGAAGACAGTGAGTGATGGCAATCTGTAGAAGTGGAATGAATGGTACTATAGAGAAAAGGCTTTATGAAAACAGTTAATTTATTTATTCTGCTTGCTAAATGGGTTAGTCACATATCAGCATATACATGACATACACTTAAATTAATATTTTTTTTATACCTGACAGGGCAGTGCTGTACATAGAGATAGTATTCAAGATAACAATGCATAGATTTTTCTGCAGCTCCAAATAATGGAGAGGGGGGAAACATAGAGAAAATATTGTTAAAAATTAGTCATATTGTATTTCTAAATGAAGAATGTAAATGCCTAAGGGCTTAAATAATGAAATTAACGGAGGATATTTAGTGAAATATTGCAGATGTCTTAAATGGAATCATTCTCTTACAGTTTTTATTGACAATTATATGTTTTAATTTTCATTGGATTTTTTATTTTGATTTTCAGGTTGTATTCACTGTTGTGTTATGAAAAGGGCTATGAAAGGACTTTGAGATTACTTCAGTACATTTTCAAATTTCCCATTATTTATGTATTTGTTATTCTTTGTTTTTGCATTTCTTGTATGCATTGGAAACAGTATGGAATAGAGAACTGTGTAGCCAATAGGGCAAAATTTGTTGTCTGGGTACAAATGCTTGCTGCTTTTTTTGATGTGCTCTGCTTGCATATGGGACTTATGTTCCCATGCTTACACAGTACATCAATGCTTTGGAAAATTAAGCAATGGAAGAGGAAAATCTCCGTTCCTCCTTTTTTTTTTTTGGTAAAAAAAGGTTGACATTTGGATACTTTAGAGGTACAAGAGAGCAGGGGTGGCTCATGCTATAGAACTGCAAAACTGCAGCCCCACCACCTGTAAAATGAATAAAATAAATCCCCCCCCCACTGTAGAACATAAAAAATAAAATTAAGAAAATGTCCAGACTCCGCACATGTGTGCTTAGTTCCTGACTGCTGTGTTAGGCAGACCAGAACTCCACGCATGTATGCATGCTCATTCCTGAGCTCCAGACTGCTGTGTTAGGCAGTCTGGATAGGGAAGGAAGGAAACTCTGCCCTTCCAGCCCAGAGGTCACCGGACTGCATCATCTGCAGGCACCAGCCTACTCACATCTCACAGGGACCCAACAGCAGGAGGCTCCAGCCTCCTCACATCTCGCAGGAGACCCAACAGCATGCACGGGCCATTATGACAGGTGATCAGGCTGCAGGATTGCTACAGAGGACTTAGCTTGGCTGCTGCAGAGTACAGGATCGCTATGGGCTGTTATGGAGGACAGAGACAGGTAGGGTGTTTATGGAGGACAGAATCTGCAGTGAGTGTGTGTGTGTGAAATGCCCCAGTTGCTACGTGGTGGTGGGTAGAGAATAAGGCTTGAACCCTGAACCTTGGGTCCAAGTGACAAGAGCCTGAATTCCCTACCCACCATCATAAAACATTTGCAGATTTTTGACTCATATTTGTTCTGTTCTGTTCCTCATAAAAAATGTGGTTTCTGTATTTTTGTTACTTAACACAGCTAGTAGTGCAGTGGTGCAGTAGTAGCATTTTTGCCTGACAGCTGCAGGTTGTCTAGTTTGAGTCTTAGCTAGGGTGCCTTTTGTGTGGAGTCTGCATGTTTGTGTGGGTTTGCTCTGGTGCCCTCAATGGATATTTGTCCCAATTTATTGGACTGTATTCCCCCATTATTGACTTTGTCCAGGTTTTTTGTGCCAAGGTTGAGAGCTATGGTGATAACAGAACTCACTGAATATGTTTGGGGGCTGTATTACCCCATTACTGGCTTTGTTCAGGTGTTTTGTGCTAAGATGTTGACAGTTATGGTGAGAACTGAATTCATTAAATGGTAGCCATTTAAGTTTCAATCTTCCATTCTTTCATAAAATAAGTGATTTGCCATAGTGGTATGTTGCTCTGGCTATTTTGCACAGGGTCCTGGGTTCAATACTTGGCCGTGAAATGTATGGTGGTAACAGAGCATTTTATTCTAGCAACTTTCCAACATTATACAAGCAATGTTTAAAATGTGTCCCTGGTTTTTGGGCTTTTGTCCCCCCCAAATAAATTTTGTTTTTTTCCAGATTTCTTGTGCTGCAAAGTTCAGAGATACAGCTGAGTGTCGAGTAGATTTTACAAGGAGATGAGAGCTGCAGGGGAACAAAAGTTTAGTGCTGCTTATGCTGAGTCTGTTTGCATTGTTAATAGCACAACAGGTAATGTGCTTGCTTTTGATGCAGAAGGCTGTGGGTTCTACTCCCACAGTAGGTAGATGCATTGCTAATACTGTACTCTGTTGTAAAGGGGATGGATGCTGTAGTCTTCTTTGGTGAAGATATCTAGTAACTATGAACCTGTTATCAGTTTGCAATCCATTCACTATGCAATATTACTAGCTTATCATTTCTTAATGCAACATAGGCAATTTATTCCTCAAGGGCAACAGGCACTTTATTTGTAGATGAAACAATGACTTATAAAGTTGTTTGCTAGCAGTAACCTCTTCATTAGTTAACAGATTTCTTTAATGTGAAGTTATTTAGATGACTTTTACTTCTTCAGAGATCATGTATATTTACTGATACTGGTGGACTGTAGAAGTTTGAGTAGACTTGTATGATGCAAATGTTCTGAATTGGGCAGCTTTGTCATTATTGGTGCAGTCATTTTGTTTCATTGTTTACTGGAAAAATGCTCAAAACAATAACAACTGTACTGTATTGTACAAGGAATATAATTTAATACAGTCAGGAAGGTGTATCAAAGAGCATGTGTATGTTTTGTGTTCAAGGGGCCTATGATTTGAAAACAGACCAAAATTAATCTTTATCTGCCACTGGCAAAATGTATTTTCTTTGAATGTGGGTTTCAGTGCTGTTTCAATGAATGTGAGTTTCAAGGGCAGAGAAGTTTTAATGCTAAGTCTATTTTCATTGTGAGACTGCATTGCTTTTTTTAGCAGATATCTATTAGGGTTTATGCTGTAAAATATAAAATAAAACTTTCAAATGAAATCCATATCATCGCAGAAGTAAAGCAGTATGCACATTACAGTGTTTATAGCAAATGGGGCAAAATAACCAAGGAATGGGACATTGGAATGGCTGCAGGGGGGACGCTCCATTCAACCATGATTTTGTGAGGGGGGAAGGGCAGCAAACTACAGCCCCGGCTGAACTATACCTCTCAACTGTCCAGAATTTTTCTGAATGAATAGATTTTTGCTTCTTATTTTTTGTTTGTTCCTCATAAAATTTGTGGATTTCTGCAAAATCGTTTAGGAATGAAGTTACTAAATAATGACAGACACTGAGTTTCAGACTTCCTAACCTTCAGAAAAATGCATGCTAAAGCAAGACCTGTTATTCTATCAACTGTCTTAAGTTTATACAAGAGCAATTTTTAGTACTGTTTGTATGTTCCCCGAATATATTTGGCATTGTCCATATTTCCTGCATTAAGAAGTTGAGAGGTACATGCAAATAAATCACTTTATAGAATTAGGAATATGCAAACCTCTCAACTGTCCCCAATTTTGGCTCAAAATGTTGCTCTCCCCCTAATAATCCCTCTGCAAAATGGCAATTTTGGAAGAAAACGTGGGGGGTTTAAAATTATAAATAACTATAATGATCAGAGTTATAGATTACTTTTATTTCAGAAATGCATGTAGATGCTCTTATTTTGTCAGCTGCCCAAGTTAACAGTACTAATTTTAAAAAGGTGTCCCTTCTTTGACAGGTTCCCAGCTGTATTGTGTGGTAATTTTATATTTTTGCATAACATATTTGGTCTGTTTTTCATAAAATTGTGGTTTTCTGGCAAATTAGTAGCAAATCATTAAAGATTGAAGTTAGAAAATAATGGCAGACATTTTAGTTTCAGATTTCATACCCGTCAAAAATTCATACTAATGCAAGACCTACTACTATTCTATTATATTTCTAAGTTTATAAGAGCGATATTTAAAAATTGTCCTTATTTCTAGTTTCATAGTATAATACTAGGCTATCTGCCCTGGGGCATTTGTAAGCCTAGCCATAGTGATGTGGCATTTGCCACCCCATGAAATGGTACAAAAATGTACAGAATAAATTTAGAATACTGTATCTAGTAGTGACACAATGAAGGTCCCCTTATATAATAGAATTAGTTTACTGTGCCCATGTCTAGCAGTGATACAGATGTGACCCCTGGGGTAGACTTACGATCTCCCATCCACTCATCAAGATTTCTCTTGAAGAGAGTCAGTGAGGGGCTCTGCATAATATGAACTGGGATCTTGTTCCAAAGCATGGGAAGCCTCTGGGTTATGAATCTATCCCTCCAGCATGTCCTATTCATACTTGTGTCGAGGTTTAAGTCTTTAGCTCTCGTGGTCCTGATGGACTTGGATTTTTTGAGGTGGAGCATGTCCATCAGATCCTGATTGGACATGGCCTTGTACGTCAGGCAGAGATCACCTCTGAGCAGGCGGTATGATACTGAATAGAGCTGAAGTTTCTTTAGTCTGGCAGAATAAGACATATGTTGGAGACCCTTGATCCTCTTGTTAAGGTACTTTTGTGGTCTCTCCAGCTGTTGCAAATGCCGGGTGAGGTACATACCAAATAGGGCATTGCACTCAATCATGGGTCTGATGAGGGAGGAATATAGAGGTACAATGACATCCTTGGATCTGGATGTGAATCCCTTCATGATGAGGTGTGCAAGGTAGAATGTTTTTCTAACCACTTTGGCAACGTGGGTATCAAATGAGAGGTCGCTGTCGACTTGGGTCCTTAGGTCTCTGATTACTTTTTCAGTACTCAGTGGGTTGCTGTCTATGTGATAATTTGTGGGTACTTTGTTTTTCCCAAAGGGGATGACTATACATTTTTTGGCATTTAGTTTAAGGTCGTGACTCCGGCACCAGTTGTCCATTTCTGTGAGGCCTTTTTGTAGGATGTGTGTGTCTGCTGGTGTATCGACTATGGTGCCTAGTTTGCAGTCATCTGTGAACTTTGTCAGCCACAGCCCTCCCGTGTTTGCTTTAACATCTGAGAAATAAATGCCAAACAAGAGGGGTCCCAGGACAGATCCCTGTGGGACACCACTTGTGACTGGCTTTGAGTCTGACATTGCTCCAGCGATTTTAACTTTATGGATTCTGTCCTTTAGCCAGTTTGCAACCCATCTAGTGACATAAGGGTTTACTTTTAAGCTGTTGAGCTTATCTATGATGCCTGAGTGGGGTATTGTGTCGAAGGCCTTAGCCAAGTCCAGGTATGCTGTATGGACTGCTTTGCCCTCGTCAATGGCTCTAGTGACTGTTTCGAAAAAGTCAACCAGGTTTAAAAGGCAGGATCTGCCCTTTACAAAGCTAAACTGGGTGGGGTCAAGTGTCTGTAGGTCCCCTATGTCTCTGTTTATGAGTTCCATAATGATTCTTTCCATAGCTTTGCAGACCAGGCTGGTTAAGCTTATGGGGCGGTAGTTTCCAGGGTCTGTAGAGGCACCCCCTTGTGGAGTGGGACCACTGTTGCTGTACGCCAGTGTTCAGGTACATATCCCGAAGTAAGGCTAAGGTTAAATAGCATTTTTATGTGTGGGTTTAGCTCCTCTTGGAGTTCACATAACACGCAACCTGGGATACCGTCAGGTCCCATTGATGCTGTGTTTTTTGCTTTGTTTAGGGTGGTTCTCACTTGGACATCTGAGATGACAGGGAGATTACATTCAGCTGGGATAAGTATTTCTTCTTTTGGGGGTGAAGGAGGGGATAAATTTGCACTGAACCTGTCAGCCAGAATGTTGGCAATATCTGTGGGTTCAGTGTATTTTTTATTGTTGTGAACCAACTCTGAGCATATCTGAGGGTTTCCACCCAGGTTTCTAACATAGCTGAAGAAGGCTTTGTGGTTATCTTTAGTGTCCTTAGCGATTTTTCTCTCAAAGTTGGCCTTGGATGTTTTTATGAAAGAACGTAGTTTTCTGCTAATGTTGATCAGAGATGTCTTCCCTTCATGGGATTTTGCTCTGACGTGCAGTAGCTTCCTTCTTTCATTATAAAATTTGTTTATGGCTGAGGTCCACCAGACAGGACTCTTACCTTTGGTGGAGAGGGACTTGGATTTGTTTAGGATTGCATGATCCATGCATTCTTGGAGATGTCCATAGAAAGCATTTGTGAAGGATTCAGCATCGTGGGATGTGGTATCCACTGGCACAGTGGGCTTAAAGGATACCATCTCAGTCTTAAGAAGAGTGAAGTCTGCTTTTGAGAAGTTTTTCACTGTGGTC
Source organism: Protopterus annectens (assembly GCF_019279795.1). NCBI lineage: Eukaryota > Metazoa > Chordata > Ceratodontiformes > Protopteridae > Protopterus > Protopterus annectens. The sequence continues at coordinate 402,490,242 of NC_056726.1, read as the reverse complement.
TTTTGTGCTGGGGGTGGAGGTGGGATATGTATATCCAGGGTGATTAGTTTGTGGTCAGATCTCACTAGTGCGGGGTATACTTCCGGTGTGGAGTATTTTGTCCCCATGTTTGTGATGATCAGGTCTAGTATATTATCTCCCCTAGTGGGAGAGGTGACTAATTGTTCCAGTGCATTTGAATTTATGAATTCCAGGAACCTTTGGGCTAGGGTATTAGGGCTAGAATAATGTACCCAATCTATGTTTGGGTAGTTGAAGTCTCCCAGTATGATGGTATTTTGTGATACATTCATATCCTCCAATGTCTTCAGGAAGGCTGAGTGGAGTTCTTGAGATTGGGAGGGTGGTCTGTAACATGCTACCAGTTGTATAGCAGTTTTGCCTATGGTTAGTTGCACCTGTATGGTCTCTGATGCTTCATGTGTTGCTACTAACCTGGAGGTGTGGGTGTCCTTGATGAATATGGACACTCCCCCTCCCTTTGTGGTTCGGCCCGGGTTTTGGGGCCGAAAAGCATGATATGAGGTATAGCCTGGTAGCACTGGGGTGCTCTCAGGAGCCTTGAACCAGGTTTCAGTTACTGCACAGACGTCGATGTTCTCCATGCTGAGGAGTGCATCAAGTGCCTGCATCTTGAGATTTAGACTTCTGGTGTTGAGCAGCATTACCCTTAGTTTTTTTCCATTTTTGTTTTCTAAGGAGGTGGGTTTGTCTTTTGAGCCTTGCCTAAAAAAGGCACTATGGGGGTGGCAAGAGCCTTAGCCAATATCCGGAAGCCCAGTGGTGACAGGTGTAAGCCATCCCTTGTGAAGCAGCATGGCTTGTCCAACATGTCATCCCAGGCAGACAGACATTGGATCCCCTTAGAATGACACCAGTACTTGAGCCAATTGTTAAAGCTGATCATCTTGTCTTTGTATTGTGGTATCATTCTTGGTGAGGGCAAGATGCTGCTCAGGGTCAGGGTCATACCAGCCTGGGCTACATAATCGGAGAGCTCCTCTATGTCTCTTTTCATGTAGTCCAGGGAGGTGCGTCTCAGGTCATTCACACCAGCATGGACAATGACGGAGTCATATTTGTACTTGCTTTGGAGTGACTTGAGTGCGTGTGTTATGTGGCGGATCCTAGCTCCCGATAGACAGCTCACAGTCACCTTCTCCTTGTTCAGCCTGGTCAGCGGGACATCAGTGTGTCTGACTATAGAGTCACCTATTACTAGTGTATCAGGCAAGGTGTTTGGCCTTAAGGGCTGTGATTGGTTGACACACTGATTTATTGAAGTATGTGTTGCATGTGTTTTGTTTTGAGGTGGTGGATTTTTGGGTGTCTGCTTTGGGAGCCTCTGTTGTTTTGGTAAGTTTTTTGTTAGAGCCTCCGAGTATGTCTTTGTGTTTTTATGTGTTTGGTTTGCAGTTGTGGTAGGTCTATGTGGGACTGGGATTGTTGTGTGTGTGGTTGCCATCTCCTCCTCTCTGGTCATGCCAGCCCTGAGTTGAGAGAGTTCAGCCTCCAGTTTGGCTATATAGTTGCATCTCTCACATGTATTTGTGTTTGTTGGGAGGAGGACGTCCCACTTCTATATATTGCTTTGTCCAGATTTCTTGCTCTGAGGTTGAGAGGTATGAGTGTCAGAGCCATCACCATCAGCCAGAGACATTTCAAACTGTGACCTACTTGTTGCACCCCACTCCCCATTGTAGTGGCTCTGGATGTGTCCAAGCAAGGCAAGGAGCAGTTATGCAGTGTAAGTGTGCAGAGTATTCCCCCATCCAAGATAGAAGTACGACCGTGGTATTTCATCTGTCTTTGATTTTGCAGAATGTTCTGGTTTTCTGTCCTGTTTTTATACTGTTGATTTATGCTTCTTATTATTCAGAAAAGGCAAGCTGTTGCAGTGCCCTGTTGCTCTGTATTAAAGTAGCAATGCTTTAATGACCATCAGGTAAGATTGTTGGAGATTGTAAGATGCAAGTAAGCTTTAATAAGCATACTGTTAAAGAATTACCAACATTGAAAGTCTTTTCATTGTTGCCATGCAGAGAATATTTACATAAATAGATAACGTATAAGCCTTAGGTATTGAAATGCATATGACAGTATTTGTTAATAAAGGACAGGATTATAGTATTTTCAGAAGCTCATTACATTTGTTGGAGACTTGCAGTTATATTTGCAGGCTTTACCCATAAACTAAACAGAATGCCAATCTATTGTGTGTGGTCCATAACTTGCGCAGTAATCCTTTAAGCAATTTATCTTGAGCTTGTTTCTTGTTCGCTGTTCATTTTTTACTTTGATCGTGTGTTCCCCATGAAACAAGTAGATCGTTGTTGTCAGGCAGCAGATCTTTTTTGGATAAGAAATATTTTTACAAGTGGGGGTATCACAGAGATTGCTGCTTTCAGCATGTTACTTGGTAATTTTATAAAGCTGAATATAAATTATAATTAGAACAGCAGTGCAAGGAGAAGTGGTTTTAGCTGAGTGCTGCTTGTTTTTTATACTTGATTTTGACTGGCATTCCAGTAACGTATTTAAAAAGCAATTTATGTTTTCATGCCTCACAACCTTTGTGTTTCCATCTAGATATTAAGTAAGTTGTCATGTAGCCCAATGCATTGAAATATGTTTTTCTTCTACACTTCATTTTGTCTTGATTGGACTCTCGTAATGACGGTTTGGCACCCCGGGCAGCATATTTAATTAAAGTTCCAATTGTTGTGGTTTTGAGCATAGCTCCATCCCTTTCTATTTAGTCACAGCCCTTCCCATTGGCCCCACCCATTCAGCTGTCTCCTGCAGCCCCCCTTTAGTTTGAAGTCACCAGCCGCCACTGCAAGAGAGACAGGATGGCAGGATAGAGAGAATACAAGGAAAATCAGGTACATTTCTTTAGTTGTTAATAATGTACCTCATTTTTTTAGTATTTTCTCCATCTGGTTTCTCTCATACCTCTGTACCTATCCTCTGGAACCTATCAGTAATAGTGAAAGCCTATAGTACAAAAAGTGGATGCCTAAAATGTGCAGTTTTGTTGGAGTTCTGTAATATGTCAATGGATTGGAAGGATAACACTATAGAACAGGAACTGACAAACCTTTCGTAAGAGCTGATTTATTTGTCAGTCATTGTTATTACACTTTCCAGTTAATAAAATACAAAATGAAATGTACCTCATCAGGATCACCACTGCAAATGAGACTGCTCTACAGAACCTCCATTTACTTTCAGCAGACTCATTTATGATATCAGTATCAATTAATTTGCCTGATAAAGATTTTTTCCACAAAGATCCCTTAGAGTAGCTACACACTATTTTAATCCAGACTATCTGGATTTCTAATTTTATTATTATTGTTTTTTATGGTGAAGAAAACTTAAAAGTTATAGCATACATTAATGGAAGAATGTCCAGATGGCCAAAGCTTTCTCCACTAGTATATGCTTAATTTACAATGGGCACACTGATTGGGCTGACCAATCAGCATGCTCATTTTTGAATGTTAATGGTCAGTCATTGTATAATTGTAATTATCTCTGTAGACTACAGTAGCCAAGTTACCCACAGGACATTTCTGAGATTCACAGATTACAGAGCTTCAAGAACAATTAAAACAAATTGTGTATACTGATTTATTTTTTTGAATTTTTTTCTAACTGGGGAGTGCTAGTACAAGAACCCTTTTACTCTTTGCATCCATGACCCAGGATACAAGGCAGAGAAACAACAGCAGTTTATAATATTTACATGTGAGTCAGGAGTTTAGGAGCAGCTGCAGTATTTACTCCTGCAGTGAGATACTTCTAGGTAGAGTATCAGGTCCTAGAAGTTTGTTAGTTATCTTCAGGTACTGTTTGTCTACTATGAGCATTTGATGCATTTGTATGTGGACTATGCAGAAAAGATATTTAAGTATATGTTATGTTAAGTACAGAATACATAGTATTTACAAAACAAATGCATACAGCTAGTGAAAATATTCAGCCCATATTTGTAAACATTGCTGCATCAATTGTGCATTTAATGTTTAATTTTAATTTATTCATTTGTAATTCAGGCAAGTGAACTGTTCATCAGACCTTTTTCAGTTATGACCTGAGCCACAAAAACATGGGCAAAGGTAATACATATGCACAGTTTACAGCAGCTAGTTAGTTAGCATATTTCTGGAAAGTAGGAGACAATTAGATTACCCTGAAATAAAAATTGTATAGATGAGAAATCATGCAAGTTCCACCCAAATAATGGCAATATGTCAGAACTGAATGCCCATCCCTAGACCTCTGATGTAGATGTCTTACCACTAAGTCATTATAAGGTGTGACCATACTGTCTTCTAACTGTTCTCTCAGAAAATATTTGGCTAAAGTGATATGTCAGTGGTTGGTATTGATTTGGTTGTACCCTTTATATTCTGAAGCAGCAACATGCATGAAATCTTTAAGGAGGTCTGTTATAAGAACATACCTCTCAACTGTCCAGAGTTTTACAGAATGTCTAGATTTTTGCCTGATATTCTTGGTCTGAACTTCATAAAATGTGTGTTTTTCTGGATTTCTGTGGCAAATCAGTGAGGACTGAATTCTCTAAATAATGACAGGCATTTCAGTTTTAGACTTCAAATCCTTCAGAAAATGTGTGATAACATACCTTTTAATCTATCAACTTTCTAAGTTTATGAGAGCAATATTTAAAATACGTCCCTGTTTTGGGGGCGTTGTCCCGGTATTACTTTTGGCTTTGTCCAGATTTTTTGAGATAACAGGTTGAGAGGTATGATAAGGAGGTCTGCTATTTTTGAATGGATGGTTGGGTTCCTCATTTGGTTTTTCAGGACAAAGTAACCCAGGTATCAATAACATTGACAATAAATTAAATGACTTTGATACCAAGTTAATGAAATGTAAGAAACTCCAACTTGAGAATGCTTATTTGAAAGAATGTATTAAACATTGCATTATTCCTAAGGGGTTACGCTTGTGGCGGTACCCCACAGGCTTAATACATAATTCAGCTATGCATATTGAATTATTACAGTTGTTTGACTGCAGTGGAAAATAACTTTTGGACATATTAATCAAGTATAATCAAATAGATATTGACAAACTGATATTAGAATTGGATGAACTTGATAAAGCGATTAGGTCTGATGCCTCCTTTAATACTATTCAGTATGATATGCTTAGGATTTATAATAGTATTGATCAATACATCAGTAAACTGAAGAATGGGAAAACACGGAAAATAGAGATGGATATTAACCAATATGCCAATGGGGTGGCATACCCTAAGCCTCCAGGTAGTCAATATAAAAAGAATAAGATTTATCCATCTGATAACTATAATAGACTAGGTGGCTTTGGATATGGTTATAAAGACACTGAACTACATAATGACATGGAATATAATGAAGAATTCCCTGAATTAAGACAGTCAGAAAGACTTAAAAATAAAACCTCTCATTTAAACCAACAAACAGGGGGCCAGACCGAAAGACAAGCAGTGGAGAACATGACAAGCAATACGCTTGTAGATAATTATGTGAATAGTCTCCAAGTGTGTATAGATGAAAATCATATTAATGGTTCTGGTAAAGGACCGAAACAAGTCATTGTAAATTATTCTGGAAACTTTAAAGTGTTTAATTTTTGTGATATTGAGATTAACCAAGTAACAGCTAATTTATTGTCTAAAGGCTATACTTTTGTACCTACACATGCTTTTGATTTTACATCCACTATGATTGATATGAAATTGTTTTTGAGAAAAATTAATTTCTCTCTCATATATCAAGATTCTATTTATAATGAGCCACGGATATTTAATATTGCAAGTACATATAATCCTCCCTTACATCTTAAATTATTAATTTATGAGAAAATGTGTGAAAATCAGCTTAAAAATTTGGATAAAATTAATAAAAGGATTGATTATCCGTCAAGTCTAAGTAAGGATGAATTGGAAATATTAAAAAGTTTACAAAAGGAAAATATAAGAATTATGAAGCTGGATAAAGGGGGAGGAGCTGTTATCATGAACAATGATTTATATAATAATAAAATGGGATTAATTTTAAGAACAGATACTTATGAGCAAGCATCTTGAAATGAATTAAATTTAGCATATAAAAGAATTTCTTTGCAAATTAATGATATGTTTGTGGATAAACGTATTGATATAGATTTATATAATTATCTAAATATTTTAATGCCTAAGATTCCAGTTTTTTTTGGGAACCCAAAAAGGCATAAATGCGTAGAAGAGCCCCCCATGCGTCCTTTGGTGGATGGAAGGAATTCCATAACATCAGCATGTGCTAAATATGTTGACTATGAGTTAAAGAAGTTAGTTATGAAAGAAAAATATATTTGTAAGGATTCCTGGACATTTTTAGAACATATGAATGAAATTCAATTTGATAAACAGGATATTTTAGTCACTATAGATGTGTGCGACCTTTATACTGTAATCCCTCAAAATATAGGACTTCAATGGATAAGCAAAATTTTGTTTGAGTATTCTATAAAGCAAGAGCTTAATAATCCTTTGGTAGAGCCTTTAGAAATTGTACTAAACAATAATTATATAAACTTTAATAATAAATATTATATTCAAAAGAAAGGGATAGCAATGGGGTCGCCCTGTGGAGGCACTTACGCAAATTTGGTTATGATGGTATGGGAGTGAAAATTTATATTTAATAGTAAATATTATTCATATAGAAAATCATACCATCGGTTCCAGGATGATATTTGTTTAATTTGGAAAGAAAATTCTAACATCTTAGATGAATTTTTAACTTATATTAATAAAACTACAACTTTTTTTTAAATTTACATGGAGTATTGAGTGTGATAATATAAATTATTTAGATATTAATTTAATTAAAGACTATGAATTTAAAACTTATATTTTATCTATTCATAGGAAAAAAAACGTATTCTAATGGCTTTCTTCATTACACTAGTGCACATCCAGAACATCAGAAAAAATCTGTAATTAAGGGGCAGCTCATAAGAGCAGCCCGAATGATAACTAGATTTTCAGATTTTATAATAGAATGTGATCATTTAAGGACAATGTTTACTAATAAAGAATATCCTATAAATTTAGTGAATAAATTGATTTCTGAAGTAATACAAAAAAGAAAAAAATGGGTATTTTATGCCAATTTTAAAAATAAAAAATGAATTAGTTATTGATAATGATGGGGAGGAATGTGCTGAAATTATAAATTCCTCTAAAGAAAAGAATAATTTGGACAATCTTAATGTTAGTAAGAATATAAATTGGGAAAATGGTTCATATAATGAATTTTCCAAAGCCTTAGTAATTACTTTTACACAAGATTATCAACTGGTAAAAGATGTATTTATAAGGAATTGGGAAATCATAATGGATGATCCACAATGTAAAAAATATATTAATCAATTTCCGAAAATTGTATATAGAAAAGGTAAATGTTTTAAAGAACTTCTTAGAGCTAATAATAATCAAAAGAAAAAAGAAATGAATAAAACTGGGACCTATAAGTGCGGCGCATGTAAATGGTGTCATAAAATTCAAGAAGGGGAAATTTTTTTTACAAGGAATAAGAAGTATTATATAAAAAAGAAATTTAATTGTAAATCAAACGGAGTTGTATATCTAGCTTTATGTTGTTTCTGTATCTCTTTTTATATAGGTAAAACAGAAAGAACATTGTCACAAAGAATTTATGAGCACGAATATGCAATAAAGAAATTGAAAATGAATAATGCATTAGCAAAGCATATTTGTGAATATAATGACCATATTTTTTTTTTATATGGCTCTGGATCAGGTAGAAATTAAAGATAAATCTCCGTGGAATATAATTTTAGAAAAAAAAGAATTGTTATGGCAAATAAAATTACAAGCCGATTCTTGGCCAGGCTTAAATGAGAGAAGTTCTATAGTACCAATTCTAAAATTAAAAGCATTAGATGAATAAAATTAAGGATTAATATATAAATACTTGAATTTAGTTTATGTATCCAAATAAAGGAAGCCATTAGTTTATTTAGTTTATTTTATTTTATGTTATTTTTATATTAACAAATATAAATATAAAATATTATATTTGTAATAATTATTTTAATTTTAAATCTAATTTTTAAAACTTTTTGGTTAGTGGATTGCAAGTAAATTCATTTTAAGAGGATTAATATAAATAATACATTTTAATTATTTATATTTAAAAGTTCAGTTTTATTTTTTTTATATAATAATTAAATTAATTCCAGTTGATGTTGTTAGTTATTAATTCATTTAAAGGTAAATTAGTTAAACTCTAACAGGTAATATTTATTTTGTTCATGAGATAAATATTTATATGTATTTTATATGTGTCTAACATAAGTTATGGTTTTTCTAGCTCATATATTTCAAACACCCATTTGCTGACAACTGAGCATGCCCAACCTCCTTTTAGTTTTTGGGCGCACTTATTTCTGAATTAGAAGAAGGTTATATAAGGAAGTGATGTCATGGAATATAATTGTCTGAGGAAGTTTAAAACTTTTAAACGAAAGCACTTACATATATATATATATATATTTTTGTGGAGTTTGTTAAATTATTTTAACTATAAGTGTGTGTCTACGATCCGTTTAATAATTATACAATTCTTTCTCTGGTTGGTGGCCTTTCGTTTATTTGATTTTAGTATAGAAATTTGGGTAGATGGATTCCTACACATTTCTCCTGAGAGAGGATTTTAATTAGCAGGATGAGCTTCTTAAAAATATTTTGTCTAATGACAAGCACAGCATGGGTCTTTGCAGTGTTAAAACAGTTTCAGAATTTGTACAAAGATCATATGGGGATTTCTTTATGTTTAGTCTGTCCCTGGGCTAGTAACAGTTGCTAAGTATTTTAAAGGCTGGTGTAAATAAGAGAAGCAAAGCACTAGCTGGTAAGGGCAGCCACTTAGATCATTTGTGCAGAATAATATAGCAGTGTTCTGTGTGGGGGCTAAGGTTAAAAATCCACATATTTTATCAGTGACAGGTTTGTTTAAAAATATTATTCTGGCTGAAGATAAGAGCAGTATCTGATAAATCATACTCAAAGCTTCTTTTTTTACAAACTGTATGTAGACACTTTACCACACGTTAGACAAATGATTGGGGTGGTAGTCAGTCAAAAAAATGGAAGCTTCTGGGAGAAGTGGAGGGTTTTAGAAACTGTAACATTTTCCTGGATCAGAGGCAGAACACTCCAGAAAATGAGAAGAGAAGTGTTGATGTATCTTCAATGTCATTCATAGACATGGACTGTACTAAGGTTTCTCAAAACACATTTCCTCAGAAACTCCTTGATGACTCTTAATGGGCCAAGCCAGTGATTTCTTCAGACTGTAGACCACTGTTTTGGGAAATTGCTACTTTCCATAGCATTGGGTGACCATGCAACTTGCATGTATAAGTGCTGAGGTTTGGGAGTTTGTTCCCACATTAGGGGTGCAGGTAGATTTGCCTTATATAATAAAATTGTTTTCAGTCTTTATAAGTGCAGTGAATAACACACACTTGTTTTGGATGGATGTGATCGCCAAGTTGCTGCATTATGATCCTTCATTGTTGAAGTGTGGATAATCATATGTCTTTTTGCTCAGAATGATTTCATTTCAAAAGTAGTCATCAGTAGAATAATACCCATTTTACCAATTTTCCTGTAGGGCCATTCATAATTTAATTTTAATATCAAAATACAACAACACATTTCAACATAATTCAGCACAACAAGGTTCTGTTTCTCAACCCACAAAATGGAGCAGTTCAAAGTAAGCAGAGGGAATTACTAAATGTGCTCACCATAAATATATTTTATTTTAAATACCTTCATTATTGAAGGTAATAACAGTTGTAAATTATTAGATGATATTTTAGTTTTTATAAAGATAGCTTACAAGAATGAAGCTTTCATAGTACAGACTCAGATGTTTGATCAATGAAAAATCAAAGCATAAAGAGTAAATATTTTAATTCTATGCCAGTTTTGTCTGGGTATGGTAACATAAAGGCTCCTATTTTTCATCAGGAGAGTCTCTTTATGCCTCTTTTTTGAATTAGACTTTGTATTTGAAAAGTCATTATTGTCTAAGGTAAAAGGGGTCTTGGTAGAATTTAGAAACTTACCAAAAAATTAGAACTTGATAAAAACACAGTGGAAAGAACTACAAATGTTCATAAAGCAGCCAGGGTGCAGTGTGGGCACTGTTTATAGCCACGCCATGACAGCTTCAGACAAATGTCCCTTGTACCACCTCACTGCCATAGTGAATGTTTGTTTAATCTTCATGACTCTGACCAGTACCACAGAGGTGTATCATTCTGTGATAGAAAGACTGGCTTCTAAATTGAGAATGCAGTAACTGTCCTGCTGACTTCAGGGCATCAAAGTATTTCTTCACGTCTTCCCTCGTGCTAACACAGGATAATAGACTTTCTGCACAATCTCAAGCAAAATGGGTAGTCGGTTTCCTAATCGCTACAAGGCATTTATGGCATGAGGGTGGAAGAATCTGCCTCATGATATAAGCATATATGTGGCAAAGGGAAAGGTTAACTGCAGGAATTCTGCCAAACAAGGATAAGCCAAGGTACCTGAACAAGTGTGACTGTACTTAAGATAAAAGCAAACTTCTCTCAGTTTGAGTGCCAAGATTTTTTCAAGGAGTTATGTGAAAAAATGCCTAGGATTCTCTTTATTTATAAAGCAAAGCAGTACCAGGAGACTCTAATTTATATGCCTCAGAAATTACTGCAAGTAGTTCAGTTTTGTTTCTATTGGCACATAGATCCAAGATGTACATAACTCCAAAGGGAGTATTAACATTAATGGGGAATCTTTTACCAAGTTAGACAAAAAGAGAAGGACACATTTGCAAATATAGTGTTTTTTGGAAAAACTGCCACCTAGGCTAATTACTCCATTGATAAGACACCCTTAAGAGTTGACCCAGTAGTCATGGATCTGAGAATACACGTAGACCATACCACTCAACCTGGAAACATCAAAAATCTGGACAAGGCCCATGAAAAATAGGTACATATCTGTACGTCGATTAATGTAAAATTTGCATACATAATTATGTAACCCTGCCCACTCTGATGGAATTGTGTGATACCAACTTTTAAATGCAAACTGAACAGACAACCAAAATATGGCACCAGAGTCCCCCTGCAGCCATTCCAATGTCCCATTAACTGGTTATTTCACCCCATTTACCATAAACAATAATGTGTGCATACTGCTTTACTTCTACAATGATTATTTGGATTTCCTTTTTGCATTTTATAGCACAATGCACAAACATTAATAGATATCTGCTAAACAAAGCAACACTGTCTCCCAGTAGACTTGGCATTAAAATGTCTCTTCCCTTGAAACTCACATTCATTGAAACAGCATTGAAACCCACACCACATCCAAAGAAAATGCATCTAGCCAGTGGTGGATGAAGATTACCTTTGGGCTGTTTTCAAAACATAGGCCCCTTGCACAGAAAACAAGAAACATACATGCGTTCTTTGATACACCTCCATGACATTATTAAATTATATTCTTTGTATAATACAGCACACTTGTTAGACTTAAGTTAGAGTGCATTTTAAAGTTATTGTTTGAACATATTTCCAGTAAGCAATGAAACAAAATGCATAAACCAATAATGACAAAACTGCCCAATTCAGAACATTTCCATCATAAAAGTCTACTTACACACACACACACACACACACACACACACACACACACACACACACACACACACACACACACACACACTATCTATCTCTATATATATATATATATATATATATATATATATATATATATATATATATATATAAAACGGCAGTAGTGTAAGCCAAAGGCATCTCGCACAGCTTCTCACACTTATTTTCAATTTGAGTTTTTTTTTTTGGGGGGGGGGGCAAAAGGCCAAAAATCAGGGAGACATTTTAGACATTTCTTGTATAATTTTGGAAAGTTGTTAGAATAAAATGTCGTGTTACTACCATGCACTTCACTGCCAAGTGTTGAACTCGGGACCCTGTGCATTACAGTCAGAGCAAAATACCACTATGCCAAATCAGCAGTTTCCTGAAAGGCAGGAAGACTGCAACTTAGATTGCTATCATTTACTGAATTCAGTTCTCACTTCTCACCATAGCTCTCAACCTATTAGCTCAAAAAAACTGGACAAAACCAATAATGGGGAAATACAGGATTCAGTTCTCACTTCACACCATAGCTATCAATGTCTTAGCACAAAAAACCTGGACAAAACCAATAATGGGGGAATACAACCCCAAAATAGGGACAAATTTCAAATACTGATCTTATAAATTTAGAAAATTGCTAGAATGAAAGGTTTTGTGTTACCATTTATTTTCTGAAGAATATGAAGTCTGAAATTTAAATGCCTGTTATTATTTAGTGAATTCAATCCTTCAGTGATTTGCCACAAAAATCCTGAAACCACAGATGTAATGAGGAATAGAACAAACATATGAGGCATAAATTCACAAGTGGCGGTAGCTAGGGACATTAGGCTCTTTTTACCTGTACCCAATCTACAGGGTTTGAGCCTGAGTACCGCTAGTCACCAGGTGTATTCCCTTGGGTGCATTTACACACACACACACACACACACACACACACACACGCCCACACACAAAAACACACACACAACAGCACTCCATCATTGAAATATGGATAACTCCACCAGCAGCCCCATCAAAATGCCAAAACATAAACTTCAACTCAATTAATTTCCAATGTCAAATAACCAGCTGGAAATTAATGCATGGGAGCCCTTGAGCTCAATTCTGATGGGCTTATGGAGCTGACGCCATCGTGCACATGATGATGTCATCTCAAAAAGCTTGAAAATAAAAAAATTTAAAAAAAAATCAGAAATTAAGGGGTGGCACTCGGGAATCATGGCACCCCATTATTTGGACCCAAAACTCATTAAAAACCAAGTAATGTGGCATGTTTGGGAGGTATGATGTAGACAGTAATCTGGCCTTTGACCAACATGTGGCCAAGGGAGTAAGAAAATCCTTCTATTTTGCCAAACTTATAAGTAAGGACATGGCATCCAGGTCCAAGGAAGTTATAATACCACTTTATTTGGATGGACCTGAGCACAAAGGTTACTTGCCAGGAGAATTCAGGATATAAAGACATTGCCCTGTACAGATCACCTTAAAGCTCTAGCTTTATACTCTATCTCCTATGTTACTGAGGGATTATCTGTGCTTGGCATACAAGGCATCCTTGGATCCAGTTGTGATGGATTTTTTTGCACATCTGCAAAATGAACAACATCAAAATCACTAGATCCAAGGAATTAAAATTTGCTAGAGACGTACATAAGCATGTTGGCAAGACAGATATGCATCTCAGAGGGTCTCCATGCTCTGGAGCAGGTTCTCCATCTATGTGAAGCAGAGTACATCACTAACCCTATTTGAGAATAACCTTGACCAATGGATGGGAAACAGAAAATTCACCGTGGGTCTGTCCCTCATGTCTCTCATGTCTACGATAAACAGAGGCAGACATTAATGCATAAACTAACATATCCCCATACCTCTCAATCTCTTAGAGCAATACATTTGGACAAAGCTTTAAATAATGACAAAGACAAAGAAATAGGGACAATTTTTAAATACTGCTTTTACAAACTTAAAAAGTTGATAACTTTTACATTAACATGAATTTTTTTTTTTTTTTCAAACTTTTATTTTATTGTATTTTTCAACATTTGATATGCAAAAACATACAACAAGACATATCTTCATGAACAGAGCAACCTTGAACTATCAATCAACAAGATAATGCCTTTTAGCTACTAGTCTTGGGATGACAAAGTTCTATTGCCTAAAGAAAATGGTTCATTTATACAATTAAATTAGATGTTTGACATAATACAGGCATACATTTACGGTAAGTGGCATGTGACAGGATTTATATACACATACTATATACAACTATTTACATATAGTGCTACAATTATTGAAGTTAGTAAGTGATCACTTCATTACAATGACAGTCAAAAATGAAATCATCAGAGAAAACTGTCTGTTAAAATCTCATGAGGGGGAGGCTTCCAGAATCAGCATAGGGATAGGATGATAGATGTGTTCTTGTTATAGTTTATTTCAGAATGTGTTCCAGGATACGATTCCAGAAAGTGAGACATTTCATGCTCTTATTCTTATTACCTATAAATAGTTTATGAGATGCGATGTATTTAGAGGCCATATTAACAAAGCCCTTCCACTCAAGTTTTGACCTGTCAAGCCAGTTTTGGGTGATGTACAGTCTGACTAATGCAAATAGAGCAATCAGGATATTCAAGTCAGAATTGTGCATATCAATAGGACTCACATGCAATATAGCAAACTCCCAAGATAGGGTAGATTTGCCATAGCCCATTTTCTGAAGTTTGACCCTTAATGAGTTCCACAGGTTATGTGCATATTTGCAGTACCAGAGAATATGTAAAAGGTCCGCCAATTGCAATGGACAAAAAGGGCAATGGGGAGAGGTGCTTGGGAAGAACTTATTTAGTCATTCTGGAGTATAATGGGCATTATTGTTAATCATTAACTGGGTGTATACAAGCTTTGTTTGTGTTATTTAAAGCAAGAGTGAGTTGAATATCAGTTAAATTAGAATTTTTTCCCTCCAATATTGAGCATAAGTAAGTGAAGACTGATATTTAATGGCCAAACTTAATTTGTATGGAGCTGATAGCATCTTGTTTTTGAGTTTTAAAAACTTCATTAGGGATTGTGCAAGGTTTACTTCTTCTTCAACTCTGTGTTGGATACCCTAATAGAAAATACCAGTTCTTTAATTTGTCTCAGTATTATAGTATATTTGTTGCTTAGGTTTAGATTAATTTTAATATAACTTAATGAATTGTCCTTAAGTCTATAGGAGTCTCAGACAGTATAGTTCTTGATTTGGAGAAATTTGTTTTAATCACCTAGCTTCAGGTTTGGGTTTAGATGGACAGGTTGTAGAAGAACAAGCGTATTCTCAAGGTGTAAAGAGGAGAATAGATTTTGAAATGTTTTGATTTTATGTTTGATTAGAATATGTATTTTGGTGTCCTTTAGTATGGATCTATCCATGAAAGGTAAGGATATAGGGTTTATGTTATGTCTTTTGATATGAGCGTGCCATAGTTTGATCAATTGTGGAGTGTGGGTTACGTTTATATGGTTATGATCAGCAATTAAAAGGATTCGATTGGCACATATTATATTGTGATATAACTTAAAATCCAGTCGACCCAGACCTCCTTTATTTTTTTGGGAGCAATTCTTGAGGTTTTTTGGAAACCAGATAAAGTTAGTTAAGGTTTTGTTAATTTTCTTTAAAAAGGCCATAGGAATAATAGAATTGGTTGCATTTAATTGATATAAGACTTTGGATAGAATGTTCATTTTTATTACTGCTACTCTGGACAGGACAGGAAGTCTCATATTTTTCCATCTGTCTAGATCATGTTCGCTATTTGTCCAACTTATTAGAAGGTTATTTTGAAAAGAGTTTTTTTTTTTTTTTGCTTGTGAACAAATTTTCTAACTAGGTACTTAAAATCATATGTTAAATTAATTGCAGTGTCTGGAAAGTGAGATGGGTTGTGTTTTAATGGGTTAATGGTAAATATGAGCAACTTTGAAGGGTTAACTTCATAGTTAGAGGCTTTTGAGAAGATATCGGTAGTTTTTAAAATTTTATTTAAATCTGAATTAGGCAACTGGAAGTATATGTTGAGGTCATCAGCAAAGGCTGAGAACAGCAGGTTGTTAGTCAGTATCCTGGGAATATGATGAAAGGCTCTCTGTGATAGATAAATAAATAGCAGTTCAATATAAATGTTAAAGAGATATAGCGAAAGGGGGAGCCTTATCTTGTGCCATTTATTCTGTTAGAGCAAGAATTATTTATAAATAGTGTGGTAAATGAAGAGTTATAAAGTATTTTAATTATTTTTATGAATTTGTTTGGATTGTTGAAATGCTATAAGGTCAAAAATAAGAAGTCCAAGTTAACTCTATCAAATGCCTTAGTGACATCAAGTGCTAGAAGATATCTAGGGAGCTTTTCTTTTGCCAAAAGCTGCATGTCTGCATCCAGCATGAGGGTATTATCTCAAGTCTGTCTCCCCTTCATAAAACCTGCTTATTCTGGGTATATAATTGTAGGTAATACTTTTTAAGCCTATTCACTAGTATTGTGGAAAGAATTTTTATATCTACATTTATAAGAGATATTGGTCTGTAGTTTGTTGGAATGGTTTTATCAGTATTTGTCCTTGAAACCAAATTTGCTAATATGATTATAGACTTTAAGAAGGTAGGAATCAATTTGGGGCAAATGTTTTGTAGAAGTTTGAAGAAAAGCCGTCAGGACTTGGGGCTTTGTTTTTGTGTAAGCTATTAATTGTGTCCACAACTTCTTCTGATACAAAGGAGCTTCCAAAAGCTCAATTTGATGTTTTTCTATTTTTGGGAAATTAATACTGTTGAAGAAAGTGCTATAGTTCTCTGGGGAGATTGAATCTTGAGGTCCGCATAATTTCCTGTATATCTTTTCAAATATAAGTATTATATCTTGATTAGTAGTAAACAGTTCATTATTATAAGTAATCTGGGTAATTAGTGGTGGGTTTTTATTTATGTTAATAAGTCTAGTGAGTAGTTTTGAGGGTTGCTTTGCCCACTCAGAGTAATTAGTGAGGTATTTCATTTCTAGGAAAGAGGTTTTGCGAGTGGGATGTATACAATTCCTTTTGATGTTCAACAGCTAGCTTTCTAACTTTGGTGTGAAGTTCAGTTGAAGTGATTTTTCAATTCCTTGAATGTTGTATATTATACTGTTTTCTTTTTGTTTAGAGAGTTTTTTATAGTATGAGGCTTTTTGCATCAGCAGACCCCTGATTTTGGCTTTACTAGCTGCCCATAAACATGTAGTGTAATGTCCAAAGCTGGAAGACTATTTATTAGTTCTTCTAGATCCTTATTAATTTCTTCTACAATTTCCTCTTTATCGAGGAGATTTGGGTTCAAAGACCAAGACTGGAAGTTACTAACATTTTGGGTATTTTTCAGGGGTATAACCTTTAAGGTTATTTTCGAGTGGTCCGAGAAAAACATAGGGCTGGTTGAATATATGGTCTCTTCATTTAGCAGGGAGTCTGAGATTAGGAAAAAATCAGTCCTGGACCATGATTTATAACATGGGGAGTAGAAAGTATATTTGTCATTAGGATCAGCTTGATCCCTTGACTAAAAAGCGTCAAGTAAATTAAAGTCTAGAATTAGATCATTCAAAGCCTGTGATGCCTGGGCATTGTGTGATTTGTTTCTGCTCGACCGGGTCAATGACAGTATTCCAGTCCCCCCCATTATGTACTCATAGTTAGGAAACTAGAAAGAATACAGGTCTACAGGATATAGAGTTTACACAGTGAAAATAACACCACCTCCCCAAGTTATCAGATCCAAAATCAAGAATAGCCTCTTTGAATGTTTTTTTAATAAGAATAGCCACTCCTTTAGAATTAGTCTTACTACCATAGGCAATAATTAAGGTTATCCAGGATTTATATCTATCCCCATTCCAATCTTCATTAAGCAAGTGTGTTTCTTGCAGAAAGATAATATTCACTTGTATTTGGTAAAGTCGATGTAAATGTAGTTCCTTTTTCTTTTTATCCTGTAGACCTTTTATATTCCATGAGTCTAATTCCCACATCGTCTACTTTCTATTAAGGTCCATGTTATTATGAAAATGAAATTTAGAAGTCCCCTCCTCACAACACATTTCAAGGTATAAGTATAGAAGAACAGAGTTGTCATGTTCATTGTAGCACTAACATCTCTCAGAACTACTACTGTGCCTAATCACATTCCCACTACACCTGAGAGAGTGTTATACAAAATAAATACAGTATTAGTGAGCTTACTCATTTTTAAATGGGAGTTAATATAACACTATTCTAATAAGTCTAACATTTATAACAAAACCAACAATATATACATGTGCAAATAGGTTCAAGATGTGAAATACCACACGGTCCAAACATTCCACTATTATTACACTCCATTTGACATGTTATTAGCGCTTCTACTTCATATGGAGAAAAATGACGTTTCTTTAACTGACTTCCAGTGATTATAATTCCCACCTAACAAGAAGACTCTATTACTATGGTCTTAAAAAGGGTACTCAGTCTTGTTTTGGCAAATACCATAAGTATTTTTACATACATTCATGTATAAAAGCCAAATAACTGACAGTAAGTTTTATATGCTTCACCTAGGAGAAAAAACTTGTTAATTCTTCAGCATGGAGATAACCCATCATACTGATAATATTATTTGTTAATTATGCAATAACTAAAAATTTGAATGAGTCCCCCTTTTCATTTTATATAAATATAAATATATATATATATATATATATATATATATATATATATATATATATATATATGGGAACACTTCACATAATCGAATTACTGAAATCTCGAATTTCATATGGTCGAGACGTCAGTAAATTGAATATGTGTAGTTTTTAAAAATAAGAGTTTACTTACCTTAATACATTGCGTGCACACAGAGGCAAGGATTCTTGTATGCTCTGTATGTACATAATGTTTTATTTTTTTTGCGGTGTTGACAGGAAATGAGAAATCGCCCGTTTTGTGCTTCCGCATACATATATATATATATATATATATATATATATATATATATATATATATGTCTTATAACAAGGAAAAAAAAACATTAAAATAACTGGCCAGCCTATCCTATGTTTTTTACTGCCTGTTACAATATTTAGCTTATTTGGTTGGCTGTACAGTTAAACAGAGATTTGTAAGGTTTTATAACCAAAACTCTCTCAAAAAACAGCAGATAAACAGATGGAACCACTCGCCACTCCAGAGACCAGTCCACGCCACCAAAAAATGTCGTACAGCCTTTTATTATAATCCAAAACGCCAAACACTCCAAAATATATTCGTTACACATTGACTTCATCAGATAACCCAATGCATCCATTATTGTGTCTATTTATAGTCATACTTGAAAAACTAATTAATTTCCTAATTAAATCCAATCACCATTTAAAACGGAAATTCACAACACTCAAAATACCAACATTTCATACCCTCAATCATGTTTCCTTCATTAAATATACACCTCATGCAATTAAATTGTAAAAATCAAGTTAAAAATATATATATGTAAGTTCCTAAAAAATATATCTCTATAAATATACTAATAAATATGAATACATAAATATTCCCAATAAATAGATATTATAATACACATATATTGAATAAAAGCATGTTAAAATATGAATGGAAATTTTATATATTATAATAATACAGTGTATGTAATATAATAAAATCATTGTGAATTCAAGAATTAATATGATGTACATTCTAAAACTGATGTGGAGCTATGAAGGGGCCCTCTGGTGGCAAAAGCAAATATATATTTTCTTATAGTTTAGCTGCTCTTAGTTTTAATAAGGGTAAAATAGTGATGTTGTCGTTTAACCCTGGATATTTGTCAGCATTCAATGCCACTTGCCACCATAGCTCTCTATATTCTATCCTGGTCTCCCAGGGGCCCCCCCTAATGTCCATTGGTATATGTTCTATAATCAAAAACTTAAATTTATATTCCTTGCACAATTTACTGTGCTTGTATAGGGCATTACTCTCTTTCTTTACAGAAATTTCATATATATGTTCATAAATACGTTTTTTTAGGGCTCTTTCGGATTTACCGATATAAAAAGAACCACATTTTTCACAATATGCAAGGTATACTATGCCCTGTGTATTACAATTAAAATATTCCGTACTATATACCATTTTGTTTCTACTCTGAACATAATAACTCTCCCCATTAGATATGTAACTACATTGGGCACAGCGGCCACACTTATAAGTGCCCTTCTTGTTATTATTCCTATTAGAAATTACCTTTCTACTCTCCAAAATTTCACCCATGTTTCTTGAATTCCTGTAAATTATTTTCTTAGGGATATTTGATATACTTTCAATATCAGAAAATGCCACAAATTTCTCCCATTCCTTGAGGAATATTTTACTTATTCCACTATTTATACTATTGTATTCTAATACTAATGCTTGAGAATAATCTTCAGCTCTGTTACTATTAGTATTCATTTGTCCTGTACTTATAATGGAATTAGTTGTACCTTCACCTTCTTGTCCTTTATATATTGGTTGAAATCTATCTTTTCTTCCTTCGTTCACTTCCATTTTTATTTGCTCTACAAAATCTTTGGGGTAGCCTCTCTCCCAAAACATTTTTTCCAATAAATCACATTCAATTTTAAAGTCCTGTTCCAGACTTGTCATGCGGCTACCCCTTACAAATTGCCCCTTGACAATGCTTTTCTTACAATGTTTGGGATGGGCACTAGTATAGTGTAGGAAGGAATTACAATACGTAGGCTTCCTATATACTTTAGATTCATAATGTCCTTCCCCCTTATAAAATTCAACATCCAGATATATTAAACTATACTCTGAGACATGATGCGTAAAACTTAAAAAACTAGTGGTTGAATTTAAATATTCCATAAATTCAACTAATCTTTCTCTCCCAGCAGTCCAGAGGATAACTATATCGTCCAAAAATCTCCTATACATTGTCCAACATTCATTATAAATGGAGTTCAGGACGTATTTTTCTTCCCAAAATGCCAAAATAAGATTAGCATATGTTGGGGCACAAGCTGCCCCCATAGCTACCCCCTGGATCTGCTGGAAGAATTCACCTTTGAAATAAATGAAATTATTACTTAAAACCAAGTCCATAAGCCAAAGGCATGCTAATTTGTCGTTCCTGCCCATATCCTCATAATTAAACACTATTTCCTCCAATATAATCTTCCCTTCATCATGAGGTATGCAAGAAAATAGATCAACAATATCTATTGTTAAAAATAAAATATTGTCTTGCCATCCACACTTATTTAGGTCATTTAATAACTCCCATGAATCTTTCAAAATACTTGGCCTTCCAGTCCATATAGGCTTTAACTTCTTATCCACATATTTAGCCAAGGTCTCAGTTTTAGAGCCTTCAGCTGACACTATGGGTCTCAAAGGGGGGTCTGTGGGATTTTTGTGGATTTTAGGTATCCCAAAGATCACCGGGACCTTTGGTTTATCCACCTTTAAAAATCCATAACTACTAGGACTTATTAGTCCTTCTTGTGCCATATCATATAAAGCCGTATCTATTCTATGATAGGCTATATTAATCTCATTTTTAGAGACTGTTCTATATTTATTTTCATCCCATAAGTGTGTATACATTTTACTGTCGTATTGAATATAGTCCATAAATACAATCCCCCCACCCTTGTCAGGCTTCATTATTCTTATTTCTTTGTTATTCTTGATCTCATATAATAATTCTTTTTCCTTTTTAGTTAAATTACTATAATATTTATTAGTATTGCACATCTCTCTTATTTCTTTTTCAACCACTTTTTCTAAATTCTTTATTTGTGGATGTAATGGTGGATTATATATGCTTTTTCTCCTTAATATATCGCTTTCCATACCATTACATTTTCTTGCATTGTTTGTACTAGGCCACATCACATTGAAATTCACTTTTCTCAAAAATAGTTTTATATCTAGAAGGCTTTTAGCCATGTCTCCATTATTATTCGGTATAAACTTCAAACCCTTAGAAAAGAGAGAAAAGTGCTCTTTTTCCACATTTACACTGCTAAAATTATAAATACTAAAATTATTTCTAATGAGGCAAACCTTATCAATGGGTCCATTTCCACCATCAATCGGGAGGTCTGGGCTGGGGATTAATAATATTTCCCCCTCCCCCTTCTGCCTCCCCTCCACTGAAAATTCCCTCTGTATGACCCCTGAGGTTTTGGATAACTGATGTGGGTATTATACTCGTGTATGTCCCTTTCCAGTTTTTTGATCTTTCTCTGGATGAGGTCATTACACATCTGTTCAACATTCTTCCTAATATTAAAATATTTACATTTTTCTTCCTGCACACTAAACATTAAATCTCTATGGATGCATTGGTCCAACAGTTCAATATCTTTTTGAATACCCTCCAGTATTCTCACATTCTCTTTAACAATTAACTTAAGCATATCTAAACCACATTTGTTAAAAATATTAACCAACTCTTTGTAATAGATAGAACCAGTCATTACATTATTGGGAAATTTAAAGACCCTCAGGCCTTTGGGCACAATTTCCTTCCCAATACATTCGTTTAAATATTCATTTTCGATAATCAGTGCCCTATATTTGTACATTAAATTGCTCAAATTATTCAATTTTTGTTTATAAGTCCCATTTATAAAGATAGGTCCATTATTTTTGTTAACATAGAAATCAATGTTCGGTTTGGAGCGTAACCAGTCTAGATTGTCTATGGTTAAATTCAAGGCTCCCATATGGCTCACGGTACCTGTTATATTGTCGTTGTCATTGTTACAATTATTTCCTTCGTCCCTCCCCTGTTGGTCAGTGTTACCATCTCCAAACAAACGGGGTGTAGCGGAGGGATGAAACGTATTGTCAACTTCAGGGTCGCCGATCCTGTTCCTTCGACCAATAAGCTCTCCCTGTTCTCGTCCCCCTCCATTGTCGCGATTAAGGTTTTATAACCACTTGTGGTAAACAGATGAATTGAATGCCATACATTTCACAAAAGCTGAAAGGAATACAAATACAAGCTCATTTTGCTTACCTCAACAATATTGTGCTATGCTGCCAAGTCAACATGTTAGAGAGGGAAACAGTATATACACTATAACAGAACATCAGGTAAATATTAATATATAGCTTAAATCCTGTTATTTCGGAACAAAACACATACTGCTATGTCTAACTACATTAGCAAATAGTAATGACTTGCTGCTTCCAAAGTGTACAAAATAATCCTCATCTGGTCAGTTTATTGGAAAGTACACACTTGCCTGTAAATGCTTTTAATTAGCTAAAAGTCCCAGAATTTCCTTTCTTTATGTATTCTTTTCTTTCCATTTTGAAGATAAACTGCCATTTTTCATCTCCATAAGCCTATTTCTCCAAGAAGACAAGTACATGAAGAAAGTTTGAGCTAGTTGCCACACGAAAATAGGTGCTACAGTCAAAATCTGCAGGTAGGACCAAACAAAATGGTCATATGTGTTTCCGATCTGCCCGACTTCAGTGTTACCATCCGCAGCTTCGAATGTTGCAATGGAGCTTGTGGCCTGCTGTTTAAAACTCCTACTATGCAGACCAGAACAGAAACAGTAAAAAATGCAATGGTGGAAGAAAACCGCTCTAGAAACAATCCGTTTTCGGCATTTGTATGCCGTGATCCATGGATTAAGTTAAAAAATACATGAAACTGCTGCCATGTCAGTTACTTTTTAAAATACTTAATTTTAACTCACTTTATTAACTCTTTTCGAGTTTTGGAAGTTCTCCAAAGGCTTTGAGAAAGACGATTTTGGCTTCCAGTGTAGTTTTAACTAGGAATTTTTGGTCATTTTTAGAAAAGACTAGTGTGTTAGGATATTTCATTTGGAATTAGATTTTTTTGGTAATAAGGAAGGGACAGAAGGATGACAGCAGTTGTCTTGCTGGCTTAATTGTCCTTGGCAAATGTAATTTTGTGACCATTCCAGATTAATGTTCTTTTTTGTTTTGCTGCATATAAAATTTCTTGAACATGTTGGTAGTTCAGTAGTTTAGCATAGACCTGTCGGGATTAGTCGGGTTTTGTGATCTGCGAAGAGCTCTGTGTGTTCTGTCTATCACAATATCTTTGATAGTGGATTGATTTTCCAGAAAGGCATCAAAAATCTTTTGTAGTGTATCTTGAAGTTGTGTATGACCATATATTTCAGGAATTCCTCATATGAGTATGTCATTTCTCCTGCTCCGAGCCTCAAGATCTGTAAGCTTTTGCTGAATATCTTCTAGAATACCATCCTTTAGTTTTTGTTGTTTTTGGAGTTCCTCAATTTTTATTTCATTTGCTGTTGCTTAGCTTCAGTATGCTCTGTATGAGAAACAATCTGATCCAGTGTAGTTCAAAGTTTGTAGGTTGGTTTGAGAAGTTTTGAATGGCAGACTGTATAGGCAGTAGAGCAGATTTCAAGGCATCTGTGGTATAAGCCCAATCTGTTTTTGCTTTGGAAGTCGACTTACTCACATCTTGTTGCTTTAGTGTTCTCTGTCTTTTCGATAAAGCTTCTTTTTCAGGTGAAGCTATTTGTGAAAGCTTAGATTTTGCTGTTTGTAGATCCATTTTGTCCAAGGCGTTTGGCATGGAATACATTTAACAAGATCACTGGTATTTACTTTAAGCAGCACTTTCCACTATAAAGACAGATCTTAAAATGCCATGCGGCTTTACAATAGAAGTAACCATGGTAGAGAAAAATATTTTTTTGTTGAATAAAACTTGATTTTTTGAGCATTAAAACATCCAGATGGTTAGTTAGTCCTATAACAAACACCGTTTTGATGAGATTGCAGGCTGATGGTTCCTGATTACGAAGATTGATATAGAGGGTTGTGTAACTGCAAAGAGAGAGTGTTCATAGGCTGTCCACCATCTTGAAAAGCCATTAACATGAATTTTCTCAAGCGTATGAAATCTGACTCTCAAATAAATATCATTATTTTCTGAATTCAATCCTGAATGATTTGCCAAAAAACACAGTTTTATGAGAAGAACACCATAAATATGAGACAAAAATCTGGACATTTTGCAAAGATCTGTACAGTTGAGAGGTATACATATCCCCCACATAACCTCTAGAAACTTTCTAACATGCCACCTCCTAATAAGCATCCAGGAAACATAGAGACATTATTGGGTTGAATTGCAGAGCTGGGCTTATAAAGGCCCTGGAAGTCATTAGCCTAGTATATAACTCTGCCCTCTACAGTGATTACATGCTCCTATGCTGATGAGTTCACTTTTGCTTTTGGTTTATAGTGGTGTCTTTGGTCTCAGGCATGCTGCTAAAGAATCTGCCTCCTATGACAGACTGTAATTTGCCTTTTCATTTGCTATTTATATAAATCACTACTTTACAGCTGAATGGAAATCCATGTTTATGGATTCCCACCATATTATGTGAGGTATGGATCCTCAGGGGCTTTGGCACAGGAACATATCACCTTGTTTTTTAATCTGGTTCATTGCCGTAGTATTGCCTAACAACTGCATATTCAGTCATTAAAATTTGCTTTGCTACCTCCTTCCGTGTCTAAATGTAGGAGTACTCCCTTGTGATTAGTGCAATAGCAAGGCATTTCTTTAATATCTACAGTGACAGAATTAATTATAGAGCAGTTTAACCAAAAAATCTAATCTGCTTGTCCTATAACTGTTAAGTGAAATAAGAGTGCACTCAGACTTTGAGGGATGTTCCTCTGGCCATATATCAGTTTACCCATATTCTTACACTAGGTGTTCCATATCATATGTGACTTAATGTGCAGATCCCCCTTAGGATGTGATCTATTAATGGATAAAGTGAGGATTACATTTAAATATCACCTTGAAATGAATGTGGTTAGTATTTTTGGCAAATTTCCTCTAAGGATGCAATATATCAAAATCTAAATTGAAGGCTATGTTAAAATTTCCTCATAGATAATGCTGGGTCACCATTTTTTGGCAAAATCAGCACAGCAGTGGAAAAACGTACTGCAGAACAAAGTTACATCAGCATTTCACACACACACACACACACACACACACACACACATATATATATATATATATATATATATATATATATACACACACACACACACATGCACACACACATATATATATATATATATATATATATATATATATATATATATATATATATATATACACATTCCTGTGAGCTAAAAGCCCATGAGGGGTTTGGAATATTCCAGACATCCACCGAAAATGTATCTGCTCTTCCCTTCTTTTTAGGATCATCCTAAAGATCAGCCCAGGGATTCAATGATCAATATTTGTTTTGAAGTGTTGATAAAACTATATAAACTAAGATACATTTTCCACACTGCCTTGCAAGACAGTGTACATCCTGAGCAAATTATTATCTAACTTATATTGCTTTATTATGTATTCATGTTTTTTAATGTGTGTGTGTGTGTGTGTGTGTGTGTGTGTGTGTGTGTGTGTGTGTATATATATATATATATATATATATATATATATATATATATATATAAAATATATATATATAATATATATATAAAATATATATATAATATATATATATATATATATATCAATATATATATATATATATATATGTGTATAGATGTATATATATGGATCTACTTCACAATGCTGAAATTTCAGAATGCCGACAATCATATGGTCGACACCATATGACCGACATCCGAAATATCGACATTGTAAGTAGACCATGTAAAAGGAAAATACAATTTTCTTTCAACTGCTAGCAGTGGGGCTACATATCCCTGCACAACCCGTGGGAGTCTCCACCCCCAATACCCCCCATAACTTTAATATACCAACTCAAGATTGCACTACAGTGCAGGAATGGACATCTTTCCATTCCGCACTATAGTGAGATGCCAGTTCCACATTGTCGGCATTCCGAATGTCAATCATATGGTATCGGCCATATGGTTGTCGGCATTCTGGAGTGTTGGCAATGTCAGGTAGACACACACACACACACACACACACACACACACACACACACACACACACACATATATATATGTATAAATAGTTATTTAATTATTTCAGTTTGTTACCCAGGTAAGTGAAATGGCACAAGGACCCCTTTCAGCCATGATGTGAGCCAAAAGTAAATAGAAACAGAAAAATACAAGATTACAGAAAAAATACATCCTTTGTAGAACATTACAAACATTGCTTTAAAAAAACACAACAGGGAATAACACTCAACAAAGTTTTTAAGTTCCAAATATTAACAGTCAGTCATGTAACTGTAATCATACTTAGTATTTAAAGTTTAGTAAAAAAGTTCAGTTCCGAAGTCACATGTACTATTACTATAGGTGCAAGAAGACCTGTCGGAAACCAGTTACAATGTGAGTAGGTGAGTTAGGTAATATAGTGGTTTAGATTTCAGACAATGAAAAATACAAAACTGACCCCTTCAATTAACAGAGTTATTTAACTTGGAGGATTTGCAATCAGTTTTAGACGTCTGGCCAAAAAGCTTCTCTATTTCTGTATGTCATTGAAGACTGTAGGGGAACACTGGAAACACAAAGATTGAGTGATAATTTTCCCTTTAATGGATTCAGTTAATAGGGTGGAAATCAATTCAAAGTGGTAACATCTGAAGGAAGAAGTCTGGCTGGTGTTTTTGTATGGTGACAACACAGTAGGAGTATCATTAAATGTAATCATGCCTGGAGCAAGTGAGTTGTTGATTAGACTGTGGCATAATTACCTTGGTATTTTACTGTTTTTGATCTTCTACTGGATTTTCTTGCAGGTTACAACATACGTCTCAACTATCCAAATTTCTGTAGAACGTCTAGATGTTTTCCTAATATTTTTGGTCTCTTCCACCTAACATTTGTGGTTTGCTGGCAAAATGTATGAGGACCGAAGTCACGAAATAATAACAGACACTTGTATTTCAGACTTCATATCCTTCAGAAAATGCATGCTATTGCAAACCCAATTATTCTGGTAACTTTCTAAGTTTATGAGAGCAATATTTAAAAGCTGTACCTGATTATGGTTCTTTTTCTCCCCATTATATTTGGCTTTATCCAGATTTCTTCTGCTAAGAGATTGAGAGATATGATTAGAGTTAGTCTGACTTTTTATAATATCATTATCTGCCTCTGAAAGCAAGTGCAGTTACAGAAAATCCATCACAGTTGCCTGGGTAGAAAATGTGGCTGTAGTCCTTCCATTTAATATTCATATTCACCAGGTACGATATGGTAGACTATAGGTCATTACAAAGGCAGGCTTTCTAATGTTTATGAACGTCTTTCTCTTTAGGGTTATAGCAAGAGATAGTGTCTTTAAAATTTTTGACTGTTTAGTTCACTGACTGGAAAAAGTTTTTCTCTTTTTGCCCAGCACAAGAGATGCTCCTTGACAGTGAAGTCTTGAAATTTAAAAATGACGTACCATGGCCTAATTTAAGATCTACCACCTGGCCGGCCAGCGCAGTGAGCCCTCCCAATTATTAGTATTTTTCTTCATCTAAAATGGCTTTGGGAGCTATTCCTTCAAATGAGAACTGTGTCATTGCCATCTATCAACACTTGAAATCTCACTAGTGATTTTCAAAATCCTAGGTTTTCTCACCCAGTTTTGTCTTGCTCTCTTTCACTGCCCTTGCATACTTCTGCATCTAGGTAGGCTGTATGTTGGCTGTAGAATCTAAAAAAGTTGCATTAGCTGTTAATACTTTTGAAAATGAGAGGGTTGAATAGAGTTGGAAGATCCATGATTTGAGAGACTTGCTGGATAACCTTCTCAGTTTTCTCCATTAGTTCTCCCTTATCCATGTGCATTGTCAGGCTACTGATAGCTACTCCATCTCACTTTGTAGTTGTCATATACTGAATAATCTTATCTAATCCCAGCAAGTTGCAACTAACAGAAATATAATGCACAACACCTTAGTAGTACATGTTAACTCTAATGCTGCCCCTAACCCTAACATAAACCTTACCTTAAAAAAGCCCCTTCCATAACACTATCATCATTGAGACAAATTCTATTTATTTATTGCATTTGTTAACCGGGTAGTGTCTGACTGGGCCAGGGCCCCATTTTCAGTGGAGACCCAGGGAGAAAAGCTCCACAATAGAAACATACAACAATACAAGCAATAGTACAATACAAGCAATACTACAATACAAGCAATGGAGGTTTATATACTAAAACAAATTAAGATAACAGCGGATACAAATTATGCAGAGAAAAAGTAATAGTTGTGGGTAAATAATGATCCCGGAGAGTGCCAAGAGCACAACCAATGACTAGCAAAGTGCTCCTTTAGGACCATTTTGAACTGATTTTGGTTAGGGTTTCTTGCTATGATCTCTGGAAGAGTGTTCCTGAGTTTGACTATTTTGTGCAAATAGAGAGAGCCTCCATGATAGTTGTGGGAGTTGGAAACTTTTAGCAAAAGTTTGTTAAAAGATCTGAGAGATCTGAGATTAGTACTAGGTTGGATTAAGTTGGAGATAGCAGGGCAGTTGCTAGAATTAAAGGCTATTTTGTCGGCTAAGGTTAGTTGATTAAATTATATAAGGTTAGGGAGCTCTAGCCAGTTTAACTGTGAGAGAGCTAAACAGTGGTGAGATCTGTGTGGATGATTAGTAGCATATTTAGCAATCTTATTGCAACATGATTCTAGGTTATTGAGGTCCGATATAAGAGAACTGTACAGGAGAGAGGATAGCAAGTGTGAGCGAGCAGTGGCTAGCATGGACTTAAGAGTTAGGTATGGTTTGACCCTGTATAGGGTGCCTAGTTTGATGTGGACATTTTGATTGTTTCTGCAATATGTATATCAAATTTGAGATTATCATCTATGGTAACACCTAAAAGGTTAGTGTGGTTTGTGGGGACTATCTTGGTTCCATTTGTGGAGAAGATTGAGAGAGAGGACTGGGAAGATTTGGGTTTTTTGTTACTGAAAACTATAATTTTGGTTTTGTTGGGAATTACAATGAGGTAGTTTTGAGAGAGGTATGTTTCAATGTCCTGAAGAGATGATTGTATTTTCAGTTGGAGTTCTTGGGGTGAAGAGGCAGAGCAGATAAGAGTAGCATCATCGGCATATACACTGTGGAGGCTAGTTGAGTTGCAGCACTAAGGTTGTTTGTGAATATGATAAAGAGAAGAGGACCAAGTATATAACCTTGGGGTACTCACAGAGATTGGGAGTAGGGGGAAAGAAAGTTTTCACATTTTGTAGTC
Organism: Protopterus annectens; assembly: GCF_019279795.1. Classification (NCBI taxonomy): domain Eukaryota; kingdom Metazoa; phylum Chordata; order Ceratodontiformes; family Protopteridae; genus Protopterus; species Protopterus annectens. Next base: position 402,460,164 of record NC_056726.1, on the reverse strand, counting down.
TGTTGTTGATTGGAAAGATAGCTATGGAACCAAGTTAGTGATGATGGACTGAGGCCACAGGAAGACAGTTTATTAAGTAGTAGCTGGCAGGATGTAGTGTCAAGGACTTTGGACATATCAAGAAAGGTGGAAGAAACAAGTTGGCCTTCATTCATGAGATGATGGATTGTGTTAGTGAAGGTTAGAAGGGCAGTGATGGTACTATGTTTAGCTCTAAAGCTGTGCCGAGAACTGGAAAGGAGATTATTGTTAAGAAAGTAGTTAATGAGTTGATTGTAGATGCATCTTTCTAAGATTTTTGCAAGGGGGGAAAGGATGGGTATGGGACGATAGTTCTTTGGAGGATCCACTTTGTGAAGGGGTATGATGTGAGATATTTTCCATAGAAGTGAAAAATATTGTTCTTTAATAGAGAGATTAATCGAAATAGAAATGTGGTAGGCAATAGAAGGTGTGGCAAGTTTTAGAAATTCATTTGGACGTTTATCTGCAGCAATGTAACAGGGTTTAAGTTTGGTTAAGAGAGTCTTTATATAATTAGTTTGAAAGGGTGTGAGGGTGAAGGTGTTGTGATTATCTAGGGCAGGGATGTGGACAGTAAGTGGCTGGGTTGGTTTGTTATCTAGTAGGAAGGTGATGGTGTTGATGAAGTGGGTTTTAATTGAGTTGAAATAGGGTCTAGGTTGTTTGAGGTGACTGGGGGAGGGGTTGGGGTTTGACCAGGGTGGAGGAGCTGGTTGATGGATTGCCAGAATTTTTCAGATTAATGTGTGGTAGGGTTATGGCTAGTACATACAAAGGGAAATTTCTTTCCTGTTTTGATATACCATGTGCTACTCTGTTATTTTGTCACTATAATAAATATTGATGTGTTTTGGATGATGTCTTTTGTGTCAATCATAAAAGAGCTCACCCATTCACAATATCAAAGTCCATAACTTTCCATACTGCAGGACCCATATTAGCAGTCATTTCTGTGTCTGCAGTTGAAGAGGGGTGTTGATAATCGAGATTTTTAGTGCTTGTTGTCTTCAGCAGTTTGGTCTTATAATATTATGGTCTCAGGATTTTGAATTTCAATGCTGTGTTTTTCAACATTGCCAAAGCAAATACATACACACAAATATATATATATATATATATATATATATCTACCTATATCTATATCTGTATATATATATATATATATATATATATATATATATATATATATATATATATATATATATATATTCAGAAAGTAGACCATTCCAGGATATAGAACATCTTTTTAAACAAATGGACATTACAGTGCTGCAGCCCTTTTCACTGCCCAGCTTTCATCTCTAATATTAATTATTCCCACAGATTGTACTCTGCAGATTATACTCTGTATGTTATTCCCAAATGGCCCATTCCACTCCATGCTTCCAGGTCTTCCTTATGTAAGGACCTGACTTCCTGAGCCCTCCAGTATACTCCCATTTAATTTATAGGAATTGCAATTAAAACCTTGTGACCTCCCTGTCATGATAATAATCGGCCACTCCATACTCTAGTATGCATTCTTAGTACTTATTTATAGGTGCATACACATTTTTCATAATATATGTATGCATGTATGTATGTCTATTTTTGGGTTTACAATCAAAATTTTAAAAATCAGATGACCCACTTGCTGCTGTTCGACCATGGTAGGAGGGTCAGATAGTATGTTGCTAGGCAAGTCAACAGCGGTTCAGAAGATCATCAGCAGGGCAGAGAAATGCAGCATGTCTTTACATAGCAGTTATATTAAGATAGACAACTGACTGTTACTTGTCTGCGTCGATCATCTGACCTCATTAATATGCATGAGGCAGTGAAATGCATCAAGGATATCCACATTCACGGTATTGAATTCCGCAATTTTGATAGTAAACTCTATTTTTGTGTGCATGCGTGTGTGTGTGTGTGTGTGTGTGTGTGTGTGTGTGTGTGTGTGTGTGTGTGTGCGTGTGTGTGTTTGTGTGTATATGCGCGCATGCATGTGCATGCAATATGTGTATATAAAAATAATGAATCCAAAACAAATAACACATTTCCTTAAAAACAGCCACTTTGTGCATGCCAGGATGGCACAGATCAAAAAAAAATATGATAGCATGTAAGTAACTGAGGTACAATGTAATGCCCTATTGCATAATCCTCAGCAATACTCTATACGTACCCTGATGTCTGGAGAGCATAGCTCATCTTCACTGGAAGATGAGCTGATTAGCTTCAGTTTCCTGTGGTTAAACCAAACAGTAACTTAACAGAAGCACATTATCATATCCCTGGTAAAGTAAATGAAAAACAAGTGCATTTGCAAAGTCTATACAACAGTGCCAAGACAAAACAAACCAACTCACCTAAACTAGGTGGCTTTATCTCCCTAACATCTTCTTTCCACTGGGTGTCATCTCCACAGTTCATTGTACTTTAGGCAGCATTGCTACCCACAAGACGTGATTCCAGTGACACTAGTGAGCTCCCTGCCAGACGTCTGCCATGCCTCTACCTTATATATCAGACACGTATATCTACCTTGCTGGCACTTGCTCTGGTACCCTGCAGAAGATTTAAGAAAATACCGCAGTCCTTCATTCACCAAGATGAAGCCATTCTAAACCCAATGCAAGATGAAGCCATGATTATTCTTTAGATATGAAGCTGGAGAAAAATGGATGGCCAGAGCATATGACTGCATGTGCATCAATGGGCAGCATGACAATGTGGTGCTCATTGACAGTAGCTTTATGACAAAGTCCACTAGCATGGTCAAAAGTGAGGTGTGCAGAAAGATAGTTGCTCTAGAGTGGATGTTGCACATGTAGATTGGTGATAATTGGTAGTACACTGTCTGCCCACTGTGTTAGCTCTCCAGTAACAGTGCAGCTACCCAAAATAGCAACATGCTCTAATGGGCTAATAACTCAGTCTCTAAAGCATACAGTGACACTGTAGGATTCATTACACATAAGTCACTGTGCACACACCTTCAGTAGACCAGACTTACAGGAACATGAATAGGCAGGTACAGACCCTCTACAAGAAAACTGCATTCTGAGTGCAGTTAAGAAACACTAGCTCTGTTTCACCTCATGTGCATAACACCAGTGCTACATTACCAGTATTAGTGAGAGAAAAGGAGTGGTCACCATTGTAGTGTTAACTGTATTATGGCAAGCAAACAACTGGAATATACGTAAGTGTGGAATATAAACTCTACATAATTGTGGAATTTAAAGTTACTTCTCTGGCTTATTTGTGTACAGCAGTCATACATGGAGTACACACAGGGCAGCGATATGCACTGTGCAAGGGGGGGGGGGTCAACTGCATTAGGAAGACCAAGAGACTTCATTGCTTTCTCCAGCCCACCTGTGGGAAGCCACTTTGACAGGGACTGCTATTCTGATCTTGGGAGTAATAGCACAGAATGGGGTGGGTAAGAAGGAACATAATATGTGGCAGATAGTAAGCTAGCAGATCTATGGAAGGGGTGGAAAGGTTCCAGCCAGGATAATGGCACGGACTGTAGAGGTGTGTAGGTATGAATAGTTGTCAGTGTCTGGTAGGCCAGAGCCTACAACATACACCTCATGGCCTATATGACCTAAAGCCTTCATGTGGCATCCTGTGTTACATATACAATGTCAACACATAACATATTGCTGTGACCTAGCCTGTGCCACCACTGTTTAGTGACCATGGCACATCATCTGGACAGTTACGGCATGGTCAGTGGCCACTGACAGGGGAAAGAGCCCATCACTGCAAATATACACTGATCACAGTTGTACTTAACATTTGTACAGCTACCCAGATGGAAGAAAAGGACAAGCAATGCTGAAAAATATTTATTTGTTCATTTATTTATTTATTGGATTTGTTTACCAGGACAGTCTACTGGGTATAAAAGAGCCAATTTTTAGTATAGGCCTGAGGAGAAAAGCCCCAACAAGAACATAGATACAGAAAAAATATAAACATTACTTGGTACAGAAGTAGAAACAGTGTTACAGATAGTAAATACAGTAACATATACAGAATATATACATAAAAGCAGGAATCTAGTTTGTTTGATTACAGTAATATATACAGAAAATATACATTAAAGCAGAATTCAATGAATTCAATCAGAGAGGTATAAACAAAGATATATTAATCAGTATTATTGTACCAGTATCAACAAGTGAAGATAAAATAAATATGGAGAAAGTATCATCAGTCACTAGTAGCAAAATACATAGGAGTTTAGTAATCATATAAGGAGAGTGAAGAGGTTAGGTTATAGAGCAGGAACATAGCCAAGAAGAGTTGAGATGATTTTTCAGTATTTGTTTGAAGGTGGTGGTGCTGCCTGTGTTTCTTATAGAAGGTGGACGCGAGTTTCATAATTTGGAGACGGTGAAGGAATAGAGGAGTTGACCAGCAGGTAAGGTGGGCTTATCTACTTTTAGAAGTAGATGATTTTCAGATCTTAGATGCCTACTGGGATGGTGTTTGGCAAGTAGTGTTGAGAGAGCAGGACAGTCTGAGGTCTGTGGATTATTTTGTGCACTGTAGTTAGCTGGGTGAATGAGAGATGGTGGGGGAGTTTCAGCCACCCTAATTGTTTCAATGACTTACAGTGATGGGATGAGAATTTGGCCTTGGTGACACATTTTGCTATTCTGTTGTAACACATATCAAGTTTGGATTTTGTAGAATTTTGGATATTAGTGAGGAGACGCGCACCACGAGGGTAATAAAAAAGTAGTTGCAATGGTTTGTCTAGTAGAGAGGCTAAGAAAGTGTTGGTACCTGTAGAGCACACCAAGCTTTTGGTGTGTTTTTTTGATGTTATTGCTTATGTGTAGGTGAAAGTTAAGGTTTTCATCTATAATAATGCCTAGTAATTTAGTGTGTGGGACAACATCTATAGTGGTATTGTCTTGGGCTTGTATAGTGAAGAGTTTTTTATCAAATGGAGTGGTTTTCCTAGGGGTGAAAATTACTAGTTTAGTTTTTTTTTTTTTTTTTTTTTTTTTGGATTTAGGGTAAGATGATTTTTAAGTATCCAAGATTCAGTAGAGGTGAGAGCTTTCTGGGTAATTTGCTGGAGTTCAGAGCTGAAATTTGCAGTGCATATTATTATAGAGTCATCAGCATACTGTATTACTGAGCATTGTGGAAGAGTGGAGTGAAAGTTGTTAATAAAGATGCTAAATGAGAGAGGTCCAAGTATGGAGCCTTGGGGTACCCTGGGTCTATATTACATCATCAAACTCACAGGAGTTCGAACAATGTAATATCGAACCAAGAAGTTCAAAACCCAAAAAGTACGAAAACACAGAACAGCAATTTTTTCCCAGGGAAAAAAAATCACTGTTCCAGTACAAAAAACCCCAAAAAACACATACACTTTAAACTTAAACAAAGCCCCCTCATACCTCCCACACACCCCCTACTTAAATATACCAACTCCGAGATCGCACCACAGTGGAGGAAATAGCAAAGCCATGAAAATGGCCCACCGATTTTTTTTTCCTTGGGAAAAAGAATTAAGTTCATAGGTTCATACTAGGCTATCTGCCCTAGGGCATTTATAAGCCTAGCCAGAATGTGTTTGGCTTTCGCCACCCATTTTAAATTAATTTTGCTATGCCCTTTTTTTGAGGTTAGTATACTGTGCCTCTGTCTAACAGTGACACAGAAGTCATACCAGGGGTAAACCTATGATCTCCCATCCACTCATCAAGATTCCTCTTGAAGAGAGTCAATGAGGGACTCTGCCTAACCTGGACTGGGATTTTATTCCAGAGTGAAGGGAGCCTCTGGGTTATGAATCTGTCCCTCCGGTGTTCCATGGCTTTGCTATTTTCACATTTCAAACATATGGGTTCAATATTACAACGTTCGGACTCCTGTGAGTTTGACATTGTAATATAGACCCGGGTACCCCTGTGGAAGTATTGAGGAAGGGAGATTAAGATTGTTGTCATTTGGTAGATTGCTGCCTATTGGAGAGATAACTGTTGAACCATTGTAGGGTAGGGGAGAAATGTGGAGGGTGGATAGTTTAGAGAGGAGGATAGCGTGGGAAATAGTATCAAAAGCTTTGGAGAGGTCAAGGAAAAGTAAAGCAATTATTTTACCAAAATCCCATACCCGGTTAAATGTATCAAGGAAGGATAGGAGGGCGGTAGTGGTGCTGTGTCCTGGTCTGAAACCATACCGAGCGGGTGATAAAATTTGATTTTCAAGCAGGTGATTGAGGAGTTGGGCATGGATGCATTTTTCCAGTATTTTAGAGAGGGGTGAGAGAATTGCTATGGGTCAAAAGTTTGTGGTGTCTGAGTTGGTGCCACCTTTGTGTAAGGGGAGAATGAATGCTTTTTTTCCAGATGTCTGGGACAAGGGATTCTTTAATTGATCTGTTAATGAGTATGCTGATGGGATGAACTATAGAGTTTGCTGCTAGCTGCAGGACGTGTGGGGGTAGATTGTCAGGGGCCAGAGTACAGGGTTTTACCTTAAGTAAAACTTTTTATTGTGCTGTTGGGTATGGGGGAGAATTTTAGGTTAGGGTTAAGGGTAGGCTTGTTTCCTGAGATGATTTGGTCATCAGCTGTCTTGATCGTGGTGCTGTTAATTGTAGGAAAGGTGGTGGTTAGGTTAGCTATGGTGTCAATAAAGTAGGAATTGAAGAGTGTAGCAAGTTCGGGGGGGGGTTGTGGGTCAGGGGATGGATTGCTGTGAGAGCCTGGGTGTAATAGTTGGCTGATGGAGGACCAGAATTTTCTGGGATTATTTTTATGTTGGCTTTGTAGGTGGAAGTAGTGGGCTTTTTTATCAGTGGTTATTAGACATTTTGCCTGGTTACAGAGTTGCTTATAATGAGGTAGAGTTGAGGGGGTCTTTGTTTTTCTGCCATGGTTTACAGATTTTATCCCTTGTGGACAATACTTCTTTGGTGGATTTTGAGAGCCAGCTTGCATGGTTATGTTTTATTCTTTTTTGGCGAGTGGGTGTGTGCTTATTTAGGATGTCTAGAAATGCTAAGTTAAAGAATTCAACAGCCTCATTAAGTGGTAGGGATTTTAAGGGTTCCCAGTTTACTTTAGCTAAGGTTTCATTGAATATGGATGATTGGAGCTTAGTAAAATTTCTGGTTGATTTGTATTGGTGTTGGCTTGGGGTTGAAGTAGTTTTGCTTATGATATATGCTGGCTGGTGGTCACTAATGTTATTAGGTAGTATGCCTGCACTGAAGACATTGCAAGGGTGGGATACTAATATCCAGTCTATTGTGGAGCCACAAATGTAATTCTTGTGAGGTCTGGTGATTGAATTAAATGTATATGCTTCTTCAACATATTCAACACCTTTTCCTGTCTGCTACAAAAAGAGCTGAGAATATCGCTTAATGATTCTCTAACATCACTTGAAAATTTATAGTGCATGTCCATCAAATCTAAAGTGATCATTGACTAAAATACTTAGGTGTTTAATAGCATGGGGTTTTGGAACCAGATAGTGATTGACTGCATATGGATAATTATTACTATTTATACCAAAATGCAATATCTTACATTTTACTTTGCTAAATAAACCCCATTACCAATTGACCAAAAATATAAAGAGTCAAGACATTTTTGGTAATATTATTTGTTCATTGATATTTCTTAAAATAACACCAGGTTTCATGCCATCTGCATACTTGCTAACCCAGGTGTCACCTGCCATTGGAAAGGTAGACATGAATAGACTGAAAAAAGACAGCCCAAAACAGATTCCTGAGGAAATCCTAAGTTGACGGTTCTTTCCTCCTATTAACAGTTATGTACCCTTACTTTATCCATCCCAAAAAAAATCATATTATTATTCAGTGATTAAATAGTCTCCTGAATTTGCATGGAATCAAAGGCCTTGGAAAGGTCCAAATATACCATACTTACTGTTACCCCCAAATTTCAAAGCAGGCAACATTATTTCAAAACTCCAACAAGTTGCTTTTGAAAGAGTGGCCTGAAAGGGAGTCATGTTGGGAGAAGTCTAGTAATTTCTAATATAACTAATTAAGTAGGGAAGACAGTGCCCTTTTTGAATGATATCTCATTCAATCTAATAAGGTTAATGAATTTATAATTGCATGCATTCCCAGATTTAACACCCATGAGGATGGGTACAACAACTGACATCTTCCAATTGCTGCAGATTGGGTACACATTCTGGAGACAGAGTACTGAAACAAAAATGTTAAACAAAATGTAAGACAATGTACCTTGCATAGACAATAAACATTAAGACCAGGTAAGTTATTAGAGTTAACATGGGACAGAGCATTTTTCACAATATCATCAGCCATGATTGAACATGTCTCATTATTTTTGAAAGGTTCCAGATTCAATCCAGCTAATAAACTTATAGAAGTGGGAAGAATTTCTAATAAAAAATGTATGCCTATTTTAGGATCAGTGAGAGTAGTGTTTTCAGTATTCAAGGCAAGATTCTCTGTACTCATCTCCTTAAATTATTTTACATGCTTATAAAAATCTAACCCACTAGTGTTAGTTAATTCTTGACTTGGATATTTTAGTTATGGCCCTTAAACATTTACTAACTCTATTTTTATCAGTTGTTGTTAACCTCATATATACTTGCCCAAAATGCCTTTCTTATTATAACTTTTCTGCAGAGATAAAAAGCACAAAGGATGTGATTTATCAACACCTTTGTCACCAGAAGGCATTACTAAAGAAAATGGAACATATCAAGATAATATTGGAATTTATAAATCTGTAAAAAAAGTTCCAAGTGACATCAGTATTGTTGTCAGACATAAAATCACATTAATTTCAGTTTGATATTTGTTAGTCACATAGTCAGCCTGCCCTGGTAATGTTTCTTTGCACTGTTGGGGAAATAAATATATATATATATATATATATATATATATATATATATATATATATTTTTTTTTTTTATTATTTTTTTAGTTTTCCAATATGTAAATGAATGATTTGAGTTTCATGGCTTCAGAAAAGTTGTCATTGAAACTATCACGTTTGTCCTTTGCCCATGCAGTGCATATCAGGCTATTGGCACCAGACTTATTTATTTATTTATTCAGTGATATTTATTTATTTATTGATGACAAATTGAGAATAAATATTCTCACTTTCTTTTAGTAGTTTTAAGTTGGGCATCGTACTAGAAAAGTCAGATGACTAAGAGACATTGGCAGCATTTAAATCACCTGCTAGTATTAAACATTTTTCCTTTAAAACAACCTGAAAGTTAATCAACAAATTTCTCCCTAACCTGGCCACACATGCTGGGGGACTGCAGATAATTTTACAGATGATACCATCAATAGCAATTGCAACAAGAGCAATCTCAAGCTATACTGATAAGATAATTGATATAGATTAAATATTGTCACGAACAAAGGCAGATAAACTATCACCATTTTGATTAGTTCTGAATTTATGCTAGACATTAACTCATTCCATCCAATGGAGCTCTTTTGAGAATGTTCTCTAACTTCCGATGGGTGTGACCAGAGCCTTTAAAAAATAAAATAAAATTATCACCTCACAGTTCAAACAAATTTTCATATATCTAGAACCATAATTGTTACTGAAAATGGTAAATGGCAAACTATTTAGCAGAAGGTAGTCTTTATGGTCATTGCAGTCATTTGATTCTGTGGGTGATATTCATAGTCTGTGACTTCGCATTTTCATAGCAGTGATCCTCAAAGAGAAGAGCTATGTAGATATGCAAATCCCAGACTTTCAGCATGCATACCTACATGCAAAGGAGTTGCTATAAACATGCGCCCTATCGCAAAAGCATAATATATTTAACACATAAGTGATAGGGAGAAGGCTACTATGCTGTTAAAGGGTTTTAGACATATGCACGTGAATATGATTTATAGACATGAATCTATAATGAACTCATTTGCATACCAAGAGTGTAGGTAGACCTGAAGGAAGTGCTTCTGCATACATGGTCAGACTGCTGAAATGATCACTGGGCAGAATAATTTATTGTGACATTTAAGTACATGTGTATACTTAATACAAACTAACAAAGGGGTTGCTGGGAGAAATAATTAATTTATGTGTCAGAGAAGTGCTTGTGTATACATGGTCAGACTGCTGATGTGATTGCTGGGCAAAATAATTTATTGCATCATTTCATAGGTTCATAGATTAGTACTAAGCTAACTGCCCTTGCGAGCCATTTTAAGCTTAGCCAATTATCCCTTGTGAGACTCAAACCTTGCACCTTGTGTTTGTAAGGCAAACACCTTGACCATTAGGCCACCCTCCCAACCCAGTGCTTCTGCATACTTAATACAAGCTAATGAAAGATTTTTGGTGAAATAATTGATTTGTGTGTCATGGAAGTGTTTGTGGGTATTTGGACAAACAAGTTTGTGGATTGCAACTCCAATGTCAAAGGCGAAGCAACACTTTTAACAATGGATATGTGTACCACAGGGATGTCAGACTACAAACTGCAAACCACCTAATTAACATGTTACACTTTACTCCATTTCTCATTTGCATCTCATTATTTTTAAGGCCTTTTGCATCAGCGTAAATGCCCCCTATGACTCTGACCTTTGGTAAGTTCAGCCATAAGCATCAGGAATACCCCTATTGCATTTGCACAAGTGACTATGAATATCAGCCTATGCTTTCAACTGGATTTTATAAGCCACAATAAATACAGTAAATATTCATTTTTTTCTAATATTGTATAAACAGCTTGCAGTATCTTAGTAAACATTCAAGCAACATACATACTGTATGCATTAACTTCTTTATATAGCAATGAACTTTAACACAAGGCTGAGCAGTTCTGTCAGTGTCACTTGATTGTTGATTTTATAGTTTAATGAGTTAAAGCCTGTGATAACAAACAGCAGTCAAGAAGGACTGAAACTGTGTCTTTGTAACAAAAGCAATGTCACAGCCATCAGACATTAACTTTAGTCCCCCACTTTGTTATTCAAACTTCTAATATTGGTTTGAAAACATTTCTGGTGATCTCTGACACTCCCTTTTTAAAGGCACATTGACTCTCCTCATGATTCAATAAAGAGTTTTTTCCATGCCAGAATAGTGCAGCAGCTTCTGCACAGAATATGGCTGCCGAGCGATCCAGTAAACAAGGCTGGGGATGTGCACGAGCCTGCTAGCACTATTCTGGCATGGACACCACTGAATAATGCTAATTACCTCATTTGCTGGTGAAAACAATGCAAATGAGGTGAATTAGCAATTCAGTAAGCAGGCAGGCATACGTGCCAGCACAGTGTCCACCGTGCCAGAACAGTGTCCATTGCAGAAATGTATTCGGTTACTGACCATATAGATTTCTGCAAACATTAAAATAGGGGCATGAGAGCTTAAAGTAAAGCAGGTATTATAACCATATTTTTGGCCATTGGCATGGGAAAGAGTTGCAAAATTATAAAAACCAAAGTTTATTTTTTTGGCCGATTTCAGCCATTTAAGTATAGTACAGTAGTGCAGAAAAGAAAACGTGCTGAAAATAAAATGAAAAATGTGGAAAGAGAATTTTAAGTGAAAATGGCAAGCAGAATCAAAACAATAACAGGTAACACTGGTTGCTAAGGAGGAAGGCTCTGGTGTAGTGGTGTAACAAGGGTCTAAGGCAGTGGGGTATGCAAATGAAACATTTTACTGAATCACTAAATGGGAGACCAAGCTCTGGCTGCACCTAACCACGTAGGAGCTATAAGGCAGTGGTGCATGTAGGAGAAGCAGCTGGCATGAAAATGGTGTGTGTCATGCTTGGTGTAAGCACATTGGAGCTCCACGGCTTCCATTTGAGCTTAGCTAAGCACAGCTAAGCAAGGGGGTGTGTCCGAGGCTGTATTTACTTATTCCCAGAAATGAAGAGTGTATTTGTGCTCAGGGGAGGCCCATTTCTGCTTCAAAGTGTTTACTTTAGCTAAATGGGTTGGTGCAGCGTGCACCGGGTCTTAAACAAAATAAAAAAGAAAAAAAAAAAAAAACAGAAATAGCAGAACTGTTTACATTTAGGCAGCGGGTGTGTGCGGGGCACCACCGGGCTTAAAAGGGATGGAAATGGGAAGGGAAAAAAAAAATAAAAAAACTGGAAATAGCAGAATAAAAGTAATCAAGTACAAATAATATAGCTGGCAGGTGGGAATGCATGATAGTCAGTGCAGACAGCATCTGCAGCACAACAGTATAAACAGTTTGTTTTTTCCCACAAACTCTGCACCATTGGTGTACACACTCTGGGAAATTTTAGCCAACAACATGTTAGGGGCTGCTGTCACTTTGATGCATCAGTATGTGCTAGAGGCTGTGGGTGGTGAGGAGGATAATGTTGACAACCTCCCAAGGCTCAGGAGGAGGAGAAGAGTGTTCAGACCCAGGGTAACCTACCAAGGGCTACATGATCTGGAGATAGTACAGCGCTACAGGGTGGGCAGGGACATACTTCAGCAACTCATTGAGCTGTGCCAGCCTCACTTCAGACCCAGAGCCAACAGAGGGGAATCCATCCCAGTGGATATCAAGGTATGTGTAGCCTTAAGAATACTAGGTACAGGTACTTTCCAAAGACGTACTAGGGACATCATGGGGGTCTCAAAGGCATCGGCATCCAGGGTACTCCACCAGTTCCTGGATGCCATGCTACCACATGCCGGTGAGCACATTTACTTCCCCAGCATCTGTGAGGAGAGGACCAACAATATGCATCTCTTCCACCATGTAGCAGACTACCCGGAGGTAGTGGGTGCCATAGACTGCATGCACATCCACATCAAAGCACCACCTGGTGAGCAGGGTAGGATCTACCTAAACCACAAGGGCTTTCACTCCATCAACTGCCAGGTTGTATGCAATCCCCAGGGCAATATCATTAATGTGTGTGCTGGCAGCCCTGGAAGCTATCATAACTTCCACATCTAGCATTCCTCACAACTGTATCAGGGATTTGCCAAGGGGGCATCCCATATCACCATCTGGTGGGGGATGCCAGCTATGCACTGGAGCTGTGGATGATGACACCCATCAGAAATGCACACACACCCACTCAAGAATGCCATAATGAGGCAC
>NC_056726.1:402022037-402142037 GCF_019279795.1 Protopterus annectens | reverse complement strand
TGTCCATATTCATGCAGGATATTCACACCTCCAGGTTAGTTGCCCAACACAATGCATTTGAAAATCTCCAGGAGCAACTAACACTAGGTAAGACTGCAATCCAAATTGTAGCTTGCTACAGATCTCCCACCATGCCCCAAGATTCTCACTACACCTTTCTAAACATACTGGAAAATGTTAACATACAACCAAACACCCTAATACTGGATGATTTCAACTACCCTGCCATTAACTGGCAAAACTACTTGGGTACCAACACCTTTTCCCAACGGTTCTTGGAATTCATAAATTGCAATGCCCTGGGTCAACTAATCCATTGTCCCACCAGTGGCTCGAATATCCTAGACCTGGTCATTACCAACATGGGAGATATATGCTCCACACCAGTAGTCACCCCCTCATTGGTCAGGTATGACCATAAACTAATCACCCTTGACTTCCACATCCAACCCCCACCCCTCAGAAAGGAAACCACCATAAAAAAACTTTTCCAAAGCCAATGTTATACTACTCAAGTCAGAAGTGACAAGCTTCATGACACCCATGCAGGCAGGAGCTGAAAGTTCAACTGCTGAATCCTACACTAAAGCACTGTACGAGCACATCCACTTGTGCATGAATCGCACCATTCCAAATAGAGCCAGGATGCTCTCCTCCAAAAACAAAGGAAGCCAATCTGGTGGTCCCCTGCCATAAACAAATTATACAACAGAAGGAAGAAACTGTTTCAGAAAAGAGGAAAATCCCAGGATGCAAAAAACTCCCTTAACAGCCTCACTAAGAAGGTGAGATCCCTCAAAAAATCCTCTAACCCTAGTTACGAAAATAAAATTGCCAAAGATTCCAAAGACAACTACCAGGCATTCTATAGTTATGTCAATAATCTAAATGGCAAGGTTCAGATCTGCTCTGCTCTAAGCTACAACAGAATGGCATTAAATATACTGATCCCAAAAATATTGCCAATATCCTGGCAGATTGATTTAGTGCCAACTTCACCCCCCTCTCACCCACTAAATGGTCCATCTCAATACAAAAAATTGCCAAATTCTGGTAATCACAGCCACACAGGTAGAAACCGTACTCTCCAAAGCTATGACTACAGCATCCATGGGACCAGATGACATCCTGGGCTGTGTACTTCATGAACTACAAAATGAACTGGCACCTCACCTAAGTGTTATGTTTAATCATAACCTCACCTCAGGCTTTGTGCCCACTGAATGATGCACAGTTACAGTTATCCCACTCCACAAGGGGTGATCCACCTTGGATCCCAGGAACTACCATCCCATCAGTCTGATGAGCCTGATCTGCAAGGGCATGGAATGCATCATCATGGAACTTATAAACAAAGACATTGGCAACCTTCAAACACTGGACCCCACCCAGTTTGGGTTTGTGAAGGCAGATCTTGTCTTCTGAACCTGACTGACTTCTTCAAATCAGTCTCCAGAGCTGTGGACGAGGGTAAGGCAGTCCAGACAGCCTATCTGGACCTCTCCAAGGCCTTTGACACCATCAAAGTGGTAAGTGCTGTAAAACCAACAAATAACCAAAAGTACCAGCACCAAGAACAAGGACACAGGTCGATAACTCCAATAACTCCAATGGGGTTGGGAGAGTGGCCTAATGGTTTAGGTGTTTGCCTTACAAACACAAGGTGCAAGGTTTGAGTCTCACAAAGGATAATTGGCTAGGCTTAAAATGGCTCACAAGGACAATTAGCTTAGTACTAATCTATGAAACTACCATCCATTTATTATTGACAAAATGATAATAGTATATGGTTAAGTGATTTAATCAAAAAAAGTTTGACTTCCTCAGAACCATAAAAATCCAACAAACCAACTTTTAAATAGGAAGTATTAAGCCATGATTGGCCACAATAGAACCAATAAGCTGCATTGTACATATAAAATAATCCTGTTTATGCAAAATAGATGAAAACATATTGTCCCTCATAATATAATTAAAAAAATACACCAACAATTTAAATATATGTTGAAGAAAAAATATAAAATATTCTGAATATGTCAAAAAAAAGTATTCTAAAAAAGTTTATGTTTATATATTAAACATGAAAACTCATATTTAAAATATAAAACTGCAGACAGAAATAACTGCAGATAAAGTAGCGAAGCAAATAAAACCAAAACAATAAAATTTAAACTCTAGCTGCTTTTTCTTTTAAAGCAGATGAAATAGAGATGTAATCATTAAGGCCAGGGTGTATATTGGCAACCAGATGTAGTTGCCACATCAGTTCTTTCTTGTTCAACTGATTCTTCCAATCCCCCCCATGTACGTCCTGAGTAACCATATCAATAATACCAAATCTATATCCAACATGATTTGTGCATACCTTACTGTGTCTGTAGAGGGCATTATTTTTTTTCTTAGTTTTGATGTCATAGAGATGTTCATAAATTTTTAACTTGAAGGCCCTCTCTGTTTTGTCAACATAAAAGCTGGTACAAGATATACACTTAGCAAGGTAAACTATCCTTTTTGTTGCGCTATCCCCTTTCCAAAAAAAAAGAGTTCTGTTTCAGCATAATTTAAAAGTGTAACTGAAGGTTCCTAAATAATAAACTTACACTGTCCACAACTTCCATTTGTACCCTTGTTGTCATGATCAGTAATAAATGCTGGATTACTTTTGAGGATTGTTAAATACAATAAAAAGATCAATACACAGAAGGTTCAGGTTCAAAAGTTTACTAGTGTACACCAGGAGGCAAAAAACGTACAAGTACAGAATTTTGTCTGACATGAAACAAGAAGTACACAATTATTATAGTCTTTTACATTCAAGTTGTGCCCACCTTACTGACATGATAAGTCACAGGGCATCTACATCACTTTAGCTTACAATCTTCTATTCATTAAATAATGCTGATGCTGTATATTTAAAAACAGTTTTCCTCTGGTAACAATATGGCCTTGCTGTCCACCTGGTCAGACATAATGTCTTTCTGTAAAGTTACTTCTTCAAGGTTTCAAACTAGTCCGAATACAATAACAGATTCAGTCTTCTAATACACGTCTTTGTTCCCCTGTAACACTTTCCCAACAGCTGCGTGTTATCTAGTAACACATACACAAGGCCAAATCATCCCAGCAGGAAAGAGCAGAAGATTTCATTATTTCACATATTTAATTTCCTGATCCTGCAGATAATTACTTGTGAAAAACATAAACATTAAAACTTGTTGAGCTAGCAGCTGCCAGGGTCAGAGGTCAACTTGCTACAAGCCACACTGCAGTTTCAAAAACTTCTTGCAATTATATATGAATTAATTCTTTATAGAATAAAATGCATTACATACTACTTTGCTTTTAAACTAGCACTTCACATATATTCAAATACAAATTTCTCTAACATTTTCCCTCCTATTAATACTTTTTATTCTATTTTGAAGTATGCATAATGTCATTTTGTCTCCTAACCTCTTCCACTAAGGATTTTCAGCTAGGTGAGTCATTTGATCTATACTTCAGAAAAAGTTTTCGTCTGAGATCAATTTTTCAATCTCAATATCTTGGTACAAAGTTTCAGTAACAGATACATCAATAAAATCTTTGATTAATCTTTTCATGCAGGGAATTCCACAACAAACACATGCTCCTATTAGGAGTAAACCCACACAAATAGCAATCAGAATATTCAATAGGATGGAACCCCACCCCCCAAATAGATTCTGGAAAAAGTCCATCAGTGGGTTTGGGCCTGCTTCAGTCATGGCTGATACTTGCTGAATTACCTCTAGGTGGTTGTTAATTTCATGCCTGTTGTCCGGAATGTATGCACAGCATTCTTCTTTGATAAACATGCATGTACCACCTCTCGCTGCTAGAGTGAAGTCAAGAGCCATTCGATTTTGTAACACAACAGTTCTCATTGCATTCAGTTCATCAGTCACCAGTTCTAGGGCAGAGAAAGTTGCATTACTCATTACTTCAAGAAGTTTTGACAGCTTCCTCAACTCCCAGATTGATTTGACTGCTCCATATGCTGGGAATATTCCTGCCCAAGATATAACACTGTCACTCAAGTCCATATAAGTCAATTTGCTTTTATCTTTTACGGTATTATGATCTTTCCAACCAGCTTCGATCCATCCTACTGGATTTACAGGTTTTTCAACTGGACCTTCAGGTTTTCGGGCTGCTTCTCTCACGTTTCATATCTTACCCAAAGGTAATTCTGCAGTATGTCTTATAGTCGGAACCAGATAACCCAAAAAACAACTGCCGGACCAATTCTCAGGTAGCCATTTGTATGCTTTTTTCCCCACAAATAAAATAACAATTTTCTACTTTAGTACTAATACGCATTAACCCTGCATATCTTCTGGTCTATAACTGACAATTGTTTAAGTAAAACAGGATTCTTGCAAATTTCATTCATGGTTGTTTTCATTGAGTTCAAATATGAGTCATAATTAGTATTGCAAAGGGTATTGCCATTACTAGTCTTAATATAACACCGATAAGATATTGTTATATTACAATTGCTCCAGCCCACCTGGAGAGTGTCATTTTTATAAAAACACACAATTCCCTCTTGTGTGACAGGTAAAAACAAAGCTATTTTGTCCTGTGATCTTACAGTCCCTGTGTCAAAAAGCAAATTTTCCCAAGTCTCATTTATCCCCAGAGGGACAGCGGACATTATCAGTCCTCCCTATGCTGTTGGTATAGCTGTACAAACCCAGCAATTTGAAATGTTCATAGTCTCTGCATATACACGTTTCATGGCTAGGTATGTGTTAAAATTTGGATGCCAGTCTATAGATGATTTGTCACGTCTTCCCACTTTCACTTGTGTGGTTGAGTGTAGGAAGAACCACAACAAGAGGAAAATTGTCACAATTATAGTCAATAAATGTATACTCAGCAAAATGATTATGCAACATCTCTGGGGTTGATCTACATTTCTATTCGCTTTGTTCTTGGCCATTTTGCCCTTGTTGTATATCAGTCACAAAGTTTTTATCAAGTTGAAAGTTCTTTACCGGTTTGCAGTGTGTCAAATGGACCCAGGACATCCTCTCAGCCACTCTGACTGCAGTAGGCATTGCCAACAATACCTGGTACGGTCCTTCCCACTTTGGACTTGCCCAATTCTTCCTCTTTGTCACTTTTAACCACACCCAAGTTCTCGGAGCCAAAACTGCTTCCACCGGTCTGATCTGTTCTTTATCTGAAAAAGAGTTAAACTGCAAAACAGATTTATTTGTTAACAGTTTCCTCATATAACTAGCTAACGAACTGTCAGCCTCTTGATCTGCAGGCATGAGAGCTTTCCACTGAGGCACATAATATGCTCTCCCAAAAACCATTTCGAAGGGAGTCAAACCCTTCACATTTGAAACTGTTCTCATACTCAGCAGCGCTAAAGGCAAACGGTATATCCAATTCTTCTGGGTCTCATCAACTAACTTCCTAAGTTTGTTCTTAAGGGTTCCATTGTACCTTTCCACCAGTCCTGCAGACTGTGGGTCATAGGCACAATGGTTTTTCAAGGAGATTCCGAAAAATCTTCCAAGTTGCTGGATTGTCTGATTAACAAAATGTGTGCCATTGTCACTATAAATCCTTTCCGGAATACCAAATCTAGGGATTACTTCTTTTATCAGGGCTTTCACCACTGTTGCTGCATCTGGATTTTTGGTTGGAAAAGCTTCTACCCATTTAGAAAACATATCTACAATGACAAGACAATATTTTTTCCCTTAACACTTATTCAATTCTATGAAATCCATACAGATAGTATGGAACGGATACGGTGGTATAGGAAAACTTCCTTGCTTAGGTTTAAATGCCCCTTGTACATGGTGCTTGTTACAAGTATGACAAGCTGCACAAAATTTTTTTGTGTAATTTGTGAATCCATATGTTTGGAATATTCGGTTTACTAACTGTACCATCCCCCCTGTTGAGACATGGCACTGCCCATGGGTCAACAAAGCTGCATATCTAAATAAATTAGACAGCAATATTGTTTTTTTCTCTTTGGAAATGTACAGTCCATTTTCAAGAATTGCGCCTTGTTTTTCCCATTTTTGTTTTTCTGCTTTTGTAGTAAGCATCTGCATTGTTTTCAACATGTCTAAATTTAAACTCTCAGAGGGTTGTAATTCCTCATTCAAAAGTAAAGTTTCTGAGTCTGAGGCCGCTTGCTTTGTAGCTGCATCAGCTCTTGCATTGCCTTTTGAAATCTTATCCTGTTGTTTTGTATGAGCTACACATTTGCAAATAGCTACTTAAGTAGGTAACTGGATAGATTCTAATAATTCCAAAATAAATTGCACATGATTAATTGGTTTTCCACTAGATGTTATCATTCCCCTATTTTTCCATTGTTGCGCAAATACATGTACTGTAGAGAAAGCATACTGACTATCAGTATATATGTTTACACATTTGTCCTTTTGCTAAAGTACATGCTCGTGTTAAAGCTATCAATTCTGCTGCTTGTGCAGACAAGTTATGTGGTAAGGGTTTGTGCTTCTAAAATTTCAGTGTCTGTAACTACTGCATACCCCACTAGATTCTTTCCTGTAGGGCCCCTTCTGCATGAGCCATCCACATAATATGTCACCTCGGCATCATGCAAGGGCATATCTGTGAGATCTTGTCTAGGCAAGGTTAACTGTTCAATTTCCTGCAGGCAGCTGTGCGGTGTGCCATCCACAGGAGTTGGGAGTAATGTTGATGGATTTAATGTCATACATCATTCAATTGTCATATGAGGTTGGCTCAGCAGTATAGTCATACATGAAATATGTCTAGCAGGAGAAAGATATGCTACTTTTTCTTGCAGTAAGATTATTGCGACTGCATGAGGCACTCCCAATGTGAGCGGGTGGAATAATACCACTGAGGCCGAGGCCT
Source organism: Protopterus annectens (assembly GCF_019279795.1). NCBI lineage: Eukaryota > Metazoa > Chordata > Ceratodontiformes > Protopteridae > Protopterus > Protopterus annectens. The sequence goes on along the minus strand of NC_056726.1, from coordinate 402,135,134 downwards.
GTACTGCCATTGCAGCTGCAACTACTGCTTGTACACAGTGAGGCAAAGATCACGCCACTGGGTCTAACTGTGATGAATAATAGGCTATTGGGCTTTGCTTATCCCCATGTTGTTGCATCAGCACTGACGTCATATATCCTTGTTTGCAATCTACGGTCTGAAAGAACTGCTTGTGATAATTTGGGAGTCCTAAAACTAATGAAGAAGCTATCAACTGCTTCAACCTGCAGAAAGCCGTTTCTGCTTCGGGTGTCCATTGTAATAAATCTTGTGCTGCCATTGGTGTTCTATATATCAAGTCAGTCAGTGGAGCAGATTCCAAAGCATAGTCCGGTATCCAACTCCGACAAAAATTAGTTATCCCCAAGAAGGACATAATTTCCTTCTTGGTTGCTGGTTTGGGTGCTTGTAAAATTGCTGTCTTTCTATCCTCATCTAATATCCTACCTTCATTGGATATCACATATCATAGGTATCTAACTTGCTTTTTCCAGAGTTGTAACTTACTTTTGTTCACTTTGTGTCCTTGTGTTGCTAAGAATTTCAATAGTGCTATAGTATCTTCCCTGCATTGCTGCTGGGTGGGGGCTGCTAGCAAAATGTCATCTACGTAAAGTAGAATTTGACTTCCTCCTGGTGGGGTAAACCCTGCCAGGTTGCTAGCCATTTTTTGTGCAAATATTGTTGGGCTCTCACAATATCCCTGTGGTAGTCGAGTATAGGTATACCTTTTACCCTGAAATGTAAATGCAAACCAGTATTGACTATCAGGATATATAGGTATTGAAAAGAAAGCATTACTGATATCTACCACAGAGAAATATTTTTGTTGTGGTTTTAAGTCATTTAACAAAGTATGTGGGTCTGGCACCGTGGGTGATCTGGGTATCATTGCATTGTTTACAGCTTGTAAATCTTGAACCATCCGCCATTCCCCGTTTGCTTTTTTAACAGGAAATAGGGGTGTATTACATGGTGAATCAGGCGATTCTACCAGTACTCCTTCCCTGAGTAATGCTGCTATTATAGGCTTGATTCCTATTTCTGCATCTTTTCTCAAAGGATATTGTCTTTTTTGTGGCCTAAATGCTGACTTCGGTGTAATTGTAACTGGTCCTGCTGTTTGAATAAGTCCTACATCTGACTTGCCTGTTGACCAAAGAGTCGTTGGTGTCTCACATAAGGCTTTCTCTTCTTCTTCTAATAAAAATGCTAATCAGCTGTCCTTGCTAGATTGCAAGTGTACAGCCAGGTGTGTCTGCGTCAACCAATTCAACTTTTGTTTCTGTATTCCTTGTTCTGACAATTCTAAGTCAGTCTGTTTCTCCCATCTTGTTACCTTTTCTCCTAAGTCTGCCCATTTTACGTTTTTATTCTTTGTCAAGCTGACATGTGGCAATCGATTTGCAAGGAATTCTTGAGGTAATGAACAGCTAACTACACTGTTCCCCTCAGTATCCCAATACAAAGTACGTAATACTAATCTAGTTGCACGATTTCTGAACAATTCTTGCTCATATTCTCTATCAGGTCCTGGCGTATTATAGTAGTATAGGGTACAATGTAACAAATGCTGTCGATCAGTGTCAAGGGAGGTGGCTTTACTGATGGCTACATTCATCAGTTCCTCGGTTACTGCCCCTGGACCAGTCGTAACTAGGTCCTGACTGTACCAATAAAAAGTTTCACCCTCCAATCGCACCACAAAAGTATCCATTTGTCTCTGTGCCTCCATACCCTGTACAGTTGGAACTACTGCTATGCCAAATATCTGCATAAGGTCCCTACCCAATAGGTTCACTGGACACTTTGCAGAAACAACAATCTTACTTCTTTGGGTCATACCTGAAACAGGGTCAGTTATTGCTATATCATGGGAGAGTGGTTCCCTGTATAGCTGTCCATTTGCAGCTTTCACTAATATATAATCAGGTGATTCAGAATGTTCTGGTAACTTGGAGGGGTGTATCAGGGTCCATGACGCTCCTGAGTCACACAGGAATTTGACTTCCCTTCCCTCCACCAGAAGTGTAACTTCCGGTTTTGTGTCTGCTAAGTAGAGCTCTAGGCTCAATAATGCTAAATCCAAAATTTCACTTTCTTCATCCTCCATATCTACTTGCACTTCCTCTATTCCTTCTATCACATTTACATTTGTCCTTTGTTTATTAACTTCTCCTGATGATTTCTGACTTCTGCATGATGTATCTTCACTATCATATAGTCAGTCCTCATCTCCCTTGTCTTCTGTGATTACCTTCTTATTCTGTTTACAATCCCTCGCTAGATGTCCCTTCTTCCCGCAATTAAAGCATTCACCTCTCTTTTTTCTTTCCTCAAAATCTTCTGACCGTTTGTCAGACTGTTTATTTCCCTGGGTATTTTTCTTTCCCTTTTTACCTGACTGTAACACAAATACTTCAGCTCCGTCTTCAGCAGTGAAGACTTGCGCCTTCTTTTTCTTTTTGCTATTAAAATGTCTTTCAGCATGTCTAACATATTCAAGTAAGGCTTGTAGCCTACCTGTTCGATGGTCTATCATATGCTTCATAATGAAGCTACTGATAGGTGCAATACAACCTTTTAAAAATGCATTTTTCAATTGTTGTTCATACGGGGAATCATTAACTTGATTTTCAGGAACTGTCATACCGCTATGATTATTAAAACATTCCAATAATCTAGCATAGTACCCATCTATTGTCTCATTTTCCTGTTGTATGCATTGGTTAATGCAAGTCCAGTCTGCTCTAGGTTTCCATTTCTCAGAGATTCGGTCTGTAAGACCTTTTACTCTGTTGTCTAGTTCTACGTCACTATGTGGGAGTGGTTTAAGCTCTGCATTACGAGGATTCCAGGTGCCACAAATCACGTGCCAATCTGGACCTATAATTTGTCTGACTACTTTTTCTACTTCTTCCCCATTCAAGTGGTAACTCAACCTCATGCCTTGCAAATCTTCTAAAAATGTTGTAAAATTAACTTTCGGATGGGGGATTCCATCAGTAGCTTTCCGGATATCCTCCGGTGTCCATGGTTTGTATACTAAGAGTTGGGTCCTGCCCTGCCTGTCCTGCCTGAGGATTTGGGACCTCTATAAGCGGACATATCTCTTCCTCATTCTCATCCTGTAGGTTTCTCTCTATTTGATATGATTCTGCGTCCCCATGTATCTTACGCATTCGGGACCTAGTTTCAATAGGATCTCTAATAAACGGGTGTGGTCTCGCTGAGACCTCAGAATAATGCGGAGGTGGACCAACCTGTCCACTCACTTCATATCCTCAAAAAGGCAACGGAGGGGGCAGGGGAGGAGGACCTGTTGCTATTACTATGTTATTATCTTCTTTGTCTAAAAATAATGCCTTTGAATTTTTAGTCTTCTGTTCCCTACGGTTTGCTTCCTCAATCTACCTGTGTGCCTGAGGAATGCCTAATTGGCGTTGCTTTTTTGCCTGACCTCCCGCATCAGATTTAAGTTGCTTAAGGACATTAACCAGTGAGGTTTTATCTAATTTACCATCAAATTCATATTTGTTAACCCATTTCGTATAATACCTAACATTATCAGAACGTTGTGATCGCATATATTTTGCGTCTTCGGTTAGGGGTGGATCTTGTGATGTTTTAGTGCACTGATTTCCCATGTTAAAAGAAAATGTTATGTAACCTTTCTTATCACGTGGTACCAAAATTTCAGTTCTCTTCACAGTTTATCTAGAATAACTAGCAAGATGTAGTCGATGCCAATAAGGAGATGAAAAGCAAACCCTGAGTTGTTAAAATTATATACTTGTAATACTGGAACCAACCCAACGAAAGCCACCACACGTTCCTTCTCCAAAAACTTCTTTATTGACCTAGGTTTCGTCCATACGAACTTCTTCAGAATACATACTACTACTTCAACACAAGGTTTTTATACAATATTTTATATTGAATAATTACTTAATTGATATCATTGATTTTCAATAATGAATTCTTAAAAGGGAAATGTCTCATTCAAGAACATTTCATATCTATTGAAAACCGTTGTATCTACAATATTGTAATAAACTTAAATCAAGTGTATATATATGCATATTGATATAAAAAGTATGTATTTTTACTAAAAACAACTTATATAAATGTACATATAATCAACTATTACAATACATAAAATTATAAAATTAAACCTTACATTGTACTTTACATATATTAAAACACATGTATCTTATATAGTATATATAATGTAATGTATATAATATATATGTTAAAATTAAAAAATATATATATATATATAATACCTCATCTAACTGTTTTGTTATATTTATTATGTATTATGTGGAATTGTAACAATATACTAGGGGTCTATGATATTATGATGTAATATAATATGATATAATATGCACAATACCATAAATACAAATAAAATGAACCAACATATATTTTTAATACTGCTGACAAGTATACTTCATTTGATTTTATTATGTTATATATAATGTATATTATTATATGTAATCCATTAATATAACCCACTGAATTCAAAATTGAAAAATTAATAATTTAACTTTAATCAATGCTTATGTATGATACATAAATATAATTAATATGTGTATATATGTTTTATTATTTTTTATGATACATCATCTATTTCCCACAAACTCTGTTCAGTTTCAATAATGGCATAATAGCCAGGTATTCATTTATACCTGGTGGGATACATGAATTCAGACATATTTGCCATTTTAATTCCTCCATGTCCAGATGGTACATAGTTGTCTTTCCTTGTGGGTCGTATTTAATTTGATTGATGACCATAAATTTAAATTTGTGATCATTGTTTTCAGTAATATGTCTCACTAAAGCATTAGTACCCTTATGATGTTGTATATCCAAAAGGTGTTCTTTGATCCGCTCTCTAAATTGCCTTTTTGTTTTCCCTACATAGAAGGCTTTACATTGTTGACACAAAGCCATATATACTATGTTTGTTGTTAAACAATTATAATGCCCGTGTATCCTAATTTTACAGCCACTGATCATTATTTCTGTACCTGAACAATATATGTGACTGCATGTGCTACATGTTCCACATTTAAAGTTGCCTTTGCTTCTGTTGTTATATTTATCAATTTTTCCTTTGTTTTCTAATATATTTTTAAAAGATGGACTCTTTTTGTATACAAATTTTATTGGACCTTGAAAAAGTTGTCTCCAAGTTTTTTCATTCACAAAGAAATCCCAATTTTTTCTTATAATGTTCTCTATCTCTTTAAAACAATCATTATAATTAATAATATACAATGGAACATTGTTATAGTAGTCTTTCTCTAACATTCTTTTACTGCCCAATGTTGTTTTATTCAAAGAACCAGTTTTTAATATTGCAGTGTAAATTCCATTTTGTCTCTTATTTTTTACTTCATTGTATATTCTAACACAAAACTGTTCTGGATATCCTCTATTCATAAAAAGTTGCATAATATATTTTAGTTCTTCTATAAAATCCTGCTCTTCACTTACCATTCTGGCTGCCCTGACCATCTGCCCTTTGATAATAGCTTTTTTCTGATGGTCAGGGTGCCAGCTATTAAAATGCAAATATGCATTAGAAAAAGTGGGTTTCCTATGTATTTGTGTTTTTAAGATATTTGTTTCTTTGTTATATATTATATCTACATCCAAATAATTGATTTTTTCATCATGAACATGATGTGTAAATTTTAGAAATTTTACTGTAGTATTTATATATTCCAAAAAAATTTTTAACATATCTTTTTCTTGGTCCCAGATGATAAATATATCATCTAAATATCTGGTATACATTACAAGATGTTTGCGGAAATCTGATTGAAACAAATAATTGTGTTCCCAATAACTCATAATTAGGTTTGCATACATGGGGGCACATGGTGCCCCCATGGCTACCCCATTTACTTGCTGGTAATAACTTCCTTCAAAATATATATAATTGTTATTTAAGACAATGTCCATCAAATTTATTAAAGTATTGATTTGTTCTTGTTCATATAAATGTGTCTCAAACAATTGTTCTTCTAGCCATATAAGGCAATATCATGAGAAATTGTTGTAAATAGGTTTACGACATCAATTGTTACAAAAGTATATTCATTTTTCATATCTATTTCTTTTAGTTTATTCAAAAAATCCCATGAATCTTTTGTTATATAAGTAAAACATTTCATACTCTCCTTGAAGAAATAATCTAAGTAATGACTTATGTTACATGTTATACTTCTATTCCCATCTACAATGGGTCGAAATTCTAAATTATTGAGGCCTTTATGTATTTTTGGTATTCCGAAGATACCACTAATTACTGGGTACTCATTCTGTAAATATTCATGTTCACTCTCAGTAATTTCCCCCTGGTATAACATATCATCTAGCATTACTTCTATTCTTTTAAAAGCTATGTTCACTTGGTTCTTACTTATTTCAACATATGTGTCACTTAGTAACATATTGGTCATGTAGGAACTATAGTCACTATAATCTAATATGACTATACCATTACCCTTATCTGGCCTCATAATTCTTAATTGCAAGTCATTACTAATTTCTTTAAGTAATATTTCCTCTGTTTTAGTCATGTTAGAATGTCTATTATACTTGTATTTTTTATAAAACATTCTCACATCATATTCACTTCTTTTTTCAAAATTCGCTATATCATCGTTCATGGGTGGATTGAATAAACTAGATTTTGTAAAAATCTTTTGTTGTTGACTTTGATTGTCAATTTTATTATGAAAAAATGCTTTTAAATTCAATTTACGTGAAAACAGCTTTAAATCCAATATAGATTCCACTATATTGCCTTTTTTGCAGGGAATGTAATTAAACCCTTTGGAAAATAATTCAGCGTGTTCCACTGTTATATTCTTTGAAGAATAATTATATACTTTAAAGTCATGTTTTGTATTCATTACTATGTTAGGGTTACTTAAAAAAACATAATCATTAATATCAGGTACTAAATCTACTTTAGAGTATGTATCTATACCTATAACTTGTGATTGTGTACAATTGTCATTATTGACCAAATAATGGTCTGGATTACAATCTATATAAAAGTTAACTTCATTACAATAACATTCTTCATTTTCATGTGTTAACTTGTCAGCACTTACAATTTCCACATTGTCTATTCCACTACTAAACTCATTTTCATTGTATTGGTATATACTTAAATCTAATAATACATCATCAATCATATTATCGTAACTGTCTTGTTTCCCTTCAGGTATTAAACTGTTACTATTATACAAATCACATATAACATTGTTATTATCAAGTATTAAATCATCTGCAGGGTTTAAATTGCTAGAAAAAGACGCCAGTGTTGTACAAAGTTCTACATTTTCAATGGAACCAATTTTGGTATCTAGGCAGGGCGTACTCACGTTACTAATGTTATTGTCCAGTTCTTGCGGTTGTTGAATGTGAAGAAATCCAAAAAAACTATTTTCCACTGTATTAATACCCACCTTTACCACAACATCTGTGGTTACATTTTCCATTTCCTGCCTGCTGTATATTGTCCCAAAAAAAAAAAAAAAAACTGTTTCGGTTTGGCACCTTTTTTGTCAAATTCATGCTGGTGATTAAACTCATTTTGGTTCCTCAGCCGATTAGAACGCCTAACGCCTTCCTCCATGCTGTCTTCACCCTCATTGCGAGTATTCTCGTCGACTCCCTCAAATGGCGGATTGACGTCATCTGCAACTGCCGAAAAGTTCTCTGCGTGTTGGTTACCATGGTATTGACCCTTCGAACTTCCAGATTTTGGATATGCTTGATGTTGTGAATATCTTTGTATGTCACGTTGGATTTTAACACTTTTCTTTTGAAATAAAATATCACAACTGTTTGTAACATCTGATATGATGTGCGTATACTGGTCATATGTATGTTCAAAGAGAAGATATTTTGAGATATTTTGATTTAATTCTTCCAGTTGAATTAATAATTCTTCAATTTACTGTTGTATTTAACCATTATTTCCATCAAACGGATACCACAATTGTCAAACAAATCATGTAGTTCTTTTAACATACTGACATTTTGTTCACAGCCATTGGGGTATCTCCAAAGCCGTAAACCTTTGGGAATGATTCCCAATTCTATGTTACGTGTCAGATAACAGTTCTCTAATTGTGTCCGTTTCAATTTGAACAATTTTTTCTCAAATGTTCTTAACATTTCTTGCATTGGTTGTGGTTTGTGTATCATTTCTACTGGTAATCGTTGTGAAGTGCTACCACTTTGAAAACTAAATGCAGTAGTTTTCCAACAAGTTATATCTCTAACTGTTCTTTCTTTACCGCACATATCAGATTTACCTTGCGTTGGTGCACTGGGTGGCGTGGGTTGTGTAAGGGGTAAACCCAAACTTTCCCCTACTATCATAGACCCCTAGTATATTGTTACAATTTCACATAATACATAATAAATATAACAAAACAGTTAGATGAGGTATTATATATATATATATATATTTTTTTTAATTTTAACATATATATTATATACATTACATTATATATACTATATAAGATACATGTGTTTTAATATATGTAAAGTACAATGTAAGGTTTAATTTTATAATTTTATGTATTGTAATAGTTGATTATATGTACATTTATATAAGTTGTTTTTAGTAAAAATACATACTTTTTATATCAATATGCATATATATACACTTGATTTAAGTTTATTACAATATTGTAGATACAACGGTTTTCAATAGATATGAAATGTTCTTGAATGAGACATTTCCCTTTTAAGAATTCATTATTGAAAATCAATGATATCAATTAAGTAATTATTCAATATAAAATATTGTATAAAAACCTTGTGTTGAAGTAGTAGTATGTATTCTGAAGAAGTTTGTATGGACAAAACCTAGGTCAATAAAGAAGTTTTTGGAGAAGGAATGTGTGGTGGCTTTCGTTGGGTTGGTTCCAGTATTACAAGTATATAATTTTAACAACTCAGGGTTTGCTTTTCATCTCCTTATTGGCATCGACTACATCTTGCTGGTTAACAACAGGTTTGCTGTATATTTTTGGTTATCTAGAATAACTGCCTACCTTATTCTGTTACCCTGATCTATGACCAAATACACAGTAATTCCTTTTGTCCCTGATCTGCATAACAAATCTTGACAACAATATTTACTGTAACCTAGTCCCTGATCTAAAACAGAAAAAAGGCAAAATCTTCCTACCTGAGCCTCCGGTATTGAGCCATCCAGGATCTGCTCTTCGGCCACAGATCAGAAAGTGGCCAGCCTCTTTAAACGACAATTCAGTCGGAGGTCTTTTCACCCAAGAAGAACCATTTGGGTAACTTCTCCTGCGCAGTATTCGACCACCGGTAGACTCCGATCTGCAGCTGTCTGAGGGATTTCTGGCTAAAGAAGGACCAAACTGTTAAATAAAATAAAAAGATCAATACACAGGAGATTCAGGTTCAAAAGTTTACTAGTGTACACCAGGAGGCAAAAAACGTACAAGCACAGAATTATGTCTGACATGAAACAAGAAGTACACAATTCTTATAGTCTTTTACATTCAAGTTCTGCCCACCTTACTGACGTGATAAGTCACAGGGCATTTACATCACTTTAGCTTACAGTCTTCTATTCAGCTTACAGTCTTCTATTCATTAAATAATGCTGATGCTGTATGTTTAAAAAAAAATTCCTATGGTAACAATACGGCCTTGCTATCCACCTGGTCAGACATAATGTCTTTCTGTAAAGTTACTTCTTCAAGGTTTCAAACTAGTCCGAATACAATAACAGAGTCAGTCTTCTAATACACTTCTTTGTTCCCCTGTAACACTTTCTCAACAACTGCGTGTTATCTAGTAACACATACATAAGGCCAAATCATCCCAGCAGGAAAGAGCAGAAGATTTCATTATTTCACATATTTAATTTCCTGACCCAGCAGATAATTACTTGTGAAAAGCATAAACATTAAAACTTGCTGAGCTAGCAGCTGCCAGGGTCAGAGGTCAACTTGCTACAAGCCACACTGCAGTTTCAAAAACTTCTTGCAATTATATATGAATTAATTATTTTTGTTATATCATTAATAGAATAAAATGCATTACATACTACTTTGCTTTTAAACTAGCACTTCACATATATTCAAATACATATTTCTCTAACAAGGACACTTTTAATATTTTGACCAGCCTTGGTAGAAAAAGTGGGATTTTCACCCAATGTTTTAAAAACATCAGTATTGGCTCTAAAAATATTCCAGTTCTTACCCATTATATTTTGAATATTTCTATATTGAGAACTGTATTGAATAACCCACGCTTCTGTAAAATTACAAGTAACATCCACTCCATTATTTGAAAGGTTGGGGGTAACATTTTCTTCCAACTTCTTACCTAGTAGGGGTTTATATTTATCCCCCCACCCATCATAAATCTCCTGTAGAATATCTGAAATCAGAGCTTGGCAGATAGCCTTGCTCCAAAAACATGGTAGTTAGTATATCAAACTTTCCCTTCAAATCTGCCCTGGGTGATGTCATCCTAGCTATTCTGATACCCTGACCTCTCACAATACCCTTTTTCTGAAAAAAAGGGTGATGGCTGTTGAAATGAAGGTAAGAATTTCAGAAGGTGTGTTTACGGAATACTTTGGATCTGAAACCCTCACTGTCTTTGATAATCAACGTATCCAAATAACTGATCTCCACAGGGTCACAATGAAAGGTGAATTTAAAAAAATGGGTGCTGTTGTTCAAATAATCAATAAATTTAGGTATGGTATCCAAGTCTCCTTTCCATAAAATGAAAATATCTTCCAAGTATCAGTTATAGGACAAAATATCAGTAAAACAATTTCCTCTTAAAGACATATTCATGCTCCCACCCCAACATGACAAGGTTTGCATAAACTGGGGCACAACCCGCACCCATAGCAACCCTTGAAATTTGTTGAAAATATTGCCCCTCAAAACAGATATAATTGTAATGCAAAATGTGGGCCATCATTTCACAAATACGTTTAACCTTTTCGTGATGGAGGTTCGAGCTAGTGTAAAGAACTTCTTCAAAATAGTTTAACCCTTCCTCTTTATGAATACTGGTAAAGAGGTCCTGAACGTCAATAGTCAAAAATATGTGATCAGAGGACCAAAGATCAGGAGTAAGTTTAGCCCAAAAATCCCAGGAATCTTTAACAAGGTGAGGGACAGTGGTTACCACGTTTAACCATCTGATCAACAAAAACAGCCAAATTGTGGGTTTTAGACCCACTACCCACCACAATGGACCTAAAAGGCAATTTCTCTATGCTTTTATGCACTTTGGGAATACCAAAAAGTACAGGTATCTTAGGGTGGGAATTGGTCAAAAAATGAAGCTATCAGTGACTATTCTATTCTCTAGAATATATTCTTCAAGTTAACTATCAATCCTATGATAAGAAATGTTGATCTGATTAATAGATACTTGAATATAATTGTCTTCATTAAATAGGAGGTTCTGCATAGCATTTGTGTAGTCCTAAGAGTGAAAAATCACTACCCCCCTCCTTTATCTGGAGTCATGATACGAATATTTTTATCACCCTTTAATTCAACAAGTAGGTTCTTCACTTTTTCATATAAATTGTGATATATATTATTGTTGTTGTTAACCCACAACTTATAGATATCATCCTTAACTGCCCTTTCAAAGCTGGCAACCAAGGGGAGTAGGGGAGATTGAAAATACTCTTTTTCTTTAGAGGATGGGTTTTAAAGGATAAAATAGTATCAGTATCAGGTTTAGGAATAAGTGGGTTAACAATAACAATAAGATATATCACAAATCTCATCTTCGATAACCACATTGCCACAGCATTCAGGAAATCCTTCTATGTTGCACACCTCATCACTAAGGGCTTTTCATCCAGAAAAAAGAAGGTCATTGTCCCACTGTACTCGTCCCTCATTAGACCCATTATAGAGTACAATGCCCCATTTGGTATGTACCTCACACGACATCTGCAACAGCTGGAAAGGCCTCAGAAATACCTCACTAAAAGAATCACAGGCCTAATGCAGATGCCCTATGCTGACTGTCTAAAAAAACTCCAGCTGTACTCTGTGGCATATTGTCTACTCAGAGGCGATCTCTGCTTAACATACAAGGCCATGTCAAACCCTGAACTGTTGGACATGCTCCACTTAAAGAAATCCCAATCCCTCAGAGCCACACACTGCAGGGATCTAAACCTTGTCATCACAATGAACAAAACATACTGGAGGGATAGGCTCTTGACCCAGAGACTCCCCATACTCTGGAATAGATTGCCCATACATGCCAAGCAGAGTGCCTCCATGTCCCTCTTCAAAAGGAGCCTTGATGATTGGATGGGAGATAGGCAATTCACCCCAGGGATCACATCAGTTGCCCTGCTAGACAGGGGTCCAGGGAAGTAAATATTGTGGGAATAAATATCCAGGGAATTTGTGTGGCTAAGCTTGTATAGGTCCTAGGGCTGATAGCCTAGTACCAAGCTATTAACCTATGAACCCATGAACCTGATAAATAACTTAGTATGTGAAATTTTGGTATCCTCTTATTTTGAGATGAAAAAGAAGAAGCACTGCAATTCCTTTGAAAAAAAAATCTGAAATTATGCCAACAATTTTTGAATACTGTGTTTGGCCATAGAGGTATATTTTCAGCTGTGGCTATTCTTTAAAATAATATGATGTACACATTTTCCATTTTTTTATTGGATCCCTTGCTTAGGAGTAGAAATGGTCAAAAACTACCTGGAAATATTGCAAGATGTATGGAAAGGTGGTTGAATTATGACAGAGGTCTTTAATTGTATTTTGGAGAAAGATGATACGTGGAATGAAAAAAATAAAATACAATTCCTGCATTATCAAAAAATATTAAGTAAATGGATAATTCATAATTTATAAGATGTAATTGTAATGGCTAAAAAATCCATCTTATTTGTACATTATTCATATGCAGATGGAACTCAAACTTATATTGATAGTATATATGTATATATATATATATATATATATATATATATATATATATATATATATACATAATCTTTTAAATAAAATTAAATATTACATGTTCACTTTCAGATCATAATGCCTTATGTATAGCATTAAACATTGATACCAGGAAATTTGGATTCCTAAGTAAAATTCCTATTAATATGACAAAATAAAAAGAGCAAATTGAGATCTTTTTTGTTTATTAATAATGAAGAAGTTAATAAAGTAATTTATGGGATACACCAAAGTCCATATTGTGTAGAAAATGGGAAAACTGTAATTTAATAAAAAATAAATAATGGGATAAAGAATTACTGAATATTTAAGAAAACTTGCATAAAACTCAATTGGAGCAAAAAATGACTCCCTGACATCTAATTGAAGCAACACACCTTGAATAACAAAATGTCATTCCAAAGCTGTTGAACTTCCTCTTTACTGAATAGTAATAGTGTCAACAGCTCTGGGACATTGAGATTCAAATACAAAATAAAACAAGGTGGAGCCATAGAGCATACTCTGGCTATATATTATAAGTGATAATAGCACCAACTGTTATTGAGCTGTTCCTTGGTGTAATGGTTAAGGATGTAACCTTACAATGACAGCGTTTCAAGTTTGGTTCGCTTAAATTTTTTTTTCTTTTACATCAATCAAATTTTTTCTATATTATGATCACCAAGATGAGTGTGTACTTAGCTGTCGCTGAAGTAAACTTACTTAAAGGTTTATGTAGATGTCATACAGTCATGCAATGTATATTAGGGGTTGCTATGGTGTTGCTGTATTTTTCCTTACTGATCAATGTTCCACAGTTGACGATATTTTTGCTTTTCACTATTAAGAAAGTTCAACAGCTTTGGAATGACATTCTGTTATTTGAAGTATATTGTCTTGATTAAAAGTTACTTGTGAAATAAAAGAATATAGCTGCACTCAACAGAGCGAATGCTTCCTGGCTAAAAAAGTTAAAAATACAATAAATTCCTATAATCATAACCAGGAAACAACCATGTAGCCACAACTTTTCCAGCTTCAGAAAGTTTATAAGCAGCAGAAAATTACTCTGATATTTTATGTAAAATCCAATGATTTATTTCATAGGTACCAGGTAAGCACCTTCACTACAGCTTCTTCAGACCATTGCACTACAGCTTCTTCAGACCATTGGACTGAAGAAGCTGTAGTGAAAGCACTTACACCTATGAAATAAATAGTTGGATTTTACATAAAATATCAGAGTACGTTTCTGCTGCTTATAAACTTTCTGAAGCTGGAAAAGTTGTGGTTACATGGTTGTTTCCTGGTTACGATTATAGGAATTTATTGATTAAAAGTTAAATTAGAAGTTAACAAGCCAAGCAAAATACAGGTACTGATAATGGAGACATTTTAAAATTGTTAAATACACAGTATGAAAAAAATTTGTAGCATAACATTGAAAATGCTCAAGAAAAATGCAACAGCTCCTAAAAATTGCATAGGCTAACTAAAAGAAGTAAATTATTGAACATAAAAGCTCAAATAAACAATATAGTTAATCCAAACAACAATAATATTGCATCAGATACAGATGAAATACTATTTATTTTAAAATATTATCAGGAATTAAATAACATTAACACATCTATAAATGAAAATGTTACAAGCAATTAATTAAAAAGTTACAATCCAATAAAATGAAGACCATATAAAAAACATATAAAAAAAATCCTATTGAAGAAATTGATGATGGAATTAAGAAAAGTAAGGTGGAAAAACTCCAGGTTTAGCTGGATTAATAGGACAAATTTATGAATTACTTCATTTACATATAACTGCATTTGGATTTTCAGAGAAATTTTATTGAATTAATAAATAAATTATGTAAATTTCAAAATTAACAAAGGGTACAAGAACAGGGATGCCCACTTTTTCTTTTGTTATTTGCATTAGTAATAGTACCCTTTGCAAATTGTATTACATTAACGATATAGATTATTTTAATATTAATAAAAATCAATCAAAGATTCAATTATTTGCATATATGGTATTACCACCAAGAGACATAAATTGCTCAATTAATTAATTAAACAAGAAAAATGAACAATTAAAATGAATCTTTTCCATGAAGTTTAACTGTAATAAAACAGAAATTATTTTGATAAATCAAAAATTAAAATCTATTTTTAAAAATAAATATAACTTTAACTGGGAGGAAATAAACTTAAATATATAAGAAGTATTGTTCAACCTGATATTAATCAAGTTACTAACTTTGCTTTTTCCATAGTGTTCTATATCAATATCTACATGTATGAGTCTACATCTAATGAATGAAAACCGACTTATCTAACTATCTTAAGACCGAGAAATCTTTGCTGAAACCACATTTGAACAATGATTCAGATCACTGACTGAAAACTCCAGGTCAGTAACTACTTGTTTGCACCACAAAATAAAATAAAAACCAAAGCAAATGAAACCACATAAGTGGGGGGGGGGGAGGCTTTGAACCCACACCCCATAACTAAATATATCAACTCTGAGATAGCACTACAGTGAGTAAAGGGACAATATTCACCATGGTGGCAAAGTTTACATACCTGGAGTTCATTTTCAGTGATCCGAAAGTTCATTCAAATGCAGTTTTGGTGAAGTCACATTGGTCTTAAAAAAGTCAGGTAAGTGGGTTTTAATTCATTAGAAGTAGACCCATTATATTTATATATGTATATATATATATATATATATATATATATATATATATATATATATATATATATATATATATCTGTAGGTCTACTTCGACCCATCAAATTAACATATTTCTCCGGAAATGCACTTTCATGAAACTACAGTTCACCGAGGTTGTTGTGATAAATCACCGTACAGTGGGAAAAAGGAAATTTTCCCTTTTCCACACTGTAGTGCGATCTTGGAGTTGGTATATATTAGTAGTGGGTGGTGCAACCCCCAACATGGGGGGGTGCAGGAGGGATTTCCCCCTTGCATAATTTAGTGTAGTGCCATCATCTTCTTTCGGCTGTTCCCGTTAGGGGTCGCCACAGCGGATCATCTGTTTCCATTTCTTCCTGTCCTCTGCATCTTGCTCTGTCACACCAACCACCTGCATGTCCTCTATCACCACATCCATAAACTTTATCTTAGGCCTTCCTCTTTTCCTGTTACCTGGTAGATTCATCCTTAGCATCTTTTTCCCAATATACTCAGCATCCCTCCTCAGCACATGTCCAAACCAACGTAATCTTGCCTCTCTGGCTTTGTCTCCAAACCTTCCAACCTGGGCTGACCCTCTAATATACTTATTCCTAATCCTGTCCACCCTCGTCACACCCAGTGCAAATCTTAACATCTTTAACTCTGCCACATCCAGCTCAAACTCTTGCCTTTGTGTCAATGTCACTGTCTCCAACCCATATAACATAGCTGGTCTCACTACCCTCTTGTAGATCTTCCCTTTCACTCTTACAGGTACTCGTCTGTCACAAATCACTCCTGACACTCTTCTCCACCCACTCCATCCTGCCTGTACTCTCTTCTTCACCTCTCTTCCACACTCACCATTACTCTGAACTATTGACCCCAAGTATTTAAACTCATCCACATTCACCACCTCTACTCCTTGCATCCTCACCATTCCTCTATCCTCCCACATATACACATATATTTTGTCTTAGCCCTGCTGACTTTCATTCCTCTTCTCTCTAGAGCATATCTCCATCTCTCCAGGGTCTCGTCCACCTGTTCCCTACTCTCACTACAGATCACAATGTCATCTGTAAACATCATATTTCAAGGGGACTACTGTCTGATCTCTTCTGTCAACCTGTCCATCACCATTGCAAATAAGAAAGGGCTCAGAGCTGATCCTTGATGTAACCCCACCTCCACCTTAAACGCATCTGTCACTCCCACCGCAGAGCTCACCGCTGTCACACTACCCTCGTACATATCCTGTACCACTCTTACATACTTCTCTGACACTCCTGACTTCCTCATACAATACCACAACTCTTTTATTTCTTTGGTGAACTGTAGTTTTGTGAATGTGTATTTGTGTGTTTCCAGAGAAATGCACTTTCATGAAACCAAAGTAGCGAAACTGAGTTTTGCTGAAACGTTAATTTGATGGGTCTAGTATATATATGTATATAGATATAGATATAGATATATAGATATAGATATATATGGATCTACTTCAATGAGTGAATGTTCTTTTGAATGAAACTCATATAACGAGACCAAGTAACCTAAATCCCAAAAGAACAAAGCCTTACAAGAATGAAACACAAAATCATGACAACAACTTACTGGATAAAGCACACTGTCCATAAAAAAACCAAAATAAAAAATGACCAAACACCACTGGACCACCATCCTATTACTAACCCTTCCCATAAGTTTACACTACCTTAAAGAAATAGTGCAAAAAAAAGTACATCCTGCATGCCCCATGTGGAGGGCTCTGCCACCACATCCTGTAAATTAAAAATACCAACTCTGAGATCACACTACCTTGTGGAAAAGGGCATATGCACATCTAGTTAGCTACTGCTGCAATGGACTACAGGTCAGTAACCGTTTTCATGATTTTGTGTTCTGTTCTTGTAAAGTTTCATTCTTTTGGGATTTTGGTTACTTTATTTCGGTTATACAGGTTTCATCAAATGAGACCCATTTCTTATATATATATATATATATATATATATATATATATATATATATATATATATATACATATATATATATATATATGCTATCTTTAACAAAATGATAGAATGTTTGTTTTTACTTTGAAATAGAGATTTATGCTTATGAAAATTATCTTGCCCAAAATACTTTATCCACTGCAATCAACTAATTTATGTCCAAATTAGCTGCTGATTAGAATATTAGAGAAAATCTCAACATTATTTCTATGAATCAAATTCCAATCAAAAATTCAATTATTTGCAGATAATATTTTATTTGCATTAGGAAACATAAATATCTAAAACATTTAAACCAGAAAACTGAACAATTTAAATTAATCTCATTTAAGAAGTATAATAATAATAAAACAGAAATGACTTTGATAAATCAAAAAGTAAAATCCATTTTTTAAAATAATTGTAACTTTAATTTGATTTAATTTGATTTGATTACCGATTGGCTAGATAGAGGGACTGAGCTGGGAAAGATGTGCAGCAGGTAAAGGTGATAAAGGATAATGTGGAAAACATACTCACATGTGAGGAGAGTGTGTTGAGCAGATGGAAAGAGTACCTTGAGGGGCTGATGAATGAAGAGAATGAGAGACAGAGAAGGTTGGATGATGTGGGGATAGTGAATCAGGAAGTGAAACAGATTAGCAAGAAGGAATTAAGGACAGCTATAAAGAGGATGAAGAATTGATAGGCTGTTCGTCCAGATGACATACCAGTGGTAGCACAGATGTGCTTAGGAGAAATGGCAGTGGAGTTTTTAACCAGATTGTTTAATGAAATCTTGGAAAGTCAGAGGATGCCTGAGGAGTGGAGAAAAAGTGTTTTGGTACCTATTTTTAAGAATAAGGGTGATGTGCAGAGCTGTAGTAGCTACAGAGGGATAAAGTTGATCAGTCACAGCTTGATGTTATGGGAAAGAGTAGTGGAAGCTAGGTTAAGAAGGGAGGTAATGATTAGTGATCACCAGTATGGTTTCATGTCAGGAAAGAGCACTACAGATGCAATGTTTATCTGAGAGTATTGATGGAGAAATATGCAGAAGGTCAGAAGGAGTTGCATTGGGTCTTTGTGGACTTAAGGAAAGCATATGACAGGGTGCCTAGAGAGGAGTTGTGGTATTGCATGAGGAAGTCAGGAGTGGCAGAGAAATGTCTAAGAGTGGTGCAGGATATGTATGAGGAAAGTGTGACAGTGGTGAGGTCTGCAGTGGGCATGAATTATGTATTATGGTGGAGGTAGGATTACATCAAGGATCATCTCTGAGTCCTTTATTTGTAATGGTGAGGGACAGGTTGACAGACAAGATGAGACATGTTTGCAGATTACATTATGATCTGTAGTGAGAGTAGAGACCAGGTTGGGGAGATCCTGGAAAGGTGGAGACATGGTCTAGAGAGGAGAGGAATGACAGGACTAAGCGAGAATATATGTGCGTGAATGAGAGGGAGGGTAGAGGAATGGTGAGGATGCAGGGAGTAGAATTGGCAAAGGTGGATGAGTTTAAGTACTTGGGATCAACAGCTCAGAGTAATGGTGAGAGTTGAAGAGAGGTGAAGAAGATAGTGAAGGCAGGGTGGAATGGGTGGAGAAGAGTGTCAGTAGTGATAAGTGACAGACAGGTACCAGTAAGAGTGAAAGGGAAGGTCTACAAGAGAGTAGTGAGACCAGCTATGTTATATGGGTTGGAGATGGTGGCACTGACAAAAAGGCAGGAGTCAGAACTGGATGTGGCAGAATTAAAGGTGTTAAGATTCGCACAGGGTGTGACAAGGATGGACAGGATTAGCAATCAGTATATTAGAGGTTCAGCTCAGGTTGGACAGTTTGGAGAGATGTCCAGAGCTGTGAGATTGCGTTGGTTTGGACATGTGCTGAGGAGGGATGCTGGGTATATTGGGAAAAGGATGCTAAGGATGGAGCTGCCAGGTTAGAGGAAATGAAGAAGGCCTCAGATAAGGTTTATGGATGTGGTGAGAGAGGACATGCAGGTGGTTGGTGTGACAGATCAAGATGCAGAGGACAGGAAGAAATGTAAACAGATGATCTGCTGTGGCAACCTCTAACGGGAACTGCCAAAAGAGAAGAAGAATTGTAACTTTAATTTGAAAAAAAAATGAAATTAAATATATAGGAATTGTTATTTAATGTAGTATTAAATTACTAGCACTATTTTTTCAAAGTTATAAATGAAATAGTACCTTTAGCAAAACAAAAGAATGAGTTATTTTAATTTTAAAGAAAGCTTAATGATTGTGAACATGATTATCTTGCAAAAATACTTTATTCATTGCAATCAACTATTGTATGCACAAATAAGCTGCTGACTGGAACATTAGAGAAAAATCTTAATATTATTTTTATGGCATCCATCAGGACTGAATATTGTCCAGGGATTATGTTCCACTTCATGAAGGAAGAATGCTGGCTTTTGAAAAACAAATAATTATTAACAACTAAATTTTTGATAAGTATTACTTTCAAACCTACATAATCGTGTGTTCAAACATAATTTGAAATCTAGATAATCTAAAGTTGCCCATTATACCTATATTAAAAGAGAAAAAAGTTGTACTGACATTCATGTCATTGAATGAACTATAAAATTAATCTTGTGCACCTGTCTAAAAAATTAATAAATCATCAATGTACATTTTATATAATGCAATTTCATTGTAATGTTGATCCCCAAGATTCACGAATCCTCCGTGTAAGACTAAATTAGTCTTACAAGGAAACGGCAGTCTGAGAATAAGACGGCAGTGAGCCATGCATATTAATGAGGGCAAGCTGCCTCAACTCTAAGGATAACATGGAGAGTGCACGAGTGCAGGGGGCATGTCGGACTGCCGAGCACTCCAAAAATCCACGCCCCTGCAAGTCTCTCAATTGGGAAATGTCAACTGACATGAGCAAGTCCGCTCAAATGTGTACATACCCAGCACTACACTCCCCCACATTCTTAACCCCTGTACAATTATAAAATGTAAAACTTTAATTTTTTTTATTATTCCCAATATAGCTACCCGTATTTGTGCGTGTTTGCGCAGGTTTGCCCATTGCTTAGCTACAGTTAGCAGTATAGACATTGAAGAGGAATAATAAGAAATGTATATGCAAATTAAGCAAAATAGCGATAGCTTAGTAGTAGATCCTTTGCATAAAGAGTAGGCATTCCCAGTTCGAGTCCCACCACTCCCCTTTCTATTTTCTGTTGGAAATCTGTATATAAAAATAATACCTGACATTTATCATTTAAATTTTAGTCAAAAGCATTGACATGGCCTCTGTAGTAGTGAATAAATTTTATATATCTATATATATATATATCCATCTATCTATATATATATATATATATATATATATATATATATATATATATATATATATATATAAGAAAGTGAAATGGTTATACATACTGATGGATGCATAAGTAACGTATCTTAAGCAATGTGAAGCACTGCTAAGCAAAGTTTACCAGAATTAAGCATATTTAAATATAATTGCTTGTAGCTAAGCACTGCTTTAACTAGCGCAATAGCTTTGCATGGAGCGGCGCACCATGCTAACCAGCTCAACGTCGGACAACGGTGGGCAACGTAGAGCAACACAGAGCAACGTTGGGCAATGTCAGGCAACGTAGAGCAATGTTGGGCAACATAGGGCAATGTAGAGCAACGTAAAGCAATGTCAGGCAAAGTTGAGCAAAGTCAGTAAAACACAGCCACACCTCCTAGCCAGTCTGGATAGTAGTAAAATAAAAAGCAATGATAGGCCTCGAACCCCGGATACTGTGCACCATAATCACAGTACTGAACCACTAAGCCATGACAGCTTTTCATAAATATGCACTTTCAACACACACATACATATCAATGGATGTTTACCCATTGATAAGCAGGTGTACCTTCAGTTGAGTTTTTTCAAAACTGGCCAATCACAAATAAGTGCGGAAAATTATACATATTTAAGCTCCATAGGCAGGAATACTTGCCATAACTGGTTGTAGCTCCCATCTGCAGGCAGCAATGGCCGGTGCTGGAGAGGGCTCTCATTTTCGAGCGCAACATTGGGGCATTGAGGAGTCAAAAGTAATGGTTTGGCTCCTTCTCCAAAATCATGAGGATAGACTCTTGCGGGGCCAGTACCAGGGCACCCAATACAAAGCGGAAGCCTGGGACTGTCTAGTGCATGAACTCACCAGTGCCACAGGTGTCCCTCGGACTGGTGAGCAGGTCAGACACCACCACGCAGACCTGAAGAGATGCAAAGTGGATCAACTGGACCAGTGGATCCAGGAGGCCCGTGAGATGGAAAATGCCCCACTACTGAGTAAGTAGCCATGGAATTAAGTATGTAAGAATTGCTATTCTAGTGTATACTATGGATAGGTATGTCTCAATATCACTTCATTTACTTCACAGCTGCAGGTTTCCGTGCTGCGAATCAGCAAGCCTATGCAGATAGGCTGCTAAGGCTGCACCACCAGGCAGGTTAGTAATTATTCTGCTTGTACTGTTATGTAAAATAAATGAGAGAGCCTGAAAAAGTGTTTTAACACAATAAATAAAGGTATAATAATTCTCTAATAATTATTCTGCATGTACTGTTATATAAAATAAATGAGAGAGCCTCTAGAAAAGTGTTTTAAGTCTTTAATAAAGGTATAATTCCTGGAGTGTGTCTGTGTCATTTTCTTTGATATGTTGTTGTACTCTTGCATTATAGAAATAGTACTGTTGTATTAAGCACTGTTAACACATAGTTGGGTAGGCCCATATAAAGTGGATGAAGGGAGTGCCAGTAGCTTTTAAGCATATTTACAGTCCTCAACTGTTGTTTCATGCCCAGCATGTACAGGTTAATCTGGCACATGAGTAGCTTGGTATTGTGTTCCCCAGAAATGTCATTGTGCTGGCAGAAATGTAGGGAGCTGTTAACATATAACTGATAATTTCACCTAAACATATCTAGATAGTTACAGGAAAGTAAAGCTGTCAGTGTACCATCTCAGCAGTAGTGTGTCTGAGCAACTCACAAAATATGTAGCAGTAACATCTGCATCCCAGACAGTTTGTATGTTAGATACAGCCCATGTATATAAAGATCTAGCAAAACCCATTTCATGATTTAAGTACAATTGGGTAGTGTAATAATACATGTAGGGGACATATAACTGCAGTTAATAGGAATGTAGTGTAAATTAGAAGGATATATAAGTTGTTAATGGAGCTATCATTTTCCACCCTACTGTATGTGCATAAAAATGCAATTCCACACCTCAATGGGTATGTCTCATCTCAAAACATTTGTTGGGACATATGTCCTATTGATTTATAAATATCTGCATTTATTTTGATGCATGTGCCCTGTTCAAATACCACAATATTGGTGGCCTGTTGCCATCAATTAAACCTGCATGCTGTTGTAATGTCCACTGTTGTTCCATATATGCATGTGCCATGCTTGCTGTTCAACTGTTGGAACTCTGTTTAATGGGAATACTTCTGCATGCTATTATAACTAATTGGGAATGGTGTTGACTGTTACTAACCCATATTTTTATTAAATCCTCCTAAACATAGAACGTATGGGAAGGCCGGTCCCAGCAGACCCACCTGTCCCACCTCAGCTGGCGATGGCACCTGGCACCAGCAGGTCCAATGCCCAGCCTGGGACCTCCTCCTCCATTGGCCCTGTGCCACCTTTGGGTGGAAGTGCTGCAGGGGATGGGGCTCGTCCCCCACCATGCAAGCATGGGTGGAGGAGGGCCACCTATCACCCTCCAAACAGTCCAGGCTGTGGTGCATAGGGAGATTGAGCGTTCTGTCGCTGATCCTCTATGACAGCCTGAGGCACGAGTGGCGCAACTCACGGGTGAGCCTGCCCCTCCTATGCAGCCAACAGCACAACCACCCTCTGGGCTGTGAAGGTGCAGTGGTGAATGCCCATGAGTGGGGATCTCAGTTCCACTATTGCCATCTGTGGGCTCATGGGCTTACGATTTCCAAACATCCTTCCTTGTCAATGGTGTTCACCCACCACATGTGTCATATTCCGCCCCTGTATGCATCTTGTTTATCTTGTCTGTTTACCTCCCCAACCTACCTCCCCAAATATACCTACTTCCCCTACCCCACATTCCACTCTCACCTGAAAAAAAAAAGAAAAAAAGGGCAATCTGCACCCCAAAAAAATAAATTATGCCCCATACATAGCTGCCCATTTTGCACACATGTCCGCTGGACACATAAACTGATATTTAATTGGCAGTACAACATACTTTGTTGTCCTCACCCCTCCCACAGGGGTTGAAGGTTTCATATTTCCTCCAAATGTATTGCATATGCACAGCTGTTGCTGTTAAAGAAATGGGCAGCTATGGACCTTCCCTACACCCGTCCTGCACATCCCAAGCTGTTTTCCCTACTGTCTTTCCCTCTTTGTGCCCCCTTTTCACCACTTTCCTATCTCCCCATTTTCTTTTCTTTCAAAGAAATGAGCGCGGAGGTTAACGGGAGTAAGCACTATTAAGCAGTAGTTTGCGGGTTTGCGCAAGTGTGCGCTTGTGTACGCTTAGCTAAGCATTGCTAAGTATCGCGCAAACCCGCTTACAACTGCTTAAAAGTGCCTTAGCCACTCTGTACGTGAGGGCCCTTGTTCTGCTCAGCAGAAAAATAAAACATCTCTTTCAGTCTCGGATGCCGGACCTTATACACACTAGACTGCATGAAGTACCACTAAGCCACGGTAGACATACAACAAGCTGGTGCTGAAATAAATATAGCATGCTTCAGAATGAGTGAATGTAAAGGAAAAATAGGAATGCCATAACACAAATCTTGTTCTGTAGATCTTTACCAGCAGTTGTCGTGGAATTGCATTACATGACTGTGAAAAGAGAACCAACCATTCTAGCAGGAAATAATGTTACAGCAGCACTTTACAACCCCCATATGGTATCACAGCAGGACAAACACTGGCATATCTGATTAGGGCAGAGGCCATACTTCCCAACTGTGACTAATTGTTAGGGATGTCCCCAATTTTGAAACAAAGTTTAGCTGTGTTCCTCTGAATCCCTCTGAAAAGCACTGACGTTAGGCAGAAAGGTGGGGAATTACACTTAATGAATAATGACAATAAGTAAGAGTTAGACACTGCTTGTACTTCTGAAAAGATGTATTAATCCATATGCTCTGGTTCTCTCAAAGTCTCAACTTAATGTCTCTAATATTTTAAAGGTGTACCTCACTTTTACCTACTTTTCCCTGAGTCTGTTCAAATATGTACCCGAGTGTTTGAGAGGCCTGGCAGAGGCAGAAACACACAGGCATATCAGCTTTTCTGCTGTTACACAGTGTGCAAATAGCTTTGGAAGGAGTTCCAGAAGCATGCCCTTATGTAGGAGTACAACACTAAAATACCAAGGGATGTAGCCATGTACTGGTAGCAACTGACTGTAACAATGCCATTGTACCAGTGCTGAAAAGACCTGTGTGTCACACAGACAAAGAATAACAGGCTAACATCTGGCTACCATCTGGATAGGTCCACAGTTGAGAGCTATGCAGACAGACTACTTGCCCTGATAAACTAACAGGTACACAGCAACCCTTTAAGTCCAGCAAGATAACATTCACACAATAATACATAATGCTCTCTGTACGTCTGCATCTCTACCCAAATGTACAATATACCTGTGTGTTCAGGGTCTACCAAGGATGTAGGTCAGCATACTCAGTACTGGAATTGTCTAGTTTTCATGAGCAGCCTGTGCTAATGTCAACACTAAAAAAGCACAAACTGCTCAGAAGTGAGTACATTAATATTCACAGTTTAACAGTTCACAAACAGTTCATGTGCCAAAAGAATACATCTCAATAACTACTTTTGTATGGCAGTTAATTGTCTAAGTAGAAAAGAAACTACATACTCCCATGTATCTTGTGTTAGCATTTGCAGGGGTGAGTACAATTCTACACTGACAAGTGTGTACTGGAAATGGCAACATTCAGGTCTGAGTACAACATTTAAATCACTGGCTACACCCCTAGCTTCAGACATAAGAACTATACCAACCTTCTGACTTAAACAACAGTGTCCACAGCGAACAAGTATGAGCCCCACTTTGGAAAGTTGAAAGGGCTATGCCTACCTGACTTAGCAATTTATAGCATTGTGTTGCTATGACAGTGAGTACTGCAATTACCACACAGCAGGCTGCATGCAATTACCAAATGGTGGCCACCAATTGGTGCAGAGGACATCACATGCACATGTGCAGATACCTATAAAAGCAGGCTGTACTTGCTGCCCACACACACATTCACTCCATTGCAGACACTGAGAGAGAGATAGAGGCAGAGAGAGAGAGAGAGAGAGAGAGAGAGAGAGAGATAGACAGAGACATTAACAACAAAAGCAAACTCAAAAGCAAAAGGAACATGGAAATTAATAATACCAACACATACAAAGGAAAGATATGTAACAGATATGTATTTACTGGCATGTAGTAGATGTTTTTGAAGAGTACTCTACATACTTTGAAACATCCATATGTGGCAGCAGTACGTATCTATGCACAGATGTCCAGCATAACTACTGCCATGGACAAATCAGTGTGTAGCTGTGTGCAGGGGGACATAACTGTGACATATGTAGCTCAGCATTAAATGTCAAACATCTGATCCATGTTATCCATGTTCTGTACAGTAGTGTGGACAATGGCTGTTTGGGGGAGTAGCGCAAACAGCTATATAAACATGGATGTGACAGAGCAACACATGCATGATAGTCGTATTAACGTGTAGCTTAGCATTGGCAACTGCTGTACAAGGCTAGTATGTTAATCTAGCATTTGTAGCTATATACACACCCTCTAATATTACTGTGTGCTCACATGTGACACCTGTTCATGTTGCAGCAAGGCCCAACAGGTCAGCCGTGAGGTCCAGGGATTTACAACAGTGTGGACCTGGTGTGTGTATGGCACACATATATGGAGAGATATATATGTGTCAGATATATTAACATCTGTACATGTGCATAGAGCAGGGTACATACTGCAACTGTATGTGAAGGGTGGACATATATATGTTGGTGATGGTTGTTATGTGCATATTTGTACGTAGGTTGTAGTGTGTGGCAAACAAGACAGCATACAGTGCTGGTATATGATATGCGGTGGTTAAACACTGTGGGTATGATTTGTTAAGTTTGCAATGTTGCAGCCAGTGAGGCCTGCTAAAGCTACATTGTCTGAGAACACCTTCAATGCATTTCACACAAGACTGTGTGATATCATTACATTACTGTATACCTCACATCCTTTGCATAATTGATATTCCCACCATGAAAGATGGACTGTATATGTGCCTATATGTATATGTACATGTACACCAATGGATGTGTATATGTATGTATATATACATATATATATATATATATATATATATATATATAGAGAGAGAGAGAGAGAGAGAGGGAGCAAGAGAGAGAGACAGAGTCATATATAGTGAAACAGATGCCTGGTGTCAAAGCCATGGCCTCAGGCTCAATGCCGAAAATTGCATTGTCATCCATTTTGGTAAAAACTCTGTACCCATGAACTACCACATAGGTGGTAGTCTACTTGTCACATGACACACATTGGGTATGTGTGATGTTAAATGTTGCAATTGTGTTGTAGCATGCCATGTCATGGCTGGCACTGGCATGTCCACAATATGTTGTACACTCACTATAACTACTGTACATTCGCTATGTGGACCAATGGTATTCCAGCAGGTATACACGCACCACTGATCCTGTGTGTATACACAGCATGCATGGGCTAAACCTGTTTCCAAAATTATCTGCTAAAGACACAGATGCTCTAATCAGAAATGGATATCTATGTGTCACACAGATACACATCCAGCCATGGTATGTATACCTGTGAGTGATGGTGCACAGGACAGTAAAGAGCTTTTAATACTTGCACAGCAATGTTGTGTCCATGTATACATTGCATTCCAGGGTGAGGCCAATCACCGAACAACAACACACATGCATCAAAGCCATGTATACTGTTAGTAGCAAGGACTGTCTACACTCACACTGCATGTTGTTGAGCAACACACATCCTGCATGCTGACATGTGTGATATGACTGTTTGGCTTGTGATAGTGTACCCCACCATCAACTGCTATTATGTTCTGGATGGCTGGTGGTGTGAGTGTGTGTGTGTGTGTGTGTGTGTGTGTGTGTGTGTGTGTGTGTGTGTGTGTGTGTGTGTGTGTGTGTGTGTGTGTGTGTGTGTGTCTGCTTTAGTGAGGAGTGTATTTGTGTGCATGTGTGCATGTGTGCATGTGTTCATGTGTGCATGCGTGCATGTGTGCATGTGTTCTGACATCATGTACAGGTCGCAAAGTGTGTTTCCTGTCTTCCTCTCACAGGTGCTGAGGTTGGGCTGGTTCACTGCAGCAGGGAACCTGATGTCACTGACACAAATAGTGATAATGAGGATAGGTGTGTTGAGGCACAGGCATGTTTGCCAGGGTCTGTTGTTGGGGCACCAATCGTCAGTACACAAGTGTCCACCCCATCCATGCACACAGTCATACTGCCAATACATCCATCATCACCAATGCCCTTAGCTGAGGGACAGTGTACAGTCGGCAATGGCCAGGACAGTGTGGTATCTACGGCACATGCATCCGGACACAGCAGCCATAGCCAGATGTCTGGAATGGTACCACATAGGCAGATGTCCAGGGGTTCTCGTCACAGCACTGCTGGTCATCATGCCCCTGGCAGATGTGCCACAGGTCTTACAACCTCACACATGTTCCAGGCTGTCATGGAGGCACAGGCATGCATGGAACGGTACACCAGACAGGGACAAAGGGCACAGAGGGCACATAACACCAATATAATTGACAGTATCCATGGCCTAGCAGGTGCCATCCGTAATTACACTAAGGTCACTGATAGACGTTGGGGTGAGACATTAGATGTCCTCCACAATGTCATGTCCATGTGTTAGGACAGTGCGGAACAGTTGAGATGTTGATGTGGACGTATGCCAGCAACATCAGCAGCTGGCAGTCACCGTGGACATCCATCAAGTCACAGCTGCTCCCGTAGTGCCAGTACCAGCCCCAGCAATGTTGGGGGTGGGCTGTCCATAGACTGTCCTAGAAAACAATATGCACATGGCTCTGGCCATTCCCAGCAGGGACCTGGATCCAATGTACACATGTCTACCTCCAAGGATAGCACCCAGTCTGGCTTAGTAACTGATACTGTCTGTAGCACCCCTGCCAGGCACAGATACCGTATCCATGGCCAGAGATGTTGATCTGTAAAGCCTGGCAGGTACAGTCTGTGGCTGTCCCACAAATCCCCGTATATGGCAGCCATGTGGTGGAACTGTGTGCATGCAAACACACACACATAAACCAGACACCTAGGGCTAACACATACCCACACACATTACATCCACATTGGCCCATACCAGTACTCTTGGCCCTCACACACACAAACACACACACACACACACACACACACACACACACACACACACATACACATACATGTCGATTGTATGGCTCAATGTAGGCCTCTGGAAAACCAACAACATACCCTGTGCATATTATGAAACTTGTACCACCTCCTGCCATCTGTAACATTGATGCAGGAACAGGATAACATGTTGCTGATGCACAGGGTGACTTTATAGCAGTACAGCAATGTTAGCATGTTGTCAGCAGTAAAGTGTAATAATATCCTTGAAGGTGTAGCTGAGCAGGCATGATGCATTAAAGCTATGATTGTCAATGTATTATTGTTTACACCAGTGTTAATTCTAATAGTGTATTGTCTGCCCACGTGCCACTTGGCTGATGTGTGTAGTATTGGCAGCATGTGTTAGAGAGTGGACAATACGTGTGGGATGTGTGCAGCACAGATTTGCAGGTGTACATTTGTGAACATGGTGGAGGTGCACTGTCTGCATGTACGTGCATAGTGGACACAAGGGCAGGGTGACATGCCCTGTATTACACAGTGTTAACACTCCATAGTTTCTATTGGTGGCCAGTATGCATTGTACTACACACATTTTGGAACTTGAGTACACATGTGTGTATGACATGGTTTGACACTGTGCTGTGGGTGATACTGTTACTGTCATTGGTTTGCATTCTGGTAGTATACATACCTCAACAGCCTGACCATAAACAATCATTAGATGATGTCTTGACAACTGACACACAGATATAGGACACACAGTATGCCAGTAACCAATGGTATTCACCTGCACCCATTCCTGGGACCACTCCTCTTTGGCATATAGCTCTCTTAGGTACAAGCAAACACAGCAGGGGTATGTCCGTCCACATCTGGAAATGCATACTGTGGGCTATAATGCATTCTCCAGATGACGACAGACATCCTCCACAAGGGTATCATACAGACAGATACCTGTCGTCAAACCCATGCTGTAAAGCTATAGGCCAACTAAAGCATAGTCATCCACTTTTACAAAACATAGTATCCTCACAGTACCACATAGGTAGTAGCCCCCAACATGTTGAACAGGTACCGATGTATACATACAGCCAAGTGTTACGTCATCTCTCCTTTGGTAATCACATTTCCAAAGGTATTTTGAAATCCCTCGGTGGATTACATAAGCAATAAGGGGTCTGCATGAATATCCCCAAAGGTTGTTGCACACCTATAATGAATAGCCATCATTGACACACTTTGTTGTGTTTGAACAGGTCTGAAATATACCACAGGCATAAACCCTCACTCACACTATTCAATAGAAACCGTAATTAGTGTGTGTGACACGATGACCTAGGCCAGGGATCACTGCAGTGGCTGGGCTTGTCACAATCATACAGATGTGACCTAAGGTCTGGAAAGTGGCAGCACACTCTGGCAAAGATAATAGATGTGTTCATGGAGAAAGCAGGGTTCCCACCTATGAAATAATTGAGGTCACATGCACGTATATGTATTTGCCACGCAGCTACCTGACATGAGCAATGCACATACTGTTGTCATTGTGATATATCATACAGTAGTAAAAGCAAAATCCACAACACATTGATCAACAGTGTCACACACATAGAACACACACACCAAGTGCAGTATTCAAACCCCTACCTAATTACTTTATGATACTAGAGCAGTATACATTAACACGACATGCTATACACATTACTGGGAGCTCTCTTTTCCACAGGTATATTTGTAGGATGGTGACATCATCAGACTTGACAAAGATGCGTATACCACTTTCAAGGTGTTTCAGTAGTCTTCAAAAAGGTTGCTCTTCTTCAAGGAGGCACACACGCACTTTCATACAGTTGGTAAGTGCAGGATTCAAACCCCAAACTAGCTACTTTATGATACTAATGTAGTACACATTAACTCAACATGCTATACACATTACAGGGAGCTCTTCTGTCCACAGGTATATTTGTAGGATGGTGACATCATCAGACTTGACAAAGAGGAGTATACCACTTTTAAGGTGTTTCAGTAGTCTTCAAAGAGGTTGCTTTTCTCCAAGGAGACACAAACACACTCTCATACAGTTGACAAGTGCAGGATTCAAACCACTACCTAATTAATTTATGACACTAGAAGAGCACGTATTAACCCAACGCACTATACACATTACTAGGAGCACTCTTTTCCACAGGTATATTTCTAGGATGGTGACATCATCAGACTTGACAAAGATAAGTATACCACTTTTAAGGTGTTTTAGTAGTCTCCAAAAAGGGTGCTTCTCTCCAAGGAGATACACACACTCTCATACGGTTGTTAAGTGCAGGATTCAAACCCCTACCTAATTACTTTATGATACTAAAGGTGTACGCCTTAACATGACACACTATATACATTACTGGGAGTTCTTTTTTCCACAGGTATATTTGTAGGATGGTGACATCATCAGACTTGACAAAGATAAGTATACCACTTTTAAGGTGTTTTTGTAGTCTCCAAAAAGGTTGCTCCTCTCCAAGGAGATACACACACACTCTCTCAAACAGTTGGCAAGTGCAGGATTCAACCCCCTACCTATCTACTTTACAATACTAGAGAAATACACATTAGCACAATGCACTATACACATTACTGCAAAATGCTGTTTCCACAGGTATATTTGTAGGATGGTGACATCATCAGACTTGACAAAGATAAGTATACCACTTTTAAGGTGGTTTAGTAGTCTCCAAAAAGGTTGCTCTTCTCCAAGGAGATATGCACACATTCTCATACAGTTGTCAAGGGCAGGATTCAAACCCTTACTTAGCAAGTTTATGATATTACAGCAGTATGCATTTACACAACATGCTACACACATTACTAGAAGTTTGCTTTTCCACAGGTATATTTGTAGGATGGTGACATCATCAGACTAGACAAAGTGGGTTACATTAGGTGACATTAGTTGGGCTACATATAAGGAATTTCTAAACACTTTGGCAATGTGATCATCAAAGGAGAGTTTACTATCTACCTGGGTCCCCAGGGCTATAATTACATTCTCTGTACATACTGGATTACCACCTGTGTAGTAATTTGTGTGCACTTTGTTTTATACAAAGGGGATGACTATGCATTCTTTGGCATTCTGATTGAGGGCATTGCTTTGACACCAGGCATCTGTCTCTGTAAGACCCTTCTGGAGGATGTCTGTGTCAGCCGTAGAGTCGATTATGGACCACAGTTAGCAGTCATCTGCAATCTTGTTCAACCATAATCCTCCCATGCTTCCCTGTACCTCGGAGCAGTGTCTACTGAACAGGTGGGGTCCCAGGACCAAGACCTGTGGGATGCCATTTGTGACTGGTTTAGAGTCAGACATGGCACCCACAACTCTGAACATGTGTGTTTGAGGGGATGACTATGCATTCTTTGGCATTCTGATTGGGGGCATTGCTTTGACACCAGGTATCTGTCTCTGTAAGACCCTTCTGGAGGATGTCTGTGTCAGCCGTAGAGTCGATTATGGACCACAGTTAGCAGTCATCTGCAATCTTGTTCAACCATACTCCTCCCATGCTTCCCTGTACCTCGGAGCAGTGTCTACTGAACAGGTGGGGTCCCAGGACCAAGACCTGTGGGATGCCATTTGTGACTGGTTTAGAGTCAGACATGGCACCCACAACTCTGAACATGTGTGTTTGATCTGTGATCCAGTTGGCCACCCATCCTGTGATATAGCTGTTAATGTTCAAGCTGGTAAGCTTGTCCATGATGCCAGAGTGGGGAATGGTGTCTAAAGGCCTTAGTGAGGTCCAGCTGGGCTGTGTGGACTACTTTCACCTCCATCTATGTCCTTGGTAACTGTTTCAAAGAAGTCAACTAGGTTTAGGAGGCAGGATCTGCCTTTAACAAAGCCAAGTTGGGTATAGTCCAGTGTCTAGAAGTTCCCAATGTCTCTGTTTATGGGTTCCATGATAATTTGCTCCATAGCTTTGCAGACCAGGCTGAGTAGGCCTATAGGCCAATAGTTTCCAGGTTCTGTTGTGGCACCCCCTTTGTGGAGCTGGATGACTGTTGCTGTATGCCATTCTTTGGGTACATAGCCTGTGGTAAGGTTGAGTCTGGACAGTGAATGTAGGTGAGTGTGCAGTTCCTTTTGGGACTGGTGTAAGACGCAGCCTGGGACACTATCCAGTCCCATTGATGCTGTGTTCTTAGCTTTGGAGAGGGCTGTTTTTACCTGCATGTCCATGAAGTCTGGGGCTCTGCATTCTTCTGGGATGGACACAGGCCCTTTTGGGGGTGATTGATGGGGGGGGTGGGTTGCACTGAACTTGTCCACCAGGATGTGGGCAATGTCAGTTGGGTCAGTGTATTTTTTGCCATTTTGCAGTAGCTGACAGCATATTTGAGAGTTGCCACCTAAATGTTTGGTATAGCTAAAGAAGGCTTTGTGGTTGTTATTCTTACATTCCTTGGTAATTTGTCTTTAGAAACTGGCCTTGGATTATTTTATGAGCGATCATTGTTTCTTCCTAATAATGATCAGTGATGCCTTTCCTTTTGTGAAGTTTGCTCTATCATGTGTTCGTTTCCTCCTTCTGTTGTATAGCTTATGTATGGGCAACGACCACCAGATTGGTTTCTTATTTTTGGAGGAGTGCGTCTTGGTTTTATTTGGGATGTCTCGATCCATGCATCCCCGTAGATGCTCATAGAATGCACTTGTAAATGATTCAGCAGATTGTATAGCATTATCCTATAGCAAGGGGGCTTTGGAACTTTCCACTTTGGTCTTGGGAAGTGTGCAGTTTGCTTTTGAAAATGTCTTCACAGTGGTTTCCTTGACTGGGGTGGGGGTGGGATGTGGATGTCCAGTGTGATTACTTTATGATCTGATATTACCAGTGAGGTGTTTATCTCTGTTGTGGAACACTGGTAACCTATGTTGGTGATGATCAGGTCCAGTATGCTGTCAGCTCTAGTGGGCGTGGTGACCAGCTGTTCCAGGGCATTTGAGTTTTTAAACTCTAGGAAACATTGGGCAAAGGACGTTGTACACGAGTAATTCTCCCACTCAATGTTTGGATAGTTGTAATCTCCTCATATAATGGTGTTTGGTAGGACCTTTATATTTTCCACTGTTCCCAGGAATACTGAGTGAGGTTCCTGAGACAAGGTAGGTGATCTGTAGCAGGCTACAATCTGATAAGCAGCTTTGCCCAATGTTAGTTGCACTTGCGTGGTCTCCAAGGCCTCATGCTGTGTCACTAACCTGAAGGTGTGGGTATCCATAAGGTAAATGGATACACCCCTTCCTTTTGTTTTTCACTCTGGGTTTTTGGATCGAAGATCAGAGGGATTGTGAGTGTTTTACGTGGAGCATGTCCAACAGCTCTGTGTTTGACATAGCTTTGTATGTTAGGCAGATATCACCTCTGAGTAGGCGATATGTGAGAGAGTACAGCTGGAGCATTTTGAGACGGTCTGCGTATGGCATGTATTTCAGACTGCTAATGCTCTTTGTGAGGCATTTCTGCAGGCTTTCCAGTTGTTGTAGATGTCTTGTGAGGTACATAGCAAAAGCGGCGTTGTACACTATTATGGATCTAGTGAGTGATGAGTAGAGGGGAACAATGTCCTCTTCTATTCTGCATGAGACACCTTTTGTGATGAGGTGTGCCACATAGAAGGATTTCCTGACTACTGTAGGGATGTGATTATCACAGGTGTGTCCACTGTCCACCTGTGACCCAAGGTCTCTTATCACACTTTTAGTGTTAAATATACTACCACCTATGTTGTAGGTCATGGCTACAGAGTTTTTACCAAAGGGGATAACAATGCACTTTCTGGCATTGAGCTTGTGGCCATGGCTTTGACACCAGGCATCTGTCTCAGTGAGGCCCTTTTGTAGGATGTCCACATCTTTAGTATTTACAATTATGGCTCCTAGTTTGCAGTCATCTGGAAACTTCATTAGCCACAGACCTTCCATGTTAAAGTTTACATCAGGGAAGTAGATACAAAACAGGACAGGACCCAGGACTAAACCCTGTGGTACTGCACTCATCACTGGTCCAAAGTCATATTTGGAGTCTGCTACTTTCACAGTGTGTGTTCTGTCAGTGAGCCAGTTGGCAACCCATCTTGTGACATAGCAATTTATACCTAGTTTAGTGGGTTTATCTATAATTCCAGAGTGGGGGGTGGTGTTGAAAGCCGTGGCAAGATCTACATAGGCTGTGCGAACCACCTTACCCTTGTCTACGGTTCTGGTGACTGCTTCAATTACGTCTATCAGGTTTAGGAGACATGATCTGCATTTTACAAACCCAACATGGTTGTGGTCCAGAGTCTGGAGATTACCAATGTCTTTTTTTATAAGTTGTATGATGATACATTCCATGGCCTTGCAGAGCAGGCTCATCAGGCTAATGGGGCACTAGTTCCTGGGTTCCATGGTGTCTCCACCCTTGTGTAGTGGGATAACCATCGCTGTGCGCCATTCAGCAGGCACAAAGCCTGTGGTGAGGCTATGACTGAACATGGTACGTCGGTGTGGTGCCTGTTCGTTCTGTAGTTTGTGTAGAACACAGCCTGGGAAGTTATCTGGTCCCATGGATGCTGTGTTCCTGGCTTTCAAGAGTGTTTTTTACCTGTGCAGCCGTGATGACAGCAACTTTGCAGTCTTCCTTTATAGAGATGTGCTCTTTCATGGGTGAGAGGGGGGTAAAGTTAGCACTGATCCTATCTGCCAGGATGTTGGCAATATCAGTTGAGTCTGTATATTTAGTGCCATTGAACTGTAACTCAGAGCAGATCTGAGTGTTGCCATGACATGGACCTGTCTATTGGGCAGAGATCTCCTGAGTAGACAGTATGCAACAGAGTAGAGATTGAGTTAAATTCAGTCTTGTTGCATGTGGTAACTGTTTGAGGCCAGCAATCCTCTTGTTGAGGTACTTCAGTGGTCTTTCCAGCTGCTGAAGGTACCTAGTCAGATTCATCGCAAGTGTGTTGTGGTACTCTCTGATGGGTCTGATGACTGATGAGTAGAGGGAACCTCCTGTGAACTACATGCAAAGACCTTGGAAGTTTGCGGGAACACATAGCATGATTTTCTGACCACTTTGTGAATGTGTTTCTGAAAGTAGAGATGATTATCCCCATGTGTCCATAGATCCCTTATTATCACCTCCATATTTAGGGTATTGGCACCTATGTGGTATTTGTATGACTGTAGCTCGAGGCCATAAGTTTGACACCACATCTGTCTGACTGAGACCCTTTTTAAGGATGTCTCTGTTGTCCCAAACATCGATTATGACAACTTTTTTGCAGTCATCCACAAACTTTGCTAAACATAGCCCTTGTGTGTTTGACTGTATTTCTGAAAAGTATACAGCAGACAGGAGGGGTCCCAGGACTGAGCCATGGGGGACAGCAGTTGTTACCAGCTTGAACAGGAGACCACAGTTCTTACCTTGCGTGATATATCTGTGCCCCAGTTGGCAATCCATCAGATGACATACATATTTATGTACAGGTTGTTGATTTTTGTGAATACGACATGTGTCTGGGATGTTGGAAAAGGGCTTTTCAAGGTCTATGTTGGACATGTGTAGCTCATTTCATTGATGTATGTCCTGGGTGACTGCCTTGAAAGCAGTCTAGCAGGTTTGGGAACCATGATCTGCCCCTGACCAAATCAAAATCGGTGGGGTTGGGTGTTTGTAGGCTCCCAATAGCTCTGATTATGAGTTCCAACATGATGGATTCCATGGCCTTGCAGATCAGGCTTAATAGGCTTATAAGACAATAGTTCCCATGGTCTGTTGTGCACCAACACTTGTGGAGTGTGCCAAACGTTGCTGTAACTCATTCAACAGTTTCATATCCTGTACAGAGGGTGAGTCTCAACAGACTGCTCAGGTGCAGGGTCTGTTTGTTTTGGAGTTCATATATGACACAGCTAGGGAAACCATGTCATCCCATAGACACTGTGTTTTTAGGTTTGGAAAGTGCTGTTTAACCATTGTATATGTGATTTCTGGGTTTTCACAATCTCCAGGTATGATAATGGGCCCTTTTGTCAGTGAGAGGGGGGTAAATATGTATGAACCTGTCTGACAAGATGTTGGCAATGTCAGTGGTGTACATGTATTCATTTACAGTTTGCACTGACTCAGAACATATATGAGTTTACATTGATATTTATGACATAGCGAAAGAAAACTTCATGGTTCTCTATGGACTCTTTGACAATATTTTTGCCAGAACATGGATTGGATAATGTTAGGAGTGCTCATTGTTTATTGATGATACTGATCGGAGATTTATTGATCTTTGAATTTTCACTTTCTTTGCACAACTTAAGTACTTGTAGTACATAGTTTGAGTATGACAGGAGTCCAATATATTATATGGGTCTGTTTTCAAATAACTGTGTGCACAAGGCAGGATTGGTGAATAGTGACAAGTTTCTGGGGTAAGAACTGCAACTGCCAGATATGTGTGGCCCACTGCTGTACTCAGACATGGCCTAAGTGTGTGAGCATGCCCAGTATGACCTTTCAGTATGTTGCTGACTGAAACTTGCTAAATTTGTTTGTGTGTGTGAGCATGCCCAGTATGGACACATATACTATATGTGTGTGAAAAATCAAGTTGTTTTTTACTTCAGGGCTCACCTTTGTGTTGTACATCGACAGGAAGCATGCTGTGCCTGCAGGGCTTCCATGAGTCACTTTGCATAGACTTATCAACATTTCTACATACAGAGGGGACAGCTATTATTTGTACATTTCTACCCGGGGGCACACCTGATTGTTTCTGTGGGTGTACATAGGATGAGGGGTTCACCTGACACTTATACACATTTGCTAAGCCTGCACTGCTATGTCAGGTACTCCATTTATGTCTGTACTGTTGCCTATCGTACTGGCTTGAGGCATACTACTGTACTACAGATCTTAGCTTCCAATTTCACGTACTTTAGTTTGTGACTTCAAAGCCTACCCAACACACATCACACTGCCTGGCCTGCTGTTATCTGTCTGCATAGGCCTGGGGGGAAGTTCAGAGGGCATGATACAGCATTTGTTTGTGTTTGCGTTAGTCTACAATTGTCCTGCTGTGGCTGTGCCAGTGAAATGCTGTCATGGCTTAGTGGTTCAGTGCTGTGACTATAGTGCATAGTATCCTGAGTTCAAGCCCTGTCACTGCTTTTTATTTTCCTGCTGGGCAGACCTGACTGGTTAAGGAACAGTAAAGCAGGCATGAGCGTGTTTACCCGACTTTGCTCGACTTTGCCTGACTTTGCCCAACACTGCCCAATGTTTCCCAATGTTGCCCAATGTTGCCAAACATTGCCCAATGTTGCCCAACGTTGCGCTAGTTTGCACATGGCACAGCTCCACACAATTCTGCTTAAATATGCTAACCAGTGGTAAAATATGCTTAGCACTGCTTTATATTGCTTAAAATAGGGCAATCATGCCTCAGGTGGTGCTGCAGGGCTGCCTATGTTGGATGCACATAGTACACTCCCTATACATGTTTGAAAACAGGAAGTGTCAAGTTAGGCATCCCTTTTATTGTATGTGCGAGAGGTGTCATTTCCAGGGTTACTACTGAGTCAGTGTATGTGCTGTGCGTTGCCTCTTTGCCAAGGCCTGGGCATACTGGGCATGCCTCCTTCTGCCTACTGGGGCAGGCTCAGGTTGTTCCTCCTCTGAGTCACGCTGTGCCTGTGCAGGCCTTGGCAATGGTGGGGGACTGTTTGGCCCTGCCCCATGCAGTTCCTGCTGCAGCTGTTTTCACAGGATCATATTGTGTAGCATGGCACACACCATGGCAATTTGGGTACATGTATTTGGTGAGTACTGCAAGGCTCCACCAGATGTGTCCAAGCACTGGAACCATGACTTGAGCATCCCAAACACATGCTCGATTATGTTTCTTGTTTGTAGGTGTGCCTCATTATGGAGTTCTTGTTCGGGTGTGTGTGCATTTCTGATGGGTGTCATCAGCCATGGCTCCAGTGCGTATCCAGCATCCCCCACTAGGTGATCATCAGGGATGTCCCCAGTGGCAAATCTCTGGTACAGCTGCTTCAGATGCCAGATGTGGGAATCATGATAGCTTACAAGGCAGCCAGCACACACATTCATTATTATGCCCTGGGCATTGCACACGACCTGGCAGTTGATGGAGGGGAAGCCCTTGCGGTTGATGTAGACCCTACCCCGCTCACCAGCTGGTGCTTTGATGTGTATGTGTGTGCAGTCTATTGCACCCACTACCTCAGGGTATTCTGCTATTTGGTGGAAAAGACGCATATTGCTGGCCAATGCCTCATGGGAATTGGTGAAATATACATGCTCACTGACATGTGCTGACATGGCATCCAGGAACTGGTGCAGTACCCTGGATGCTGATGCCTGTGAAACCCCTATCGTATCAAAAGTTGGTCTCTGCAAGGTACCTGTAGCTAGCATTCGTAGGCCAACACATTCCTTGGTATCCACTGGGATGGGTTCCCCTCTGTTGGTTCTGTGTGTGAGGCATGGCTGGCACAGCACAGCAATTTGCTGCAGGAAGTCTCTGTCCACTCTATAGCGCTCCGCTATCTCCAGCTCATGTAGCCCCTGGTAGGTTACCCTGGATCTGCACACTCTTCTCCGTCTCCTCACTGTGGGTTGCACAGCAGAATTCGCAATATCACCACCCTCAGCATCTTGCACATGTTGGCTTATGATAGCAATAGCAGCCCCTAACATTTTGTCTGACTTAAGCTTTATTAAGTTTTCACTCTTTGTATACTGCAGTGTTGCAGAGTTCTTGAGAAAAAACATGGGGGAATGGTGCTGGGCTGGGCTAGTCTACTGCCTGTGTAGTTGGCTGATTGTGATATATTTCACCTGGCATCTCTGCTAGTTCTCCTTGGTTAACTTCCTACTACTTCTTTTCCTTCCTTTTCTCTTTCAGTTTCCACAAGGGCCAGCACCACGCAAACAAGCACAAACACGTGCACACGAGCGCACGCGTCCGCACACAGGCTTACACAGGCTTAGACGAGTGCACACACATGCACACAGGCTTACACAAGCTTACAGACACACACACGTGTGCACACAGTGTAAGCACGTTTGCAAGAAATTTCAGATATATCCACGGCGTACACCTTCGGTTTCTTGGTTTCAGCTAGGACAACTGTAGACACACCTCTTTGCAATCCTGAGCAACTCATGGCAAACACAAGCCACTCTGCTCCAATAAGCTTACAGTCTTTCAGACATACCCCCTCATGATGTCACCTATCTTCTACTCTACTACTCCCTACTCCTACACTTGCACTCTAGGGACATGGCTCACATACCAGGGAAAATTGGGATTCACTATCCTTATCCTCATTTGCATAGGATTGCCTACTAATGCTTGGTTACATCTCTCAAAATGAGCTTCCCCCCTTAGCAACCACTACTCAGTAGCCATGTTATCTTCAACCTGCCATTCACCTGCATGGCAGAATAATCTTTTTATTAAACATGCCTAGTTTTGGCTATTTTTTAAATTATTTTCTGTTTTTTTTAAGTGCTGCACATTTGCACGGCGTTGCGCTATGCTTAAACATCAGAGATCGGAGAAAAAAAATAAAAATTAATTTTTATTAATTTTCAACCTATAAAAATGCCAATGGCCTTATATTTGGCCATTGGCATGCTTCCTTAACTGGATGCATCCTTTATTTGGAGCTGTCATAGCTCCGTTTAGTAATTTGCAGAATGGTACTCCGTTATCAACGGAGTACATTTCTGCAAATAACACTGCTCTTCCACGGACAGGTTTGTGGTTCCTGGATCGCAAATTTATCTAATTTGCATACATTTCAGCAGCAAATTAGGTAATTTGCATACCATAACACTGTCCGTGCAAGAGTAGTTTTAGGAGCTCTCATGCACGCCCCTGCCGGCTATTGTTGAATTGCTCGACAGACATATTGCCTGTCTGACTTCTTACACTACTCTTAGACTCCATGCAAGCCTTCGTGAATCTGGCTTGATGTTTAACTAAAAAATACTGCTTCTAGCAGCTCATTGTTAAATTAGAAAAAAGAAAAAAAAGACACCATATGAGCATCCATATCTATGCCCTTTTTCTACCAAAATATATCATTATTAAATTCAAAAAAGCTGTTATGTGTAACTATATCAAGTAGTAAACAGTGTTAATAATTTCATCAATAAATGTTGCCTAACCTGTTAAGATCATTTATAATATGTTCTATACCAGTTTCCTGTTAGATAGAAGGGCATAGTGACACAACATCCAGTGTAATGATCATAATTTTAAAACCATTCAATTTAAATTCATGTAACAGATCCAAACATACCCATTAGTCCTTTGGATAAAACTCAGACTTTTGTACTGCAGGATTTAATAAGTAATCAACTGAAATCAGTTAGTAACAATAGTGCAACATAGGGATCAGTTTGGTATTTGAACTATTAACATTCTATCCCTTTAAAAACTTGCATAGTGAATGTGAGTGACAGTTTTTTAATAATTACATAATTTCTAAATCTTCTATAGCCACTTGCAAACTTAATACTTACAAACAGGAAAAGAAAATTACTAAGCCATAAATCTATCAAATATGTGGATTTCTATCTCAAACATTTATATTGCATCAAAGCAGGTGCCTAAGATTCTTGAGTATTTAAGTTTGTGAATGGAAGAAACTTCACAAATAATATTTATAAATCTTTGATGACTTTTACATTAAACTAGTGTGGCTGTTATAAAACATCATTTAAAATTTAACATAAATAAGTGTAAAGAGCTAAGAGCACAAGCAATTGATGTAGATACTGCAATCAAGAATGATGCATGTTTTGAGCAGTGTCAACAGATGTATGATAGCATTTGGCTAAACTGAAGATACATGTAGTCATGATCATTAGCAAAAAACAAAAACAGTTTTCAGTGGATAGTGAAGTATTGCGGAAGGGAAAAGTGCATCACTTGCATCCCATCAACCAAAAAAATTGAAAATTTACATTCTAACTATCCCAATTTTCACAATCTTGAAATGGTTACAGGTACAAACAGTCATTTCACAAATACAGGGATATTATTATCAATGACAGTGTCTTTAAATATTGTTGGGTCAAATCCCCTTCTTATGATCAAGATTACAGAATATTGAACCTCTGATCATTGAAGAGCAGAGGATTGAAGTTCTGGAATATCTAACCTTGAACCTGAATGGAGACCACTGCACATTGTGGAATGGAAGCATTACCATTCTCATCACTGTAGTGCAATCACAGAGTTGCTATATTTAAGTAGCAGGGGTGTGTGAGGCATGCAGGGGGGTGGCTTCCCCCCTGCAAAACATGAAATTGGACGTTTTCACATTTTATATTTTTTTATAGGTTTAGTATTCTGGAATTTTGATCCTCTGGTCTTTGATGATCAAAGGTTTGATGTTCTGGAATCTCAATCATATGAAGCAGGCCTGTTGAGTCTTGTAATAATGTTGCTCTCATGGCTACATGTGCCATTTCCTTGGATATTGACAACAGCTCTTCTATTTCCAAATGATCAATAGATCAAAGTGAAGCTCAGGTTAACTATAAATATAAACAATTTGTTTTTATTT
This sequence comes from Protopterus annectens, assembly GCF_019279795.1. Classification (NCBI taxonomy): domain Eukaryota; kingdom Metazoa; phylum Chordata; order Ceratodontiformes; family Protopteridae; genus Protopterus; species Protopterus annectens. Next base: position 402,092,217 of record NC_056726.1, on the reverse strand, counting down.
CACTTGTAACTTCACCATTTGTGAATAAGACCCATTTTCTAGTACAGTGTGGCAAGGGAAGAATCAAAGAAAAACAACGAGGAAGAAGACATTGAAGTGACAGAAGAACTTAACCTCATTAATTGCCATTGTTAATACAGTTATTAACTTAAGTTCTGTCATGTTAGATGTGAATAATTTATTTGTTTTGAACAAAGGTTTCATATTTATTTATTTATTTATTTATTTATATTTGTTGACCGGGAGTGTCCAACTGGATGTAGGTCCATTTTCAGCGGAGGCCCGGGGAGAAAAGCTACACAGTTAAAACAGACAGTAGTTACATTGGATTACATAGCGATTAACAATTTGCATAGCAATTACTTATAACATATTTACAGATGAAGAACATATTACATCAGTAGACAACTAGAATCTATCTGTGAAGTACATAACAGACATTAACAAATGTTACAATAAGAAGTTCCTGCTGTATAATAAGTACTAGGCTTATGAGCATCTGAACTTGCTATAATCAAGGTGGTTAGTGGAGTGGAAAGAAAGGTAGTGGTTGGATGGAGTGGGTGATATTAGAGTGGGAGTTGCAAGGGCATCGCCAGCATGTTTTTAGGTGTGCTTTTATTGAAGTTTTGAAGTGGGTGCATGATGGTATGGAGGTAATTGTGGGTGGAAGGGAGTTCCATAATTTTTCTATGGCACAAGAGAATAGTGCTTCACCGGCAGAATTATTGGCTTTAGTGATCTGCAAGTGATTTTTGTTGCTGGATCTTAGTGGTCTGGTGGTGCGATAGGGTTGGAGTAGATTCAGGAGGGATGGGACATTTAGTGGATGGTTTACTAGTTTGTGGGTGAGAGTTGATACCATTGAAGGAGGGGAGGGAGTTCAAGCCAGTCCAGTTCAGCAAGTGCGAGACAGTGGTGACTATGGTAGGATGCCCCTGTGGCGAATTTGGCGATTTTGTTGTAGCAGGTCTTTAGCTTGTTTAGATTGCATTGCCTTAGGTTGATATATATTGGAAACGCATAAAGTAGGGTAGAGATAAGGTGGGAATTTGCTACTGAAATCTTTGCTGCTTTGGTGAGAAATTGCTTATTTCTGTAATAACGCTCCTAGCTTTTTGTTGACTTTTTTATGGTCATGGATATGTGAATGTCAAATTTTAGTTTATTTTCTATTTCCACTCCTAGCAATTTGGTGTGTTCAGTTGGGTATATAGTGGTGTTGTCTTTTGCTGTGATGTTAAAGTGAGAGTTGTTTTGAGTATGTTTGGTGGGTTGGAAGATGAGTAGTTTAGTTTTGTTTGCATTGATTATTAATTGGGCATCGGATAACCAAGTTTCAACAGAGGAAAAAGCTTCCTGTGTGACTTGGCAGTTTGGGTAGGGACTGGGCTGAGCAGATGACGGTTGAGTCATCTGTGTATTGTATGAATGTGCCATGTTTGATGGCAGAGGCTAGATTATTGGTGAAAACAGAGAAGAGTAGGGGTCCAAGGATGGATCCTTGGGGAACCCCTATGGAGACAGGTAGTTGGGGAGATATGTCATTCTGCCATACAACGGATTGTTGGCGGTCAGACAGGTAACTCTGAAACCAGTTGGTGACCGATTGTGAGAAGGATAGGTTATTGAGGACAGAGATAAGTTGTTTGTGTGGGACCATGTGAAATGCTTTAGATAGGTCTAGGAAAGTAGCAGAGGAGAAATAGCCATTGTTTTTATGCTGAAGAATAGTGTTAGTAAAGGAGAGTAAGGCAGTGGTGGTGCTATGGTTTGGTCGGAAACCATGTTGAGTATTGGAAAGGAGGTTGTTAGTAAGGAGGTAGTCTGAGACCTGAGCGTGTATGCATCTCTCTAGTATTTTGGAGAGAAGAGAGAGAATAGCTATGGGGCGGTAATTGCTTAGTTCTGTGGAGGGTCCGCCTTTGTGGAGGGGAATTATTTGTGATAGCTTCCACAGTGTGAGAATATAACTTTCTGACATTATTTTGTTCCATCAGGTACAGCAAATTTGTCTAAGCTAATTATGGATTTAAAGTTATATGCTTATAAGATGAATTTTCACTACATATTGTATAATGCAAGCAATTTTACTAGTTTCGGCTTAAAATGTTTACAACTCAGTTTTACATAATAATTTACAGGTGTTTTAGAGTATGTTAAAATGATTTTTGATGCTTGTTTAACCAAAACCTTTCTGTAAGAATTATAATCTTACTCTTTCTGAAAGGAAAACTGTATGCGAATTGAAAGACAACCATATCTGGATAATGAAATCTGACAAAAACAATAGTTCGGTTGTGATGGATGTAGAACAATGCAGTCACAAAATGACCAATTTGTTGTCTGAAGAGTGTTATAAACATGGTTACTGTCTTATTTATTGAAAAGAAATATAAATTCATTTGTGTGATGTTACTAGATCTTTTACATCAGGATATATTGATAGCTATCTGCATTTGTATAGTAGAATTTCCATTGATGGCTAAAATCCTTGGCATTCGTAAAATTCACAAATGCCAAACTGATCCCCAATTCACTCTGTTGTTACTACAGCCCTCAGTAAAACTAAATTGATTTCAATTTTTCTTTATTACATAATAAACCCTGCAGTATATGTCTGAGTTTTATCTTAGGGATTCATGGGTATGATTGGATTTAAGTAAATTAAAATTGAACGGTTGTGTCACTATGCAATTCTATTCAGCATTAAACGGGAATAGAGTATATTTTAACTTATTTAACAAAGTACATAACATTTAATAATGCATTTATTAACATTATTTGTTTACTACTGGGCATAGTTTTAGGTAACAGCTTTTTGAAAATTAACAATATCTTTTGGCAGAAAAAGGGCATAGCTATGGGAGTTTGTATGGCACCTAGTTTTCAAATTTATTGATGAGCTGGTGGAAGCAAAATTCTTTAGTTAAGCATCAGTATTACAATACAATGGTATTATATAAAAGGTACATCAATGATTTATTATTTTTGGATAGGTACAAAGGATGAATTTTATATTTTATTTAATGACGTGAATGTCAGTACAACTTTTTTAGTTTTTACCATAGGTATTATTTCCAACATAGTCCATTTTCTAGATTAGGAATTAAATCTGAACACACACAGTTATGTAGGTTTGAAAGTAATATTTATAAAAAAATACCTTTGCTAATAATTATTTGTTTTTCAAAAGTCAGCATTTTCCTTCATGAAGTGGAACATGATCATGGGGCAATTCATCACACTTAGTTATTTGATTAGTAAGGAAAGTGACCTTCATAAGGAGCTAGAATGCCTAACTGATTTATTTAATAGCGAAGATTATGACCAGACAAGGTTAGAAAATATTAGCAATCAAGTTATGAACTATAGAAGTTCTAAATTTGCACCAATTTTAAATTATAGCTATCAAAGAAACTAGTTAATAATAATATTTATACATTTTTCATATCATTCCCTATACCAACATCAATTGACATGCAGAACATCAAAATATCATTAACAATATTTGGAAAACAATATAAGGTAAAAATAATCTTGTTAAAATCAGCAGTGACACTCTTATCAGAGGATTCATGAAGCTTGTGCCAGGTGTAGGAGTAGCACTGGCGTTCCATCACCAAATATGGCCGGTGAGCGATCCAGGTATGAACTGTTTCCACGTGCACTACCTGCATACGCTATGCCCGGACACCTCCCGGCCCCTGTATGCTAATTACCCCATTTGCAGCAGTGTAGCATGCAAATGAAGGTATTTAGTGATCCAGGAAGTGATGCAGGCATAGTGTAAGCATGCAAAAATGTAAACCATAAAAAAAACAGTTTACATTTTTGCAAACATAAAATCGGTGCCATGACAGCTGACCAAACACAAGTATTATATTGTTAATATATGCCAATGGCTAAATATATAGCCATTGGCATATAAAAATGTACAAAATATAAAAATAACATTTAATTTTGTTTTGCTCTATCACAAAGTTTAAGTGCAGGGCAGCGGCATGTAAACGGGATCTCAAGGAAAATAGAAAAATATAGAATAAAACTGCAATGTAGCACATATCATGATTTCCCCATAATAATCAATGGCAGGCATGTTACACCACACCATGGTGCAAGGGTTGCTAAGGGGCTGTGACAGTGTTTTGCCTGGTAGCTAGGAATTAGTAGGCAATTCCATGCAAATGAGAAGATTAATAGTGAATCATAGATTCCCTGCTGGTGTAAGGATGCACCTCACAGTGTAGGGTTATAAAACCGAGGTGTGCCCTTGTGATAAAAATGACATCAAGAGAGGGGTGTGCTGTAAGCACATTGGAACATTGCTAATCCGGTTTGCCCATAGCTAAGCAAAGCTGCAGGAAAGGTGTGTGTTGAACTGGCTATAGCTTTGCTTAGCCGAGAGCACACAAGGTAACTGAGTATGCATGTGAACGGAGATTAAAATGCATCGGTAAATGGGTTTGCACGGTGCTCACTGGAGCTGAAACAGGAAGGATATAGGAAAAAAATAAGGAAATGCTGCAGCAGGAAAATGGGGGTACAAATGACTAATTAACATCTAGGAACCTACAGTTGGCCATTGACAACAGCTAACAAGGCTGCAAGCAGTTACCTGCAGAACAGGAAAGGGGAGGGGCTGTACTGCAAAGAAAACAGTAAAGTGTCACAGCAGAACAAAGCAGAATTGCATTATATCAGCTACAAGACACATTTTTCAACACATGACTGGGTAGGGAAAGTACAAAACAAGAAAGTTGGCAGGTGGGTGCATGCCTGACAATGGGAGGGGATCCAGGTATAAAAGTGAATTAAAGGGCAACAGATTAATCAAGCAGGCAAGCATAACTCCACACTACAGGCTCCACACTTGCAGTATGCACTGTAAAACCCATAATTAAGATACCCTGCAGCTGGAATTGCTCATACACAGCCAATGACATCAGCAGCATCCATATCGCAATTGTATAAAGTGTGAAAGCACCTCACACACACTTGTGTATTCCCATACACTCTGCACCATTGGTGTATACATACAGGGAACTTTTAATATGTACATGTTAGGGGCTGCCAATGCTTTGATCCAACAGCATGTATTGGAGACTGAAGTTGGTGTGGAGGATGATGCTGACAACCACCTCAGGCACCAGAGGAGGAGAAGAGTGTTCAGACCCAGGGTAACCTACCAGAGGCTACATGATCTGGAGAGAGTGTTGCAGGGTGGACAGAGACACCCTACAGCAACTTGTGGAGCTGTGCTGGCCACACCTCTGAGCCAGAACAAACAGAGGGGAACCTATCCCAGTCGATATGAAGGTATGTGTAAGCCTGAGAATATTAGCCACATGTACCTTTCAAAGGCCAACTGGGGATATCATGGGGATCTCACAGGCATCAGCATTCAGGGTACTTCACCATTTTCTGGATGCCATGTTATCACATGCCAATGAGCACATATACTACCCCTGAACGCAGGAGGAGTTGGCCAGCAATATGCGTCTCTTCCACCGTGTGGCAGAATACCCATAGGTACTGGGTGCAATAGACTGCACGCACATACACATCAAGTCACCAGCGGGTGAGCAGGGTAGGTACTACATAAGCCACAAGGGATACCCCTCCATCAACTGCCAGGTTGTGTGCAATGCCCAGGGCAATATCATGCATGTGTGTGCTGGCAGCCCTGGAAGCTATCATGACTCCCACATCTGGCATTCCTTACAGCTGTATCAGGTATTTGCCAGGGGGGACATCCCATATGGCCACCTGGTGAGGGATGCTGGCTATGCACTGGAACCGTGGATGATGACTCCCATCAGAAATGCACACACACACCCATGTAAGAATGCCATAATGAGGCACACACACAAACCAGAATCATCATAGAGTGTGTGTTTTGGATGTTTAAATCATGGTTCTGTTGCTTGGACATATCTGGTGGAGCCATGCAGACTCTCCAGAAATGTGTGTGCACATCTTCATAGTGTGTGCCATGCTACACAATATGATCCTGCAGAAACAGCTGCAGCAGGGACAGAATGGTGAAGGCTCTAACAGCCCACCACCACTGCCAAGAGTCCCACAGGCACAGAGGTTCTCAGATCACAAACACCCTGAGCCAGCCCCAGTAGGCAGATGGAGGTGTGCCCAGTATGCCCATGCCTTGGCAAGGAGGGAACGTATAGGACACACACTGACAGTGCAAGCACCTAGGGACTGACACCTTTCTCCACCTGCACACAAAGTAAAAATGGATGGCACACACACAAGACAACCTGTAAATTGTCATGTATAGGCAGTCTACTGTGTGCATCCAACATAGGCAGCCCTCAACTATTGCACACACAACTGCTATTGGCACAAGGTATGTCAACACCTGCACAGTAAATAAAGCTATCAGCATGCGCTGATACTGTATGTATAGGTTCATAGGTTGGTACTTGGCTAACTGCCTGAGGGCATTCATAAGCCTAGCCAAAATTTGTCAGCTTTTGCCACCCCATTGATTAATTAACTGTCCCTCTGTGGAGCAGAGCCAATGGCAGGATCCCTGGGGTGTATCTACTGTTCCCCATCCACTCTTCAGGGTTTCTCTTGAAGAGTGTTAGTGAGGGGCTCTGTAACATGTAATTAGGGATGTTGTTTCAAAGCATGGGGAGTTTCTGTGACAGGAATCTGTCCCTCCATCATGTTCTAGTTATTGTTGTGGCAAGGTTTAGCCCACTACAGCGTGTGGCTCACTGTGACATGGATTCCCATAGGTAGAGCATATCCATTAAGCCTGAGTTGGACATGACTTTCTTGGCTAGCAGAGATCATCTCTGAGTAAATGAGATGCCACTGAGTAAAGCATGAGTTTATTCATTCTGGCTGCATAGGACATATGTTTGAGGCCAGTAAACCTCTTGGCAAGGTACGTACATGGACCTTCCAGCTGTCAGAAGTGTCTTCTGAGGTCCATCCCAAATGGGTTATTATACTCTATGATGGGACTGATGCTTGACGAGCAAAGGGGCACTATAACCTCAGTATGTCTACATGTAAATCCTTTAGTAATCAGATGGCCTACATAGAAGGATGCCCTAACTACTTTGGAGATATGATTGTCAAAGGCGAGATCACTATCTACCTTAGTCCCCAGATCCCATATTACCTCGTCTGTATTAAGGTGGCTGTTAACATGTGGGTGTTTAGTTTTTCCCAAATGGAATGACCATGCAGTTTGTGGCACTTGGCTTGAGGCCATGACTTTGACACCCTGTATCGGTCTCTGTAAGGCCCTTTGAAGGATGTCAGTGTCAGCTGGACTGTCAATTATGGCTCCCAGTTTGCAGTCATTGCCAAACATGGTCTACCGTAGTCCACCTGTGTTTGCCTGTACCTCTGAGAAGTATATGCCAAACAGTAAGGGCCCCAGGACTGAGTCCTGTGGGACACCAGTTTTGACTGGTTAAGAGTTGGAACTGGAGGCTGCTAGTCTTACCATGTGGGTTCTGTGTGTAAGCCTGTTGGCAACCCATCCTGGGATGTATGGGTTCATGTACAGGCAGGTGAGTTTATCAATAACACCTGACTGGGGAATGGTATCAAAAGCCTTTGCGAGGTCCAGGTAGCATGTGTGAACCACCTCTCCCCTCATCTAATACCTTGGTGACTGTAAGACATCAATCAGTTTCAGTAGGCATGATCTGCACTCAAACAAGCTGACCTGGGTTGGGTCAAGTGTTTGGAGATTACCAGTGTCTTTGTAAATGAGTGCCATGAGGATGAGCTCCATAGCTTTGCAGAAAAGGCTAGTCAGGCTTATGGGGTGGTAGTTACCATGGTCAGTTGTGTTTCCATGTTGGTGGAGTGGAATAACTGTTGCTATGCACCATTGTATGAGCATGTAGCCTGTGTAGAGGCTGAGGTTGAAAAGCTTAATTATGTGTGTGTGTGGGGGGGGGGGGGTTAGTTCATCTTGTAGTGTTTGCAAGATGCAGTCTGGGACACCATCTGCCTCCAGTGACATTGTGTTTTGCCGTTTGAAAGGGCTATTTCCACCTGTGTGTCTCTGATGTCTGGGATACTGTACATTTTGGGTATTGTTGTGGGCTCTGTAGGGAGTGAAGTTTGCACTGAATGTATCTGCAAGGATGTTGGTGATATCAGCAGGTTCAGTATATTTTGTGCTATATTGCACAGCACAGTGCAAGTCTGTGTGTTACCACTTAAATCCTTGACATAGCCAAAGAAGGCTTTGTGATTATCTTTTGAATTCTTGCCTATTTTCCTGTTGAAGTTAGTCTTGGATGATTTCATGAGGGACCTAAGTTTCTTACTAATACTAGTCACGATGTCTGCCCTTCTTGGGATTTGCTGTTTTTCTGGACTACTGTCCTACTTCTGTTGTATAGCCTGTTTAATGCAGGGGTCCAGCAGACTGGTGTCCTTGTCTTGGAGGAGCGAGTCTTGGTTTATCAGTAATGGCACGATCCATACATCCTTGTAGGTGCTTATAGAGTGCATTTATAAATCTTTCTGTATCTTGAGCAGTGTTTCCCTTAGCGTGGGGGCTGTGAAACCTCCCACCTCTGTCTTTAGTAGTGTGAAGTTAGCTGTAGAAAAGGTTTTCACTGTGGGTTCCTTGGGTGATGGAGATGGTTGGGTGTGAAAATCATCAGTGAATAGTTCATGGTCAGATCTAATGAGTGACCGGTTTACCTCTGCTGTGGTGCACCTGTCACCCATGTTGGTGATTATCACTTCTAGTATGTTTCCACCTCGGGTTAGGGAGTTTACCATCTGATACAGGGCATTTGAGGTGATTAATTCGAGGAAGCGCTGGGCCTGGAAGTGAGTACTCGAGTAAGTTTCCCAGTTAATGGTAGGGTAGTTGAAATTGACCAATACCAGGATGTTTGGTAGGACTGTCATGTTTTCCACTGTCTCCAGGTAGGTGGAGTGGTGGTCCTGGGTCATGGAGGGTGATTTGTAGCAGGCTACAGTTTGCATTGCAGTTGTGGCTGATGTTAGCTGCACATGGATGATCTCAGAGGTATCATGCTGCCCCACTAACCTGGAGGTGTAGGTATCCCTAAGGAATATGGATACACCCCCTCCATGTCTGTGTCAGTCCATGTTCTGTGGCCAAAATGTGTGGTATGGGTTGTAGTCCGATAGTACTGGTGTGCTCTCAGGAGCCTTAAAACAGGTTTCAGTTACTGCAAAGATGTTGACGTTGACCATACTGAGGAGTGCTGTGAGTGTGTGCATTTTGTGATTACAACTCCTGACGTTGAGTAGCATAACCCTCATTGATTTTGCTGTTGTGCTGTTTATGGAAGTGGGATTCACCTGTGAGACTTGCCTAAAAAAGACACCATGGGTGCGCCAATAGCCTTGGCCAGTATTCAAAAGCCTAAGGCTGACACATGCAAGCTGGTATGGTATTGCTGCATGCATGTTTCCCATCTGTGCTTGTTTCTCATCTTTCCTGTAGGTAACCTACTGGTAAGCAATAGAAAGCCTTAAAGTGGTACAAGTCTTCTAGCTTCCAAGATAGGCTTTTGGAATGATTAAGTATCAGTGTTCTGTATGTTCTTGCTGTACTTAACTGTTTTCTGGCTACATGGTGTTTTCTGGCACTGCATATTGTGATCTGAAAGCTCTGTTTATTCACATATTATTTCTGTGATGGCCTGCACTTTAGAGGTTCCCAGATAGGTAGTAGGCTATCTGCCCAAGGGCATTTAGAAGCATAGCTACAGTGTGCTGGCTTCCTCTGCACCATTGATGAAGTAACTGAGCCTCTGTCTAGCATAGCCAATGAAGTGATTCCAGGCAGAGTTGCTGGAAGCTGTTGAAGACTGGGGTGGCGGATGGTGATAGGGACACTTAGTGATCTAAAAAGGGACATGTTAACGTGAAAAATCAACACCTTTCAATTTTCCCAACAGGTCTTGCAGCTATAAAACTGGAGCCCCCCCCCCTGGCTGTATGGTTCTGGGACACATGATTCCAGGGGTGTATATTCTGTTACCCATTAATACATCAAGGTTTCTCTTGAAGTGTGTCAGTGAGGGGCTATGCCTAATGTAGTTATTAATTTAATTTATAGTCTCTCATTTAATTTGTTATGTTTTTATTTCAAGAGTAAGTGAAGCTCAGTGGGTTTGGGCGCCTCTGCCCTTTGCTTAGCCTAGCTTACACATAGAAATCATCTAAATAGGAAATAGGCATAAGCAACGTTAATGTCAATAGTGTAATGGTTACAGCATTTTGCATAGTATCTGTGCATTTGTGGTTCAAATCCCAATAAAGTCAAAGCAAAAGTTTATTACATTCCGATGTATTGCCAAAAGGATTCAAAGACTAACATTACCTGTATGCTATATAGGAAGCATTTAACAGTGCCTTAATGAATCAGCCTGCAATTACCATAGTATTAGTCCACTAAGGGATGTGTTCACATAGGGAAAGAACCCCCCCCCCACACACATATAGAATATGTATAAAAGCAGTTCCTACACACCTGCATCTGCTATGTGCACCCACTAACATCTCCCCCACACCCAAACTAATTACAACAATACATACTGTCATACCATAACCAATTATTCACCCACTGTACGACATCTGCTGAAACCTTGACATATCTGGACAGAGACACACTAATATGGCCCTATGTGAAATAGTTGCTGTTATACAATGGAACAGCTGCTGATGTTACAGGGTTTGTTTCAACTAATCCTGTTTCAGAGGTTTGAAAAGTAATTACACCAGCAAGTGTTACCGATTACTGATTATCAGCACAGTATGATACACATTTACAACAAACTAAAGATGTCTGGTGAGCAAACTGTAAACCCCCTAACATTATATGCATAGCCATACAGCCTTGAGCTGGTCAAACATCCTGGCCAGATGGAAACATATGCAGACGTATTATGGAACAAACAAACTCTGCACAAGTAGCAATGTTCAGAAATATAACAGCAGTACTCACATTTAGACTGAATCTTCTAGGCATCACACACAATATATTTGTGTTTGTCTCCATACAGCTGTTACAATAGATTTCAGACACCACTTCCAGGCTGTCTTCCTCACAAGTAAGGCAATGGGAGAACGCCCAAGTAGAGTACTCAGTTATACTCTACTGTTGCCATGGTATTAGCTAATGGAGTAGCTGTGCAGCTGATGTGCAAGTAATTAACTACTTTGGAACACCAATTGTTGATCAGGATAGCACATGTTACTGATCTCTAACTATAAAAGGATGCCTTCTCACACATTCAAACCATCTGTATATACCTGCAGAACAGTACAAAATACCCAACAGAAGATTGAAACACAAACCGAAAAAGATTAAAATACCAGTCAATAACACCTCCAGTTACCAATAAGGTATGTATAACATTTAGTATGTCTGTGTATGTAGTACCTGTTCTGTAATACTTACAGTGCAATCAATGCATATAGTGGAAATAGCTATCTTGTAGTGATGTATTGTTGAGCAGTAGTAATGCTTGTAGTATTCTATATGTGTACTGCTGTAGGTCACAAGGCAAACTCCTCATACACCACAAGGGATTATATATATGGGCTTGGAATTCACCAATTCTTTTTCAGCCACTGTGAGTGTTGGGTTAGTTCACCAAGTTTGTGCTATAACAGGGGATAGCATATGTTGATATATTGTAACAGTAGACATATGTATGGGTGTATTAGTGAGATGAACATGTCAAAGGTGGGCTTAATGTGCAAATATGATTTGCATTTGTGGGATATTGTGCCAATAATTGTGTAATGTACAGTATTCTAGGCAGATCTGTATTCCATTTTACATAGCATTTCTGTTATGTTATGCAAACATTAGTTATGTCTATTGGCAAGTACAATACTCAATAACAGGATACATATGAATTGTATTCATCTGACAGTTTAGCAGCATGATAGCAAAGAAAATTGGAAGAGCTAGGTAACTATCCATGCACATAAGACATGTGATATCCACTTCTCTAGTATCATTTGCAAGCAATAACAGCTGTGCATGTGTACATGTTATGCAAATGTGTAGTGACCCTTGTTACAGGGCTAGGCCACATGGCTATGTGCATACCTACATAGAGTGGATATTGAGAGTAGAGACACGCTGGTTGAACTTTCAGGTTTGTGTAACTTAACCTCTCATTGCCAACCTAACAGCCACTTGCAAATACTGTATATAATGTTGTGCACAGTACTGGTAATGAAACAAGTTGCATATCATCTTTAACTCCAGTATAACATCTGCAGTAGGAGTGCAAGATGTAGAAGACTGCTGCCCATGTGTAATAGCTGCTTCATAGGTGATGGCTTACACTATCTGATTATATCCTGATCATGTTGACAGTGGCAGCAGAGTCTATTGATACTTGACTCTGTTTGGGGAGTGGGTGTCTGTGCTCAACATAGCTCATGATTCTGGTGGATATTTGAGTATATTCTCAGAAAAAGATACAGACCTGTTGACACTTGCATCATCTGTAATCAATTATCAGGATGTGATGTGCTCCTCAGATGAGGATTGCTGCTAAAGGTAGCTACTATGTTTCTGTAATAGCCAGTGTTGGAAATACCATCAAGCTAGTCATTGTCCCATGTGTTTCACATGTGCAACACAGGTAATACATGGCAGGATGCTATACTGCTGTACAGTGCCACATAAATGTATATAGCAAAACACATACATGTGAAACTTTCTGTGTGCAAGTCTGCAGGGTCAAAGGTCATGTCCCTTAAGGCTGTGTATGACTATATATGTGACATATACACAGCATTAAGGTCTCTTGCATTAATGTGAACACATCCAGGCATGTGCTGAAAGGTAAAGACATCAGTACAGGCAAACAGACATACCCACATCAAGACAACATCCACATGGAGTATGAGCAATGTCATCACTTGACACACACATATATGGTGATAACATCAAATCACCAGTAAGTGTCAAATGTGTGTGAGTTAAACATGTCAGTGGTGTTAGTGTCATGCAGATTTGCAAGGACATATTTGTAATCATAATAAATGTGATACACATGTATGTGCAGCTGTACTTCTGTATTTCTCTGTGAGTTACTGTGACCTGTCTCCATCATTATGTCTTCCAGGTATGCCACGTGCCAGGCTGCCACCATGCACCCACTTAGAGGATGAAGTCCTTATTCCATACATCCTTGACAACCATGAAACACTCTTCAGCCATGTGCCACATGATGCACAGCAGCGGGATGCCTAGTGTGATGAACTTCGCAGGAGGGTAAATGATGTTGGTGGCCACAATCGCACCTATCAGCAGGTGCGCTGACACTGCACTGACCTCATTAGATGGGCGAAACAGCATGCAAATGCAAGTGCCAGGGAACAAGCTGCAACAGGTGGGGGGCCACTCACCCAGCTCCCGGCTACCGGCCAACCTGGGGACACCTGCAGTACTCCATCCACAAGCTTTAGCTGATATTGTGGAGGTGGGTGTCTCACAACCACTGAGCCAAGAGTTGCCTGGTAAGTCACTACTGCACATAGAACACAACTATAGTTCATATAGTTTCATGTGTTACTGTACAATATTTAGCATAACATCATATGCAAGGGATATATGCACACATGCCACATACTATAGTTTTCTACTCTATGTATGCACATATGTGCATACTCCATTGTATAGTATATTGTACTGGCTTATGTGCTAACATGCACCTTGTACCCTGTAGCTTTCACACAGGTGTGGATAATGATTTTACTGCTGTGATACTCCTATTTAGGTACCTCTGGCATTTTGCAGTGACAGCAGCCTGTTGTAGATAATGATTTTACTGCTGTGATACTCCTATTTAGGTACCTCTGGCATTTTGCAGTGACAGCAGCCTGTTGTAGATGAAATTGTTATTATTTATCAGGCTTGATAATGCACAGATCATATTAATTGCATGTTATCTGCCATGTGGCCATTTAACACATGTACACATAATGTATGGTGGTCCTGTTAATATATACAGGTCAGGCCTGTAATGCATCACAGTGGTTACCCATGTGGAATAATTGAAGACTATATGAAACACCTACACTAAACCTTACAAACTGTCATTGCCAGACGTGTGGACAGCTGTAAATACAATGGTGGAGATGTGGTTCACTGTAGGGACATGTACTGCAATCAGCATTACACTTGTGGGGAATACAAACAGTACTATACAGATAGCATATGTGTGCACACACTCTAAATGTTTTGGAGTTGAAGTATGGACAGCCCACAGGATTCACCCTTGTGTATTATACCCTTGCTATGAATGTCGCACAATGTCATGTGCTATCTGACATGTCCATGACATTTTTTGGGCTGACTGCAACACTGGTTATCTATCCTGCAAAACATGATATCTCACATCCCAAATATATCACCCTTTGTCTGCATAACCCTGTCCTCAGTGGAGCATATGACATCTTCCGGTGTATGTTATATGGGACAACACTGACATGTGAAACAGATGCCCATCACAACCATTGGACAAAACATGTTTACACATGGCCATGGAGGATGGCCAGAGACATGAAGCAACACACACAGTAGAAGGGATGTACATGTGTGTACACCCTGTTGTACATTGGCTTGACACAGTACAACTATGGCTTTTGTGTAATGGTGATATTGCAGATGTGACACACTAAACATTATACAGGCCTGTGCATAGCTTGTGTAGGCATGACATCAAACCACCACATAACATGTCTTGAACATCTTGAATGTGTCACGACATGAAAGCTTTCACCTATTCAGTATCCAAATACATACATGTGTTGCAAACATACACATACAACCACATCAGGCCACAGATACAGTACATTCAACTTGCTGGTGTCAGACATCACTGTCATGCTTGCTCCTCATGTATGTGAGGTACACAGATGGCATGTGGGACATGGAGTACTGATACGTTAGCCATGTGTGGGCATAGTTGGCAGGCATCAGCAATATGGTTGCAGATGTGCAGGGGTGTCATCTGTATACCCTTCGGTGACCTGTGTCACACATTCCACATTAGGGTTTAGTGTGTATACACCTCAGTGATGTGGGTCACATTCCACATTAGATATGTATTGTATCTGAACACAGTCATGGCTATGAACTGTGTCTGTACCTCGCACTGTATAGCACTAGTGAAGCCACATGATGCCCTGCAATGGCTATGCACATCAGCTCAATGTGCAGTATGTCACTGTATATCTGTAGGGCAGACTGACAACATTGCGTCAGCTGAAGGTCCATGTTAGTATAACACGTCTCTGCATTGGGACACCATTATCATACTGTATATTTGAAAGGACACCATTGTGTTAAACATGTATGCATGTCATTCAACACATCAGCAGAAGACATGTCATACTACATGTGATTGGCAAGGTCATATGACACACATCAGACTGGTGTACTGTTAAGCTGTGCTGGTCTGTGGTACCACTGCAAAGTAGGCACAGCCATGTCAAACATGTGTGTACAGCCACATGCACATTGTCTGTAGACTCAGCTCAGGGTAAGCAGAATAATGTTGAATAGACATGCACTGCTTTGGGGGAGATATGCAAGCTATGGCTCAGGCAAACATAGTATTCACTCAACACACCCATCTGCTCATGTCCTCCTCACACATAGGGGCAGTGGTCAACATAAAGCATCAGTGGCAGATTTACACAGGTCAGCAATGGTCTGTTAAAATGTGGGGTATGTTGCACAAAACATGGCAATGCGGTGCAACGGTACATAGTGCATGCATTGTGTTGCAGGTTTGCGGCATAACCTACTAACACAAATGGTGCAACACAGGGATGTATGATAACTACCACTATAATTGTTTAAACTGAATACCTTCTGCCATATCACATGCATGTTGCATGCCATTGGGTGACATATCATGTGTCTGTCTGTGTCTGTCTGTGTCTCTGTGTCTGCCTGTGTCTGTCTGTCTGTACTGTGTGTCTGTGTGTATGTCTGTGTGTCTGTGTGTCTGTACTGTGCTGTATAACTTGAAATGTACAGTTCTTGTCTGCCCCTCACAGGTGTTGATGTAGGTGCATTGCCCTCCTACGGTTCACCTGATGTTAGTGTCCCCACAGACTCTAGCAGTGATGATGAACGTATGACTGAGGCACAGGCAGGGTTGCCAGAGGCTGAATCTGTGCCATTGGTTGCCATTCCACCTGTATCCCCCTCCTCCCTTCACACAGTTTTCATGCCTACACATACCCCATCACCAGTGGCCACAGTGGAAGGACAGTTGGTGGGTGGTAGCATGGAACAGGAATATGTGGAGACTATGGAAGGTGTGCCTGCACACCATGATCCTAGCCAACTGATTGGTGATGTCCCACACAGGCATGTGCCCAGGACTGCCTGTAGGAGGACTTCTGGCCAACATGCCCCTGCAAGATATAGCACATCAGCTGGTGTCACCAGACGCATGTTTTAGGCTGTAATGTAGGCACAGGCATGTGCTGAATGGCACAACAGAGAAGTTCTGAGGCTTCAGAGGGCTGCTGTCCATTCTTTAACTGACAACATCCAGGCAATTGCAAATGCTCACCATCATCTTGCAGATGTTTTGGATAGACGATTGGGTGACATGGTGGGAGTCCTTGACTGTGGCATGTCAATCCTCAAGAGTGGCATGTCTGTGCTGGAACATCTGGTGGGAATGAGGCATCAGGCACGTGGACGTAGGCCAGCTACATCACCTGTTGAAGGTCTACATGACCATGCTACTTCACATGCCCGCTCCCATAGTGGTGGTAGCAGCAGCAGTGCAGCTGGTGCTGTGCAGTCCACACCAGGACACAGCAGGTCATGTGCACGTGGTCCTGAAAGGTCCCAAAAGGGACACAGTTCCAGTGGACATGTGTCATCAGACAGTACCCAATCTGGACCTCTGCTTGGTAGTGCCCATGCAACCCCTGGCAGGTGCAGGTCACATGGCCGTGGCCAGACACCATGAACTGTAAAACCTGCCCTGTACAGTCTGCAGCTGTCAATAATAACCCTGTGTAGGCCATCCACATGCCAGACCTGTGTGCATACATAGACACACACCAGAAACAAATGTAGGACACCTCAACACACATACGCATAACATCCACACACACCCAATGAGATTAAAGGCCCTAACCCACACACATGATTTCATCCAATAGTGCAGCCTAGGCCTCTGGCAAACATTATCACCCTGTGCATATGATGATGCCTTTGCCACATCCCTGTCATCCACACCATCGGTACAGGGACATGCTCATATGGTCTGATGCACAGGGTAAACATACAAGGAAAACAATTGTAGATTACCATTGCTGAGTAGTGTTGACAGGCAGCAGATATACCATGTATTGCAGTTTTAGAAAGCTTTTTGTACTTTTGACAGTATGTATCATATGTAACAACAGTAACTGCATGTTGATCATGATGTTCTGCCTTCCTCTTTCAGGTGTAATTGCATGAGCCGGGAGATGTCAGTGTTTGCAGTTAGTGTCCCATATGTAAATGTAGACTACTCACAGGTCTGTATGACAATACCTGCATGCACTTTGTAGCTTCCACATCACAGTTATAATCTCCCACATTTCAAACATGTTTACTGATCTAATGATCCAAGAGCATGATAGCTGTGTAGTAAGCTACTGTGGTCAGAGCCGTCACATCCATAGTGGGTGACATCATAGGTATAGTTACCTGGAGTGGGGAGGAGCAAAAAGAGAGGTTTAGCAGATGACAAGTGTAAAGGCTAGTAGAAAAAGTGGTTTCTCATTGGGAAGCAGTAATACCCGCACTCATGACATGATGCAAACACACATACACACCCACACACTCGGGGATTCACAGACACAGTCACAGACCCACAGATTCACAGACACAGTAACACACACACTCTGGCACACACACAGTTGCCAGTGTTGGGATGACAATGTCTGCCTATGTGCAGATCATCATTATAGTACTACGCAATTACAAGACACACCACAGAGATTACACATGTACAGGTAGTCAGAATGGCCTAAGATCAAGGACATCAACAGGGATACTAGATTGCAGTGAATGTATGTGGGGAGAGGGGTTCATCAGTAGGCTATGTAACAACAAGCCTCACCCCAGGGTGTACATGTTTACAGGTGGTTAGAATGCCCTTCTAAGATTGATGATATCAACAGGGATAGTAGATTGCATTGAGTGGATGGGGGAGGGGGTCTTATCATTTCACTACGGTAAAATACAGCCTCACTCCAGGGACCAGACAGCCATACACACACACACACACACACACACACACACACACACACACACACACACACACACACACACACACATACTGTGGCATTCACAAAGATCTACACCTTTGTCACACACATACAGACACTTGACATGTGTGAGATTCAAACCCCCTGCCTATGTCTTGCTTTCTACACATCACTCTGTACAGATGTCTACAACAGTGTACAGAAGAGTGAAAAAACATTTGGGATGTATTCCCCACCATACGTGACATATATGGACACACACTCACCCACACGTGCCAGTACTGTGAATCAAACACCTGCCTATCTCATGATAGATATTACAGAACTACAGCACTATAACATGTGCTACAAAGTGTACTGATTTTTTCCTTTGCCAGCTGTGCTGATATATGCATAATATATGCACAGGGGAGATGTTACTGTTACAGGTGTCAAGAGGTTTGCCTTCAGTGTCACCCTTACTGCATTATACATTGTGTGGCGTCCCCTTCAATTAACAAAACCATAACTTAGCAGTTACACAGGTTATTGTAGGAATGGTTGTAACCCACCTCTGAGCTGTCCTCAGTAATCATTCATCTGCAAAGCAGCCCCACCACTTAGTAGTTATGTCCAAACATCTGTCCAAACCTAAAGTACAGCTTACTATACTTTGAGCATATCACCATATGCAGTTGGCAATGTTGAGGCTGCATTGCAACTGCATGATGTAATAAGACAACAGTCACCTTCAAACATCAGATACTGCAAACGCATAGAATCTAAACACACATCAATATATGTACACATATGCAGTCTCCATCAGTAAGTGGACTAGCAGGTCAAGAGGATGCATTCTACACCTTCCCCACACCATGTGGCAAACCTAGCTGAGCATTACACCATAATGGATGTTGTATTCATGTACTGGTAGGACACACAACCACCTTCACTGAGTAGCTAAGTATACATTTATGCCAACAGCACATATCAGCAAGACACACACATAGCAATATTCCATGTCATGATCCCACAAACTGTTAATTGACTGTTCCACTGTGAAGCCAGGGCACTGTAATGGTCAACAGTGAGCACATCATATTTGCCACACACACCTCATGATTACTGGAAGAGTGCCAGCAATGTGCTGTGTTTGAGCTAGGCATTACACTTATTCAAGCATGTGCGAGATCTGTGGCTTATAAACATCTCACCCCAGCACGTTCTGGCTATTGTGGTAATAAGGTTAATGTCCAGACAGCACACAGCATGCATGGTTTGCAATTGTTGACATGGGGTATATGTAGGAGCTGTGGGTCACACATGGCTGTTCATGTCATGGACATATCACCTGTAACTACTCAGGAACATACAGAGCATAGCTGTATTTCCCTAAGTCTGTCAATACAGGCCATGTGTGTTGGTCCTACGATCCTGTTATTTGGGTATGTTTGTAGGCATTGAATTTGGTGGACATGTCTAATGACATACATGCCACATGGCTTGTTGTATGATATGATAGGTGTCATGGGTGAACAGTAGAGAGGGAATATTACCCCTGTCAACATAGATATCAAACCTTATGTGCTGTTAGCATTCATCAGCCATGGACTTATCTTCCATGTGCATGTGTGTAATGAATGTAGCCACCTGTATGCACAAAGGACAACAACAACTGTGGTATTTTCATTTATGTTGTATGAGTGTGGGATGCACATATCCAGAGCAGGTACATCTAGGTCATATCCAACCATGAGGGTGTTGTTTACTGGTGTACAGCAACAGTCAACTGTGTTAATGCTGACAACATCCGAGGGAACCTGGTATGTGTACAACTGACTTGGTTACAAACAGTGGTATTATTGCATTGCATAACACATTATGCAACTGTGTCAGTACACGGGTACTTTGCATAGCTGATGTAGGGCTAGGTACAGTCCACCAGTTGGAGGTTATTTGGTGTTGTACCATAATATTTCATACCACATTTATGTATGTGTGTTGGTAGTCTGAGGATATGGTGGTGGATGTATATGAGGATACAACCTAAAATGCAGCTTTTGCCACTATCACCTGTACCTGACTCATCTGTGATGAATTATGTTGGAGTAGTGGTCTTTATGTGTGAGTAGCCTTTATGAATATGTGGACACCACTACCTGAAGTGCTCCATACCAGTGTTATGGCCCACATGTCTGAATCTGAGTTATTTGGTTAGTGCTATTGCGCACTACAGAGCCTTTAGCCAGGTGTTCCTCACTGCACAGATGTCAGTAATCCCCATTGTAGGTTCTACATTGAGTAAATGGATTATGAAAGCCACACATCTAGCACTGGTTAGTATAAGCATCCAATGCAATTGTCTTGTAGGTGTCAGGGTGTTACTTCTGTGTTTAAGATATTTGCCTTGGAATGGCACTATATGGGTAAATGTGACCTAGGTATTATCCACACTCCCTTGAATCATGGATGCATGTGATCTGTGACAAAGGCTTGTCTTCTTTCATTCATGTCATCCAGGAATGACAGACACTGGACAACCTCATAATTACAGCAGGACATTGGCTCATTGTTTTGGTCAAGCAGTTGCCACTCATACCATGACATCACTGCAAGTGGCAGTATTGTTCTTGGTATCAAATGCTACATCTAAGGTGACAGACAGCAGCAGATGTTGTGTAGATGACCAATGTCAGATATACTTAGTGGAGTGGTCCTGCTAATAATGACAACTAACACAGCTGGGAGAGGTCATCTTGACACCTGCACCTCAGTACCATTAGACAGTGGAGCTAACATATTATGCTTGCACATGCCACTGTTCCAAGTGTAATGTCACTGTCCACAACCTGATATCAATGTATGCCTTTCAGGGCAGCAATGTGTGTGACACATGCTGCACTTTGCATCCACCTGTGTGTCCCAGTTAACCAATTATCTGTCACTTCCACACATGCATGATTGTGTATACTTCACATATATATGGCAGTACTTCATGTACATGTATGCATGTGTATCACACAGCACAAATGCAGATATATCATTTACGGGCCACATACAGGTATCTGGTAGTAAACCTGTGTGATGTGCATATATACTGACAGTTAAGATGTACATAGCTGTAAACCTGTGTGTTTACAATAGGAGTCCATTGCAATGTGTTCTGTACATCTAAGTGTATGAGCATGCACACTGTGGCCTTATGTGGTTAGAATCAGAGTGCATCCCAAACAGACCGGTGCTACTAAGTGTATGAGCATACCCACTGCCACCTTGTGTAATTTGAGTCACTGCATCCAAACAAGCCCTTTGCTTCTAAGTGTATGAGCATGCCCAGTATAACCTTGTGTAGTTGGAGTCAGACTGCATCCCAAACGGCCCTGTGCTACTAAGTGTATAAGCATGCCCACTGTCAGCTTGTGCAACTGGAGTCAATGCATCCAAACAAGTCCTGTGATTCTATGTGCATGAGCATGACCACTGTAACCCTGTATAGTGATAGCAGTTGTCCATTCCACAGATGTGCATACTCCAGTTCAGGGCTTGTTGTGCTACAACTATACCTCTCAGGCCTACCTATGTCTTACCTGCAGATGATGTGTCTTGTTTGTGCATACAGGTTGTAATGGACTCCTACTTTAAACACACAGGTTTACAGCTATGTACATCTTAACTGTCAGTATCCCTGTTGATGTCCTCAAGCTTAGATGGGCATTCTGACTGCCTTTAAATGTGTAATCTCTGTGGCATGTCTCGTAGCTGTGTAGTATTGTAATAGTGCTCTGTAGATAGGAAGGAGTTCTGATGCCACCACTGGTAACTGTGTGTGTGTGTGTGTGTGTGTGTGTGTGTGTGTGTGTGTGTGTGTGTGTGTGTGTGTGTGTGTGTGTGTGTGTATGTGTCAGCAAATGCCTGAGTGTGTGTGTATTTGTGTCTGCATCTTGTCATGACAGCAGGATTTACTGCTTTCCAAAGAGAAACCACCTTTTGCACTGGCCTTTATCCTTGTCATCTACTAAACCACCCTTTTCCCCCCTCCCCACTGCAAGTAATCAGTCCTGTAATGTCACCCAGCTTAGAAGCAGAATCAGATTATGTGTAATTGTATGGGTTATGTGGCACATACCCCAACTGCATACCACTCTACTAGTTACCTTTATATAGGCAAGACTTGTATGCACAATACTGGCAAGTGTGTGTGTGTGTGTGTGTGTGTGTGTGTGTGTGTGTGTGTGTGTGTGTGTGTGTGTGTGTGTGTGTGTGTGTGTGTGTGTGTTTGTGTGTGTGTGACTACCCTGTAGCCAGGCATACACATGTGTTATGTCTTTTAATATGCTGCACACCATAGTAGTTGCCTGTGGTGAGTGGAGTCTACAAATTATTACATAGTTAGGAATAGAAAAGAATAGACAGTCAAGAATGACTAATGTTGGGTATGTTATTTTCCTGTGCCACTGTCAAACAGTGACACAGAAGTGGTCACCGGGATGTATTTCCATACCTATCATTCCCCCACCCAAACTCCATAATCCCCGGGATATATTTCCTTAGCCATCATTCCCCACCCCAAACTCCACATACACAACAACCATCCCTTCTCTGGTGAACTGATTAAGATTTAAATGTTATAATAAAAGAGATGCCTCTGTTTTGTGTACACGTTAATTCCTTTGGAGCCCTTCTGTGTCACAAAGGGTATTCAGACATGTTTATATATATGGCTATAGCTGTGGCTGTGTATATGCATAAATATATATATATATATATATATATATATATATATATATATATATATATATATATATATATATATATATATATATATATATATATATATATATATATATATATATATATATATATATATATATATATATATATATATATATATATATATATATATATATATATATATATATGTGTGTGTGTGTGGAAACAAAAAAGATGGCAAGCCCAAAATGCCCGTCAAGCCAGAGAAAAAAACAAGAAGTACTTGTGTAACACTCTTAGTTGTAATATAAAGCACACCACCAAATGAAGCGAGTTGAATGCCAAAGCCAGTAAAATCTTAACGCAAGTTTTATTTGACAGAAAAAATAGCATTTTCGCTGTAATCTAAGCTGCAGCTTCCTCAGAGAGAAATTTTCAAAAAAGCCGCCAAAGACAGGCTTTTAAAATCACGCCCATACATGCATATGCAATTAAAACCATAGACCAATTAAATATTCATGAATAAAATATTACTATGCTATTTAAAATGTAAGCAGTAAAAAACATCAATACTCTTCTAAGTCAATAATAATAATAAACATCCTATTTAAGTTATTAACAAAAAAACACAAGGAGTTAATTAAAGAAAAGGGAGTGTTAGGTAAAATAAAAATATAAATGTATGTAACAACCAGTTCAATTCAGTGTATACTATTTAAAAACTGGTACTTTATAACAAACAACGAACAATTGTTAGAAAAATTGGGAAGGAGACCCATGGTTACGTACAAAAGAGGTAATAACTTAAAAACCCTCTTGGAGAGACCGAAAGCATTAGAATGGTTAACTAGAGCAAAAGGCTCTTACCAATGTGGGGCTTGCAACTATTGTCATCTTGTTAAAGTTGCTAACTCATTTGTAATTCGTAGAAGAAAATTTAAAATAGCTCATAGACTGAACTGTGAATCCAAATCAATTATTTACCTTGCTACATGTAATTGTTGCCAAGCATTTTACATTGGTAAATCTGATCGAAGGTTACGAGACAGATTATATGAACATGTTTATGCTATAAGGAAGATGAAAAAAGAGAACGCCTTAGCTAAACACATTATCAAAAACCAGGGGCATAGTTTTCAGTTTATGGCTATTGACCAGGTATTAAGTCCAGAAAGAGGAGGACCAGTCACACTTTTACTAGAAAATAGAGAATTGGAATGGCAGTTATTATTAGATTCATTTTCTTACCCGGGGTTGAACGAGTACTGTAACATTTCATGTGTATTAAAAATGAGAAGTTACAGAAGATGATTTTTTCTTTCTAACATTTATGCTTACATTTATTACAATTACACTACTGGTTGTTACATACATTTATATTTTTATTTTACCTAACACTCCCTTTTCTTTAATTAACTCCTTGTGTTTTTTTGTTAATAACTTAAATAGGATGTTTATTATTATTATTGACTTAGAAGAGTATTGATGTTTTTTACTGCTTACATTTTAAATAGCATAGTAATATTTTATTCATGAATATTTAATTGGTCTATGGTTTTAATTGCATATGCATGTATGGGCGTGATTTTAAAAGCCTGCTTTGGTGGCTTTTTTGAAAATTTCTCTCTGAGGAAGCTGCAGCTTAGACTACAGCGAAAACGCTAGTTTTTCTTTCAAATAAAACTTGCGTTAAGATTTTACTGGCTTTGGCATTCAACTCACTTCATTTGGTGGTGTGCTTTATATTACAACTAGCGAGAGCGTGTGTTACACACAAGTACTTCTTGGTTTTTTCTCTGGCTTGACGGGCATTTTGGGCTTGCCATCTTTTTTGTTTACTTTGCTTGTTTTTATCATCTGTCTGTTTTGGAGTATGGCGACTGGCAGCCCTTCCAGTCCGACTAGTCCTGTGATACTTGCAACTAACATTGCTGCGATGGAAGAACAGAATGACTTAACTACTCTTATTCGTGCTTTAACTACTAGAATGGACACAATTACCAACAAACTTGACGCTTTAGATAAACGTGTCAACACAGCACCAGGTGTAGTTGTAACTTTTGCAGCATCACAAGGTTTGTCCTCTCATATTTTACAGAATGGAGTTTTACCTGCTACTTTTGGCGTTAACTCAACAACGGGTTCGGACTTTATCCCTCCAGGTCAATTAAGCCATAACCAGGATACTATAGCTACTGCTCAGAGTTTGCCTTGTTCTAACTCAAGTTCTACGGGCAGGATTCTGTCACAACCAAATGCATCTAGATTACCTATGCCTCCAGGGCTTATAGGAGTTCCAAATTTTGGCGTCTGGATTCACAACACCGATAACTTAATGTTTGGTAACCAGCAGGAATCACCGGCTATGGGGGCAGCTACGACAACAGTAAGTGAAAACTCTATTGCTGATAACTTAAAAGAATTTGACAGCAAACTGTTAAAACTGAAAAAGCTACAATTAGAAGTAGCTTATTTCCAGCAATGTTTAACAGAAAAAATTGTTCCTAAAGGTCTTTGTTCGACCTTTTGTCCGACTGGACTGTTCAGCAATACTGACTTTCACAATGAATTAATATCA
Organism: Protopterus annectens; assembly: GCF_019279795.1. Lineage (NCBI taxonomy): Eukaryota > Metazoa > Chordata > Ceratodontiformes > Protopteridae > Protopterus > Protopterus annectens. Next base: position 402,066,647 of record NC_056726.1, on the reverse strand, counting down.
CTATTTGACAATCAAGAAGCACAATTTTTGGAGTTAATTACTAAGCATTACAATATACAAATAACTAAATTTATTGAAGAAGTTAATACTTTAGACAATTGTTTGAAACAAAATCTACATTTTGATAGATACAAATATGACTATACTCAGATTTTCACGAGTATAGATGGACTAGTGGAGAAATTTAAAATGAGTAAAAATAAAAAACTGACAAGAGATAGGCTGAGTTACTCCAACAACACAGCATATCCAAAACTAATGGCCTTTACTAATGTCCATCGTGTTAACACAGTTGATGGGAGGGTGAATGAGAGTAACCATTCCAGTACAGCAGAAGAAAGAGACTTTGATACTGAAGAAGAAAACCTTAACCATCTGGTCGATGATGTACCTAGGCGGAGTAATGGGGTCAAAATACACAACACTAGGAGTGGTCAACAAAACAATGGTGTATACCAAAGAGATGTTAATTCTGCTGGGCATTTTTTAGGCAAACCGAACTTCCGACCTTATTACAAGAAGAATTGGAACAAACGGAAGTGACTGTAGAACTCACCTCTGATTTTGACTCTACTGGTTGTTTAAATGTTTTAACCAACGTAAAAGGTGACTTTACAATTTACAGTTTTTCTAGCTTTCATGTATCCCCATGCTTGATAGAACTACTGGCATTTGGTAACACGTTTGTTCCTACCACAAAATGTAATCTTGTTAAGACCTTGATAGATCTTAAATGTTTTGTAAGGAAATTAAACTTGAATCTTATGTTCAACAACAGTGGTACTGCTAACGACTCTAGTTTAAAACTAGCGAGTACTTACAATCTCCCTCTGCACACAGCACTACTGTTGTTTGAAAAAATATGTGAACTGGACCTTAGACACATGACCTCATCTTCCTATTTAAGGAATGACAACCCTAAATATAACACTACTGAAGACCAACTACAGGCATTTGATGAACTATGTAAAGCCCCAGTTAGAGTAGTTAAACCGGATAAAGGGGGCGGACTTGTAATTTTTGATAATTACATGTATATTGCTAAGATGGAATCAATGCTTAATGGCCCAGCTTACAGCATATCATCTCTGAACGAAATTAATATTTCATATTCTAGGAATAGAGGCTACTTAAGGGACTTATTTATAGGTGGAAGTATTGACATGGATACATACAACTATATTGATATCACCATGCCTAAAACACCAGTGATTTTTGGGATACCAAAAATCCACAAAGACAAGTCTAATCCACCTTTACGCGTCCTTATTGATAGCCGGCTTTCCTTCACATATCCATGTGCACAATTGGTCGAAAATATTTTATCTAAATATTTGAAGAAAGTAACCCAAATATGCAAGGACTCTTGGTCCTTTTTAGGGAAAATTTATGAAGTTGATTATTGCAATGCATTTAATTTCCTTACCATAGACGTTATTGATCTATATACGTCTATCCCCCATCTTGAAGCTATTGAATGGATTACACTAATGCTAATTGACTTGAAGGCCCCTAAAAGGGAGATTGAAGTGGTAGCTAAGCTCCTTGATGTTATACTATCATCTAATTATTTCACATTTAATGGGAAATACTATTTGCAGAAACAGGGGGTGGCAATGGGGTCTCCATGCGGAGCTAGTGTCGCTAACTTATTCATGGCTTATTGGGAGAAAAATTACATTCTTAACAATGCAAACCGAATGGAACAAGCAAAATTTTACACAAGGTACCTAGATGACATCTTTATTCTCTTCGAAGGTGATTATTTATCGGCAATGAGTTTTGTTAACACACTTAACGATACAACCACCTTCTTAAAATTTACGTCAAAATTTTCAGAATTGGGCATTGACTATCTTGACATAAAGTTGAACAAGGACATAATAAGGGGTGAATACTTTTCCAAAATTTATAGGAAGCCCACTTGCTGCAATTCATTCTTACACTATAAAAGTTGCCACCCTTTTAAACAAAAGAAGGCCATTATAAAGGGTCAGTTAATTCGGGCAGCAAGAATGTGTAGTAGGGAGGAACTATTCTTGGCGGAATGTGACACTTTGAAAAATATGTTTACTAATAGGGAGTACCCTACTGCATTATTTAACGAACTACTTGGCGAAGTGACTATTAAAAGGTCTAATGGGCAGTATCCACCCCTCCTACCACATAAAATTAATCCTCACCAAGCTAGCAACCGAATATTAGACGTAAGTGTCGAAAGTTTAGGTATGGCAGCAACCCCATTAGTAACTATTAAGGAAACAGCGCCTTGTTTTGAAAGTAGTTTTATCACAACATATAATATTGACTCTAGGAAAATTCAGTGTATACTATTTAAAAACTGGTACTTTATAACAAACAACGAACAATTGTTAGAAAAATTGGGAAGGAGACCCACGGTTACGTACAGGAAAGGTAATAACTTAAAAACCCTCTTGGAGAGACCGAAAGCATTAGAATGGTTAACTAGAGCAAAAGGCTCTTACCAATGTGGGGCTTGCAACTATTGTCATCTTGTTAAAGTTGCTAACTCATTTGTAATTCGTAGAAGAAAATTTAAAATAGCTCATAGACTGAACTGTGAATCCAGATCAATTATTTACCTTGCTACATGTAATTGTTGCCAAGCATTTTACATTGGTAAATCTGATCGAAGTTTACGAGACAGATTATATGAACATGTTTATGCTATAAGGAAGATGAAAAAAGAGAACGCCTTAGCTAAACACATTATCAAAAACCAGGGGCATAGTTTTCAGTTTATGGCTATTGACCAGGTATTAAGTCCAGAAAGAGGAGGACCAGTCACACTTTTACTAGAAAATAGAGAATTGGAATGGCAGTTATTATTAGATTCATTTTCTTACCCGGGGTTGAACGAGTACTGTAACATTTCATGTGTATTAAAAATGAGAAGTTACAGAAGATGATTTTCTTTCTAACATTTATGCTTACATTTATTACAATTACACTACTGGTTGTTACATACATTTATATTTTTATTTTACCTAACACTCCCTTTTCTTTAATTAACTCCTTGTGTTTTTTTGTTAATAACTTAAATAGGATGTTTATTATTATTATTGACTTAGAAGAGTATTGATGTTTTTTACTGCTTACATTTTAAATAGCATAGTAATATTTTATTCATGAATATTTAATTGGTCTATGGTTTTAATTGCATATGCATGTATGGGCGTGATTTTAAAAGCCTGTCTTTGGCAGCTTTTTTGAAAATTTCTCTGTGAGGAAGCTGCAGCTTAGACTACAGCGAAAACGCTATTTTTTTCTGTCAAATAAAACTTGCGTTAAGATTTTACTGGCTTTGGCATTCAACTCGCTTCATTTGGTGGTGTGCTTTATATTACAACTAGCGAGAGTGAGTGTTACACACAAGTACGTCTTGGTTTTTTCTCTGGCTTGATGGGCATTTTGGGCTTGCCATCTTTTTTGTTTACTTTGCTTGTTTTTATCGTCTGTCTGTTTTGGAATATGTGTGTGTGTGTGTGTGTGTGTGTGTGTGTGTGTGTGTGTGTGTGTGTGTGTGTGTGTGTGTGTGTGTGTGTGTGTGTGTGTATACACATCCTGTAAGTGCATATATGTATTTAGTATTTATTATACCAGTTGTACATATGTAGACTTGTCTATGTTGTTTCACAGAGTACAGTACATTCAAGGGTACTGTACATATGTACACAAAGTGACTGTCCCATTTGTTTTCAGTACTGTGGAATACCTGTAGTAAAATGTGAATTATAAAAACCATGAAACCTGTATGCAACCCAGATGGCTTAGTAGTAACTACAGTGACCATGGTGTGCATGGTCCAGGGTTCAAGACCTGCAATGGTTGTTGATAATGTCATTTAGGACTGAATAAGGCAGTTGTAAATGGGTGAGAATGTGTTTTCGCAACAGTAAGCAGCGGGTACACACAATTAAAAGACATGTACAATTTGCAGTACACTTGAAATGCCCTTTTTGGTAATCCTGCTGATGTCATTCATTGTGACATACCTTTGGGGAAGAAGTACTGCAGTAATGTCTGTGGCACATGGTATAACTGCATACTGCTGTAGTGTAAGATGCTAGTTAGGTAGGGGTTCAAATACCAGATATGACAGGTGTGTGTGTGCGACTTGTATCCTCTGTAGTGGTGGCTGTAAGTGTGTGACACCTGTGGGCAATGTGGAGGGGTTTTGCATATATTTTATGTTGGCCATACTCTGTATCACAATGTCAACCATACAGGGAAATAGATGTGCATTAGCTGTGAGGCTGGGGTGCAAAGCCATACCCATACATGTGACATCAAGGCCAGCCAATCACAGTTAGCAACCTCACTATTACCCAGAGCACACACTCACCCATGTGTCATATGCACACACATGCCTAGGCAACAGCCAGTGTGTGCGCAGTACACTGCATATTGGCCACTGATAGTAACTATGCAGTAATAGCAGTGGGCTACAGAGGTCATGTCACCCTGGCCATCTGTCCAAAATGCATGTACATACACACAGTGCACCTCCACCATGTTCCCCAATGGACACCTGCATGACCTATGGTGCCTTCACATGTGACACACAATGGACATACTATGCGTGACAACATGCTTACAACCGCTTTACAGTGCCTTAATCACTCTGTATCCATCAGCCCTTGTTCTGCCTAACAACAAAAAACAACCTCTGCTAGGCTCGAACCCACAACCATGCATACCATAGCCAAAGTGGCTTACTTCTAAGCCACCTCTGATATGCATAAGTCTGTTGTAGCCACAAACATATCATCCGGCCCAGTCATTCAACAGTACAGAGTATGTATTCTAACATGCAGATGTATGTTTGTGTGAAAATATATTAATGTCTACACAGATACAAACGCATGTATGCATATGTATGTGTATATATATATATATATATATATATATATATATATATATATATATATATTTTTGTATGCCCATATGTACCTATATAGATATAAATATCTGCTTACACATATGTGGATATATATATATATATATATATATATATATATATATATTTATTTTACTAGCTCGGTCAACAAATGTAAAATATATATATATATATATATATATATATATATATATATATATATATATATATATATATATATATATCCACATATGTGTAAGCAGATATTTATATCTATATAGGTACATATGGACATACATCTGTAGATAAGGTGGGAACATAGCAGAAACATATAGTGCATCCTGTAACTGTATAATGCTGTAGTGTGATAAGCTAGTTTGATAGGTGTTCTAATCCCAAACCTGCCAGCTGTGTGTGTGTGTGTGTGTGTGTGTGTGTGTGTGTGTGTGTGTGTGTGTGTGTGTGTGTGTGTGTGTGTGTGTGTGTGTGTGTATGTGTGTGTGTGTGTTTGTCTGCCTGAGAAGGGAACAATGCATTTTTAGAGTACTCACACTCCTTACAATATACTGAACTTTGGCAAAGCTGATGATGTCACCCATCTAGAAATACACCTCTGGGAATGCTGTAATCCAGTAATCACTGTAGTGTGTCAGGTAACTGCGTACTGCTGGAGTGTGATTTAGAACTGTGGTAGGGTTCCATCTACAACCATGGCAGTTATGTATGTTTTGTGTGTGCTTCAATGTCTGTTTAGGGAGCAATGCATTATAGCCTACTTACTCACAAGAAATTTACAATGCCCTACTTTGGTAATCCTCTTGATCTCATTCCTTGTCAAATACACCTCTGGGGAACACATTTCCTAGCAATCCTGGTGGTGCATCCTATAACATCTCCATGCAAAAGTGTGATATAGATCTTGGTCATGGGGTCTATACCCACACATGTCAGTTGTGGATGTTTTGTGTGTGTCTTGTCTGTTTTGTGAGCATGCATTTTGGGCTACTCACTTGCAAGAAATTTGAAATGCCCTACTTTGGTAAACCTGCTGATGTCATTCCTTGTGAAATACACCTTTGGGGATGAGGTAGACTAATAGTCTCTTTAGCGTGTGCTATAATTGCATAATGCTGTAGTGTAATAAACTAGTTAGGTAGGAGTTCTATTCCAAGACATGACAGGTGTGTGTTTGTCAGTCCGATCCTGTGTGGAGGTGGCTGTGAGTGTCTAACCACTGGACATGTTAAAGAGTGGGTTTTGTAGTTTTCTTATATGGTGGCCATATTATATGTCACAATGTCCATCTCACGAGGAATACAGATTTCAATCAGCCAAGAGACTGGGTTGGCAAGCCATTCCCCTACATCTGGCAAAAGGCCTGGTGAACAAAGTAAGCAACCCTACTATTACCCAGAATATGGTCTGAACCCATGTGGCATACACAAACACTTGCCTAGTAATATCCTGCTAAGCTGCTAGTACCCTGCAAATTATTGACAGATAGCAGGCATGGTGTGATTGCAGTTGGCTGCAGAGGGCATGGTACCCTGTCCACCAGTACAATAGGCACATAATTGCAGACAATGTGCCTTCACTATGTTCCCCACTGGACACCTGCAACATATGTGTTGCCATCAAATGTGATCCACAAAGGACATACAATGCCTTACACACATGCTCTGTATGGACAGATGCCACTGACACCAGGGAATACCTATATCATGCTATCAGTGCAGGTGCAGGGTCAACCTGCTGTCTATTAGCAGGTTCTGCCACACCAGGCCAGGATTGGCACATCTGATGATAACAGTCTGTGTACATAACATGTGCCAGGCAAACCAGGTACACTTAAACATGTCACTATACATTCATGTGGGATGTGCACATCCCAGGCAATGTCCATGTCAAAGACTATCAAACAAAGACATGGCATGCATTGCAAAGCAATGGCCACACACAATAGTAATCAGGATGACAGGACAGTTAATACAATACCCATCTGTGTGGGACATTGCAGACACTACACCCCTGAACCACACTGCAGACCATTGTCAGGTGGCCTGATTCCAAGAATTACCCCCACCCAGCCTTGTACAGCCATCTTGCACAGCCAACCACTACACACCCACGTTCACATGCCCTTGTTGCTGGCCAGAACATGAGCCATTGGGTACAGAGTGCTTAAGGCACTTTAAAGCAGTTGTGAGTGGGTGCGCACAGGTATGCATGGAGCTAAGCAATGCTAACCTCCGGTTACAGTTTCTTACACTCAGTTAGCCTCTACATTGCTTCAGCAGTGTGGTACTCGCATACCGGTGGCCAAACAGGCTTACACCTGCTTGCTCCCGCATACACACGTGCAACGGCATGCATTTAGTTCACATCTGTCAACCGGGACAGTCAGACTGTATGCTTGTCCATTATCAGCAGTGACCTAGGGTGTAAAGCTCTACATTGACCTCAGCTACGTATCCCAATTAATACTGGGGTGTTCACATTCATAGAGGGTAACAGACATAACATAGCTACGTCCCCCATTAATCATGCTTAGTTTACATTGAACCGTCGGTATTATCCATGCTTAGGTCAGGTTTACATGTCAGGTATGACTGTTGACAAAGGTCAGTTTAAGGTGAGGTAGGATTCCTATTTCACAGGACTGGGTAAATTACATGCAGGTTTTCAGAATAGGTGTAGTTATTCCATACTTGTGTGGTACAATAGAGGTGAATAGCTAGGGAGTAGGCAGGTAGGTAGTGGGGGTGACATTGTAACTGTATAGTAGCCCATAGGTATAATTGGATGGGGAGCAATAGGAAAGGTATGTCTGATGTTGGGATTTGTATGTGAGGCAGGACAAGAGGTGTCAGTATCACTAGTTGATGTAGTGGTATAGAGTATAAGGTGGGGGGTTGCAAGGTGGTGAGCCTGTGCTGCTCCAGGTGTGCTTGTGGTGTTCCTTCATGTGTTAGTTACATGTGTCCTGTGGGATAGCTGTGATACTACATGTGGGTTGGGGTACCGGATACTGGCAATTTAGTGGGGGAAGAGGGTGTCACCTACATGTACCTGTAGACATTAAAAGAAATGAAAGAGGGGCTGTTAGGTACATGGTGTGCATGGGGTACAAAGGGGGGGTGTTAGTAGGGTGATTATCCAGGGATGTGCAAGATGGCTGCAGGGAAGGTCTACAGCTGGCCATGTTGTCTATGACAACAGCTGTGCATATGCACTGCATTTCGTGTTTGCATCAGACACTAACACCCCTAGGTGGGGGTGAGGACCACAATAATACCTTTTGATGCCTATTACATTGGCTTACATGCCTACAGTGGGGTATTTTGACCGTGTGTTCGTAGGTGTTGTGTAGTGGGTTATGCAATGACACATATGGCTATACCATACTTAGCCATGTAAACTGGACTGTGCTGCAGTGAGACCCATATCGGGGATGGCTGCCAATTAGGCATAAGCATGCCTGTCGACTGTACGGAATTCATGGCCTGTCCAGAGTTTGCTTCATACTATTGGTGTGTTCCTTTTACAATCTGCACCTGTCTGGAAAATACCTGGAAACTGACTCCATTAAATACAGACAGGTAATTGGGTTTAGGACCCCACATCCTTCAGCCGAGTCATGCTAATGCTTAACCTATTATTCTATCAGCTTTCTAAGGTTGTAAGTAGAATATGTGCTTTCTGTCCCTATTTGTTCCCCAACGGTTTATGTTCTGTCCAGTGGTTTTGATCTTAGGAGTTGAGAGGTATGGGCGTAAGCTTTGTCCATTTTGCAATATTACTTACATCCCCGGGGCAGTCCTAATACAACTGCACCAGTCAACACCTGCACGCCTAGGCCCATAATTGCATACCCATAGTTCCCCCACCTGCCCCTCCTCTACAGCACTCATCCTTACTGTGGGTGCAGGTGGGGTCTAACCACACCATTACACACTGCCCACTCTCCATGTGTCAGGACCTATGTCGTACGTTGTGTCGACCCATGGGTCATCAGACTTGCACAACCTACTGGTCCGTGTACGTATACAGCCTGGTTGGATGAATCATTACAGGGACTGACTCCGATGATCATTAATTTTTGGGGTGTACCACAAGGGACATTGATGTCTTTGTTTCAAGATTAGACTTGGCAGGTCTTTCCCACTGGTAGTATCCTGCCTGTGGTCTGGGAAGCAGTGGTGTGTTTACTTGTATCGTGTGTTTGTATGTTTCACCTGTCTAGGTGGGAGTGGTTGATGCTACGTGTTACACGTTTGTTGATTGGACCCCTCACCCCCATTTGCATGGCCTGTGAACATTTTTAATCCGTAACTGCTGTATCATATCCTAGCTATTTACATGTGTATATTTACACACACACACACACACACACACACACACACACACACACACACACACACACACACACACACACACACACACATATAGATAGATAGATAGATAGATAGATAGATAGATAGATAGATAGATAGATAGATATATCTACATTACTACATACAGATATATCTGTATATGTATGCATACATGTATATATTTATATATTGCTGTCTCTGTATATCTAACAACATATGGGTGTATGGATGTCTGCATATGTATATATCTATATGTGGGTATGTATATATATTCTGTCTCTGTAGGTATACATTTGTACTATGGAGAGGGAGAGGTATATCTCCATGTAGCTATGGGTAGATATACACACACATTCCTCTACATATATACATCTACATCTGGTTATTCCGTTCTTTGCCATGTAGATTAGACTTTCCTGCAGTGGGACTCGAAGCAGGTGTAGCTGCTCATTGGGCGACACCTCTGCCCAATGAGCACTTTTGCTCACATCCCTGGGGCTGTTCGTATAGACCCACATCAGCCAACACGTGCACACCTAGACCCATAGCTAGCTACCTATAGTTCATCCACTCACACCTCCTCTACAGCACCCATCCTTACTCTGGGTGCAGGTCGGGTCTGAACACACCACTACACGCCCACTCTCTACTTCATGGGACCCATGTTGTACATTGTCTCGCCCCATGGGTCATCAGGCTTTCCCACCCTTGTATTCCAGGTATGTACACACCCCGGCCAGAATGGTCATCATATCAGCTTCCTTTGGTTATATGTCAAATTTTGGGGTGTCCCACAAGGGACGCTCCTGTCTGTATTCCAAGATTAGATTTCACGGGTGCACTCTGTACCCCCCTGGTTGTATCCTGCCTGTGGTCTGGGGAGCAGTAGACTATTTACATTGTTTGTGGGTTTGTGTCCATGTTTTCTCTGTCTGGCTGGGGGGAGGGTCATGCTACATGTTACATGTTTCTTGCTTGGGCCCCTCACTTCCATTGGCATAGCCTGTGAACATATGTCATTCTTGTGTGCTGTTTCCTGTCATAGCTGTATATCTGTGTATATCTAAGCACACACACACACACACACACACACACACACACACACACACACACACACACATATATATATATATATATATATATATATATATATATATATATATGCAACCATATATATATATATATATATATATATATATATATATGTCTGTAACCTCCGGTTACAGTTTCCTACACTCAGTTAGCTTCTACTTTGCTTAATCTGTGTAGGCAATGCATACCCCTGCGCAAGCACACTTAAACACACTTACTGGTGCTTATATATGCTTACTACTTTTTATTTATGCTTAAACCTGCTTACTAGTGCCTTATTCATTATGACACTGGCACTTCACTCCAGTTCACTTTTAATTGTTATTATGCAGGTTATACAGCAGACAGATGTCAAAATATGTTCATATACAGATTACCAATGGAAAATAGTATATGCTGCAGTGGGATTCAGAACAGGAATGTCTGTTCATTAGGAGGATGCTCTAACCACTACACTATTGCTGTGCTGCTTCATTTGCACATATACACATATACCCATGGGTCCTAATTCCCCAAACACCCACCCCAACACTGCACTAACACAGCAGTCATCCATTCTCCAGTTGGATACATGGTGTATCCACACCACTACACATTGGCCACTCCCTACTCCTTTAGACCCATCCCATGGGTTGACTCACTACTCCACATATCCTCAGACATCCCAAACTTTTAGTTCACAAACATTGGTGAAATGAGTGACTAATAGGACACTATTCACAATTTTTGGGTTGTCCCACCTGGGACACGCATGTCTTTATTTCAAGATTAGACTCTATACTTCTTACATCATTAATCCCGTTAACATGACACTACAATAAATTAATAACTATGACTATGTGGTAATGCACACGTTACACATGAGAGCTAATAATGTACGAGTTCGGTAAAATTATATTACAAATAGTACCGGTTTAGTGATTGGCATTGCCGTAGCAGGCAGATCACAGGAATGATTCCACTATTTCATAGTGAGAAAGTCCTCACATTTCATTTTTTGAGAACAGCACTGATTTCGGACAAAGTGCACACTTCTGCATTTTTTCAGATTCATCCCTTCCCTCTTATATGCAACCTATTATTATATCTACTTTTGAGGTTTGTAGAGGCACTTTCATGTTATTTATGTCTGCAAAAGGAATGAATGTGGTACAGGGAATGTACATCTACATATAGATGTATGCGTGTGTGTATGTATATATACTTATAACGAACTCGCTGACCTCCACGAGGTGGTCCGTTTAGAACCAGGCTATCCAACCCTGACACGCCTGGATCCATAATTTCATGCCCATGGTTTCTACACCCCACCTGAGTACAACATACACGCAAACCATCCATTCTCCGGTTGCAATCACAGCCATAAAACACCTCCACACATTGCCCTCTCCCCAGCGTTAGGGACCCTACACATATGTTGACCCAACCCATGTATCATCAGGATCTCCCACCATTTGGTCCTTGAACATACCTGCCCTTGCTTGTGTAATGGTCGGAATTCCACACCGTCTAGCCATTTTTGTGTAGTCTCACCAGGGACTACCCTGTAATTGTTTGTAAAGTAGACTTAGCAGGCCAACAATGTTACTCCCACTGGTAGTATCCTGCCTGTGGTGTGAGTAGCAGAGATTTGCTCAGCCCTGCCCAGCTTGATATGACATAAGCTGACAGCACTAAATAATACTGGTGTTGCTGTTGATTTCCATCTCATTCTTTTTGTATGCTTTATTGTCACGACGTTCATTCTTCATATATATATAAATATATATATATATGTGTATATTATATATCTGTATATACACATGCACATACATCTATATAATTATATACATTTCCTATGCTGTTGCATGACTGTGCTGGACGATATGTTTGAGATAACATCAGATTTATGTATAACTGCCATGGCTTACTGGCAAATCACATTGGCTGCAGTGTGCAGCGTCCTGGGTTTGACCTTTGCAGAGGCCATTTATTTTTTTGTGGGCCAGAACAAGGGCCATTGTATATAGAGTGATTAAAGCACTTTTAAGTGATTGTGAGTGGGTGTGTGTGTGTTTGCGTGATGGTAGGATGTGCTATCTTCAAATTACAGTTTCTTAAATTCAGTTAGCTTTTACTATGGATAATGTGTGTGGGCACTGCTTACACCCACACAAACGCACTTAGACTTGCTTACTGGTCCTTCTATATGTTTACTACTGCTTATTTGTGCTTATACCTGCTTACTAGTGCCTTATTCATTATGACACTACCACTTTGATTGAATGACATTAGTTAAACATTTCATGCAGTACTCCAGTTCACATTTATATGTTATTATGTAGGCTATACAGCATAAATATGTGCATATACACATTTCAAATGATATGTGCTATAGTTGGACACGAACCATGAATGCTTGCTCGCTAGGCAGATGCTCTAACCACTACACTACTGACGTTAACACTGAGTCTGCATGTTTTTTACTATTTGGATGATTTTGATGTGTAAGCTACGCTAAGCAGAGTGCAGCAAAGCACAAACACGCTGCGCTTCACTTACTCTTTCAATAATGAAGAAATACAAATGTAAAATAGGGACACGGAGAATCTAATTGTGATAGTTCTAGGGACGGGGCTCAACATTCCACTACGTGCTTGTATGTTTAATACTTTGATTTTATTTCAGTGTTCATGGACACTCTTGTATGCTTAGCATACATTTCAGTATCCACGGACACTGAATTAATTGCTTACTATTAGACGTGGGCTCTAATAGTAAGCATTGTAGGTTGTGCATCTGTAGGGGCATTTTTAAGCCTCCTTAGAGCACTTAAACACGACCCCTGCACTCACAGATGTTTACTGTGCATGTCGAGGGTGCGGCAGCATGCCCTCATAAATATTCATATGGTGTTGCTGCACCATCTGTAAGGAGGACGCTCGGCACAAGGCTAAAACTGTCCTTGCGCGGAGCTTTATGAATCCCGGGGTTAGTTTTACATACAAAAAGATTGATAACATTAAGTCTCTTTTAAAACAAAGCAGTTATTGTATGAAATTGTTGTCTACCCCATTTGGTACATATAAGTGCCAAGCTTATTCATATTATGGGTTAATTAATGAGAATTTGTATGTTAAGGTGAAATATTTTAATAGAGAAATTTTAGTAAAAGGCAGATTTAATTGTAATTCTGAAGGAATAGTGTATTTGGACTTGTTTAACTCCTGTGATACATTTTAGATTGGTAAAACTATGAGGAGATTATCACAGAGAATATATGAACATTTATTGACTATAAAGATAGGATTCATGAAGTTAGCACCAGGCGACGGAGTAGCAACAGCGATCTAGAGCCAAATATGGCCGCCGAGCAATTCAGGTACGAGCTGTTTTCACGTGCACTAATAGCATACGCCAGAGCTGCGCAGCTCCCAGTGCATGTATGCTAATTACCCTATGTGCAGCAGTGTAGCATGCAAATGAAGGTATATAGCAATTCATGAAGTGGTGCAGGTGTAGCGTAAGCATGTAGAAATGTAAACCAAAATAAAATGGTTTACATTTTGTCAAACATAAAATTGGAGCCATGAAAGCAGACCAAACTTACGTATTATGTTAATATATGTCAATGGCTAAATATATAGCCAATGGCATAAAAAAAACATGCACAACATATAAAAAAATAACATTTAATATCATGGCCACACTAACGCAAAGTAAAACTGCAGTGCATCTGTGTGCAAACGAGATCACAAGGAAAATATATTTAGATGTCATAAAACTGCAATGTAACACAATTCATGATATCCCCATAATAGTCAATGGCACGCATGCTACACCACAACCATGGCACAAGGGTTGCTAAGGATCTGTGACAGTGTTCTGTGCGGTAACTAGGAATTAGCAGTCAATGCCATGCAAATGAGTCAAGTAATACTGAATCGCAAATGCCCGCCGGCGTAAGGATGTACCTCATGGCATAGCGGTACAACACTGAGGAGTGGCCTGGAGGTAAACATGACATCAAGAGAGGGGTGCGCCACAGTAGCTGTAAGCACATAGGATCATTGCTAATCCATGTTGCTTGTTGCAAAGCCACAGGATAGGGGTGTGGAAGTAGCCATAGCTTTGCTTAGCTGAGAGCACACGAGGTAACTGAAAATTCATGTGAACATGGATGAAAATGCACACGAAACCTGGTAAACAGCTGTGCACGGCACGCACCACAGCTGAAACAGGATGGATACGGGAAGACAATAAGGAAGTGCTGCAGCATGGTAATTGGAGTACAAATGAGTAATTAACACCTAAGAACTCACAGTGGGCCATAGACAACAATGCTGCTAGCAGCTACCTGCAGAACAGGAAAGAGGAGGTGATGTAAAGCTAAGAAAAGAGAACTGTCACAGCAGAATAAAGCATACTTGCAGTAGATCAGCTACATAACACATTTCCCAACACAATCCTGGGTTGTGAAAGTACACAGCAAGAAAGACGGCAGCTGGATGCATGCCTGACAATGGGAGGGGAATCGGGTTGAAAATTGAAGTAAAGGGCAATAGATGAATCATGGCAGCCAAGTGTAAGTCAACACCAAAGGCCCTACAATAGCAGTACCTGCTATAAAACCAATAATTAAGATACCCTGCAGCTGGAATAGCACAAACACACCCAATTACACCAGCATCATCCATTGCACAATAGTATATGGTGTGAAAGCCCCCCACACACACTTATGTATTCCACAACACCCTGCACCATTGGTGTATACAGACAGGGAACTTTTAATATGTACATGTTAGGGGCCGCCATAGCTTTGATTCACCAGCATGTGTTGGAGACTGATGGTGGTATGGAGGATGATGCTGACAACCATCTCAGGCACCGGAGGAGGAGAAGAGTGTTCAGACCCAGGATAACCTACCAGGAGCTACATGATCTGGAGATAGTAGAGCATTACATGGTGGACAGGGACATCATACAGCAACTTCTTGAGCTGTGCCGGCCACGCCTCAGAGCCAGAAGTAACAGAGGGGAACCCATCCCAGTGGACACATAGGTATGTGTAAGCTTGAGAATACTAGCCAGAGGTACCTTCCAAAGGCCAACTGGGGATATCATGGGAATCTCACAGGCATCAGCATCCAGGGTACTCCACCAGTTCCTGGATGCCATGTTACCACATGCCAATGAGCACATATACTTCCCCCAAATGCAGGAGGAGTTGGCCAGCAATATGTGTCTATTCCACCATGTGGCAGACTACCCGGAGGTACTGCGTGCAATAGACTGCATGCACATACACATCACGTCACCACCCGGTGAGCAGGTTAGGTGCTACATAAACCACAAGGGATTACCCTCCATCAACTGCCAGGTCATGTGCAATGCCCAGGGCATTGTCATGGATGTGTGCGCTGGCAGCCCTGGAAGCTATCATGACTCCCACATCTGGCATGCCTCACAGCTGTATCAGGTATTTGCCTGGGGGGACATCCCATATGGCCCCCTGGTGGGGGATGCTGGCTATGCACTGGAACCATGGATGATGACTCCCATCACACAGCCATGCAAGAATGCCATAATGAGGCACAAGCAGAAACCAGAATCATCATAGAGCATGTGTTTGGGATGCTGAAATCATGGTTCTGTTGCTTGGACATATCTGGTGGAGCCTTGTAGTACTCTCCAGGCACATGTGCCCACATCTTCATAGGATGTGCCGTGCTACACAATATGACCCTGTGGAAACAGCTGCAGCAAGGACAGAATGGTGAAGGCCCTCACACCCCACCACCATTGCCAAGGGACCCACAGGCACAGAGGGACTCAGACCATGAACAATCTGTGCTAGCCCCAGTAGGCAGACGGAGGTGTGCCCAGTATGCCCATGCCTTGGCAAAGAAGGAACGTATAACACACACACTGACAGTGTAGGCACTCATGAACTGACACACTTATACACCTGCACACATAGAAAACATGGATGGCACACACACACGACCACCTGTAAATTGTCATGAATAGGTGGTCTACTGTGTGCATCCTACATAGCTAGCCCTCAACTATTGTACACACAACCACCATTGGCACAAGGTAAGTCAATACCTGAACAGTAAATTAAGCTATCAGCATGTATCCATACTGTATGCAGAGGTTCATAGATACATAGGTAGGTACATGCCCAACTGCTGAGGCCACTCATAAGCATAGGCAAAAAGTGTCTGCATTTGCCACCCCATTGATTAACTAACTGTCACTCTGTGGAGCAGAGCCAATTGCAGGATTCCTGGGGTGTATCCACTGTTCCCCACCCACTCCTCAAGGATTCTCTGGAGTGTTAGTGAGGGGCATTGTATAATGTAATCAGGGATGTAGTTCCAAATAATGGGGAGTATCCCTGATAGGAATCTTCACAGATGTTTACATTTTACATAGTATGCCTTAAACACAGCTTGCATATATAGGTAGTTCTCCACAGAATAATAAACATGTGGAACACACAAATGCTGAAATCTGCGTTAATCACCCTTGTACTACCAGTGCCTGCTCTGAGAGGTAAGATATCACTGCCAGGATTAGAACACGCAACCATGTACACAATCACATACCACTAAGCTACCTGAGATGTACCAGTGGCAGTTGTGTATACTGACAGGATAAAACAAAAAAGGTAGGAATGTGTTGAAATAGAGCAAACCGGCATGTACGCAATGAAGGGTGTATGTTTTATATATATATATATATATATATATATATATATATATATATATATAAAATATATATATATATATATATATATATATATATATATATATACATCTCATATATATATATATATATATATATATATATATATATATATATATAGAGAGAGAGAGAGAGAGAGAGATATGTCAATATATGGGGATATACATATATATGTAGATATATAGATAGGTTAACAACATCTACATAACCATGGAGGTGCATGTAAATGGGATACCTACCACATACCCACTGCTTTACATACCGACGCGCATAATCCCGAGGCTTAAGGTCCGAAAGAACACAGTACCGAAACACCAGATGCATGAGGTGTAAAATCACGATGTTAAGGGACAGTTAGTCAGTGCTTCTGGTGTTACTGTGTGTAAGTGTGTTTCTTAGGGGTATAGTGTGTGTAAGTGTGTGTTCTGGGTGTGGTGTGTGTTCTTGGGGGACTGTAATGTGTGGGTGTGGGTTAGCTTTGTGCATCTGTTTGCACAATCTAGGAGGTAGAATATTAAAGTTAGGGGGTGGGGGAGTGCAGACACCTACATGGTGGGTGTAGGGGAGCTTGGCCACCTGCTCATACATAGTGTAGGATGGTTTGTTTGGATGTGGTGGGTAACAGTGTGTCTGTGTGTGTGCGTGTGTGTGTTCCATGTTCATGTTACTTTTGCGAGTTACTGTTGCTGTTGGTAATATGGGGTATGGGAGTCTGGGCCCGGTACTGTGTGCGTTGGAACTCTGTGGTTTCGGGATTCCATAGGTATCCCGTATACAGCGGTTGAAGTCTTCATATATGTGTTTAACATGGACCATAGCAATCACACATTCCGCCACTATCAACCTTTATGAACAAAGGATATGGAGAGTATATGCCTATACACTATTACAAATATGTGCTATGGACATGAGACAATGATAGTGTTACCACCTGTTCCACTTTGCGAGGGACAGTCCCTCTTTGGGCGGTTGTGTCCTGACCAAATATATTAAATGTGGCAAATGTCCTGGGATTGTAGGACATAATTATGTCTTATATGTACTGTAATAGTTGCATACAATAGTTATTTCTGTATCTAAAATAATCCAACCAAATGGTGTTGAAGTGCTAAAGTATAACCAAGTAACGAATAGAAGCACAACGTTGCGAGTCCACAGATACAATTTATTAATACAACATACACAAATAGTTAAGAGCTTTCATCAAACAGTATGACTTTGTTCTGACGATGAAACGTTCTGTTTGATGAAAGCGCTTAACTATTTGTGTATGTTGTATTAATAAATCGTATCTGTGGACTCGCAACGTTGTGCTTCTATTCATTACTCTGTATCTAAAATACCTACATGTTACAAGAAACAGGATAAGCAACTAAACTGCTGCAAGAATAAGCTTATATTTAGGCAAGAAAGGAAAGTTCTATCCCTTGTACTGACCATGGGTTTGTGTCGGCCTGTAAATTCTGATGTGTGTCCCAAAAATGTCCCACTATGGCCATATGAAAAGGTGGCAACCCTAGCCAAAGAGGGTCAGTTACTGTAAATACCTATTTCAGAAATACACAGCTTTCATGTATCAACACTTTATTACATTCAGATGTATTACCGAAGGGATTCAAGGACTAACATCACCTGCATGCTATACAGGAACCACATAACAGTGCCTTAATGAATCAGCCTGCAATTACCATTGTATCAGCCCACTAAAGGATAGGTGTTCAAATAGGGAAGGAACCCTCACGCACATATCGATTATGTATAAAAGCAGTTCCTACATACCTGCATCTGCTATGCAAACCCACCATCACCCCCACACCCAAACAAATTACAATACAAACTGTAATAACATCACAGATCATTCATTTACTGTACAACATCTGCAGAAGCCTTAATATACCTTGTCAGAGATACACTAACATGGCCCTATGTAAAATAGCTGTTGTTATACAATGGAACAGCTACTGATGTTACAGGGTTTGTTTGCACTAATCCCATTTCAGAGGGTTGTGTGTACACCGGGACGTGTTAGCAATTACTGAGTAATAGCACAGTATGCTACACTTGTACACCAAATCATGGATGTCTGATGAGCACACTGTAAACCACATAACAGTTCATGCATAGCCATACAGCCTTGAGCTGCCCAAACATCCTTGCCAGACTTAAACATCTGCAGAAGTATCACGTACAAACAAACCCTGCATAAGTAGCAATGTTCTGAAATATAACAGCTGTACTCACATGTAGAACAAAATCATCTAGCCATTACACACAATCCACGGGAGTCATGAAGCTAATATATCTCTGTGTGTCTCCATATAGCTGTTTAAATATATCACAAACAACACATCCAGGCTGTCTTCCTCGAAAGTAAGGCAAACAGACAATGCCCAAAAGGAGTACTCAGTTATACACCACTGTTGCCATGGTATCGGCTAATGGAGTAGCTGCAAAGCTGATGTGTATCTAATTAACTACTTTGGAACACCAACTGGTGGTCAGGATACCACATGTTACCGATATTTAGCTAGAAAAGGATGGGTTATCACACATTTAAACCATCATTATATACCAGCAGAATGTTAAAAAGAACATTGAAAAACAAACTGAAAAGGATTGAATCAACAGTTAATGACACCTCGGGTTACTAATAAGGTATGTAGAACAGTCATTATGTCTGTGCATTTAGTACCTTTCTGTAGTATTTAAAGTGCACACAATCCATATAGTGGAAACAGTTATCTTGTAGTGATGTATTGTTGAGCATAGTAACGCTTGTAGTATTTGTGTGTACTGCAGTAGGTCACAAGGCAAACACCACATACACCACAAGGGATGCTATATAAGGGCTTTGAACAGAAATACTCCTCACCAGCTGCTGTCAGTGGCAGGGCTGGTCCAACAAGTATGTGCTATAACAGGGGATAGTATATGTTGATATATTGTAACGGTAGCCATATGTATGGGTGTATTACTGAGAATAACATGTCGAAGGTTGGGCCACTGTGCAATCATGATTTGCATTATGGGATATTGTGCCAATAACTGTGTAATGCACAGTATTGTAGGCAGATATGTATTACAAGCTACATAGCATTACTGTTATGTTAGGCAAACATTAGTTATGTCTATTGGTATTTACAATACACAATAACAGGATACATATGTCTTTTAGTCACCCAACAGTTTATCAGTATGATAGCAAAGTAAAATGGAAGAGCTAGTTAACTATCCATGCACATAAGACATGTAATATGTGCAAAGGTAGGTACCAAGGATATTTATAAGCCTAGCTAGAGTGTGTTGGCTTTTGCCATCCCCATAGGTTGGTTTCCTGTAACTCTGAATGGCAGAGCCATTAGTTCCCTGTGCCTCTGTCCAGCAGAGCCACTACACTGACCCCCAGGGTACATGTCTGTCTCCCATCCACACGTCAAGGTTTCCCTTGAAGAGTGCTAATGAGGGTCCCTGCCTCATGTACATTGGAATCATGTTCCAAAGCATGGGGAGTGTCTGGGTCAGGTATCTATCAGTCCAGCAAGTCCTAGTCATCGTTGTGGTTAGGTGTATATCCCTAGAGCATGTGGCTCTCAGGGGCTTCTGTTTAGGTGGAGCATATCCAGCAATACAGGGTTGGACATGGGCCTTGTATGTCAAGCAGAGATCACCTGTAAGTATGCAGTATGCAATGGAGTACAGCTGGAGTTTCTTAGGTTGGGCTACATAGGTCATCTGTTTGAGGTCAGTAATCCTCTTGGTGTGGTACTGTTGTGGTCTTCCAATCTGTTGCAGTTGTCTTGTAAGGTATATCCCAAATGGGGTGTTGTATCCTTTAATGGGTCTAATAAATCATGAGTAGAGAGTCACAATGGCCTCCTTTGATCTGGATGCAAACCCATTAGAGATTAGGGGGGCCATGTAGAAGGATATTCTAATCACCTTGTCATTATGGGTATCGATGGAGAAATTGCTATCTGCTGGGGTTCCCAGATCCCTTATTACCTTTTCTGTATGTAGGGGACAAGCACCTTTGTGGTAGTCCACGAGTAATTAGTTATATCCAAAGGGGATGACTATGCACTATTAGGCATTCAGCTTGATGTCATGATATTGACAGCAGGTATCCTTCTCAGTGTGACCCTTCCAGAGGGTGTCTGTAACAGCTGGGGATACAATTATGTTCCCTAGTTTGCAGTCGTCTGCAAACTTTTTCAACCAAAGCCCTCCAGTGCTTGTCTGTACGTCAGAGAAGTATATACCGAACATGAGGGGTCCTAGGACTGATCCCTGGGGGATGCCACTTGTAACTGGTATACAGTCGGACGTAAGGTATGCAACTCCCACTGTGTGGGCTCTGTCCGTGAGCCACTTTGCAAACCATCACATGACGTAGGGGTTAATGTTCAGGTGGATGGGTATGTTGATAATACTAGAAGGAGGAATGGTGTTGAAAGCCTATGAGAGATCTAGGTAGGCTGTGTGGACCTCCTTACCCTCCTCTAATGCCTTGGTAACTGTCTCTAAGAAGTCCACCAGGTTTAGGAGGCACGGTATGCCCTTAAAAATACCAAACTGGGAGGGGTCAATGGTTTGGAGGTACCCAATGTCTCTGTGACTGAGATCCATGATGTGCACCATAGCCTTGCAGACCAAGCTAGTCAGGCCTATAGGGCAATAGGTCATGTGGTCCATTGTGGCGCCACCTTTGTGGAGTGAGATAACTGTTGCTGTGCATCATTCAGGGGGCACTATGCCCGATCTGAGGCTATTATTGAACATGGTGCATAGGTGGGGAGCCAGCACATTCTGAAGTTCATGTAAAACGCAACCTGGGATGTTGTCTGGTCCCATGGATGCTGTGATATTGGCTTTAGAGTGTGCAGCTTGGAGAGAGAGGGGGGAAGGTAGCACTGAACCTATCTGCCAGGATGTTGCCAGTATCAGTTGGTTCTGTAATGTTCATGCCTTTGTGCTGTAACGCAAAGCAGATCTGGTTGCTGACATCGAGATGTGTGACATAGCTATAGAATGCTTTGTGGTTGTTGCTGGAATTAGCAGCAGTTTAGTTTTTGTAGCTAGCTTTGGAGGATCTTATAAGGGATCTCACCTTCTTACTGAGGCTGACCAGGGAGCTCCTCCAAGCATGGGATTGTACTCTTGTTTGCAACAGTTTCTTCCTCCTGTAGTACAGCTTGTTTATGGCAGGGGACCACCAGATTGGTTTCCTTAATTAGGAGTATAGCATCTTGGTTCTGTTTGGGATAGCACAAGCCATGCACTTGTGTAAGTGCTTATAGAGTGCATTTGTGTAGTATTCAGCAGTTGTAACAGTATTGTCCATCTGCATGGGTATCATGATGTTCACCACTTCTGTCTTAAAAAGCATGAAGTTGGCTTTGTAGACATATTATACTGTGGTTCCCTTAATGGGGGGTAGGGCAGGATGTGGATATCAATGGTGTTCAGCTCATGGTTAGATCAGACCAACAAGGAGTTGAATTCATGTGTGGAGCACCGGTCACTCATGTTGGTAATGCCTAGGTCTAGGATATTGTTGCCCCTGGTGGGTGTGTGGATATGTTGATTCAGGGCATTGGTGTTTATGAATTCCAGAAAGAGTTGAGCTAATGAGTTGGTACACGAGTAGTTTTCCCAGTTAATGGTGGGGTAGATTCAGTGAGACTATGTGATGAGTGTGGTGTGGTGCAAATGTTTACCTTCTCCACATGACTGTCAGGGCCAGGCTTGGTTGGAGAGAACCTTACGTCCAGTTTGGCTAGATGAGTTCATTTCTCACAAGTTGTAGTGCTGGGTGGTAGGCAGAGAGGCTTGTCTGTGTACGTGAGGCAATGTGTACATTGCCTCAAGATGTCCAGATTCATCAGATAGACAGGTGACAACACTGGCAGTTGACTCTTGGGCATGCCTGAATATAGAACTACTTTCACCTAGATAAGTGAGGAAAGTGAGTATAAGAGCCATTTTACTCTAAGCAAGTGAGAAAAGTATGTACGAGGAAGATTGAGTGCTATAGTAATTATTAGCTTACGTAGTGCTTAAAAGTTCTGAACAAGTGCTGAGCATGAATAAGCAATCCAGATAGGGTCTTGGATAACATAAACACACCCCCCCAACAGGTACACTAGCATATATCCATGTACACCACAGGGCCCCTGTACCCACAACTATGCAGTTACAAGCTGCACTCAGGCTGCATGGGACCTGTCCACATCACAGGTTGTATCATACACATATGGCAAAACAAGATGCTCTCCACATACACATCATGTAAAACATAGCTCCATGTCAGGTTATGTACATACTGAATGGTGCACACCAACAGGTATCACAACCCACAACGGGGGAGACACCACTGATGATGGGAAGTACTGCACTACTACCCTGCTGAGTCTGGTCTGGACGGCCATGAACCTTGATCAAATAATTGATGTCAGCAGTACAGATGTAGATGACAGTAAGGTTGATGTCACACTGCATATCATAATCTTGCCAGGTCATAGGACATCATCACCCATACTGTAGATATTTGAAAACCAGGAGACTGAGGCAACCAAGGAGATGTACACCAGCAAAAATCCACACCAGGCCACACCAATTGAATTATACAAGGTAGCACTGAATGAATTTCTCCCAATAATCCAACCACGACAACTGTAAAAACAAGAATTTATTGGACCAATTCTGTTTTCAGAATACAGAATTGGTCCAATAAATTCTTGTTTTTACAGTTGTCGTGGTTGGATTATTGGGAGAAATTCATTCAGTGCTACCTTGTATAATTCAATTGGTGTGGCCTGGTGTGGATTTTTGGCTCAGTCTCCTGGTTTTCAAATATCTACAGGTTTTTTTTTTTTTGCTGTTTTTGGTTATCACCCATACTGTGTACCACCTACACTCGGTATACTAGATGTACATTTCTATGTCACAGGAGTGTTTTGCAATGGGACTGCTGGCAGAACCAACACTACAGAAGGTGTCTGAATAATACATGCTCATCACACCAGTAGCAGCTACAGTATGTCAGGGTTAATGAATTTTATCCCCCCCTTATTGTAGTCCATACCTCACAGACAAACAGAAGGCATCTGCCTATTGAAGTATGCGAATGACTATGACCTAGGAGCAATAGCTGACTCAGGAGTGTTGTGGACAACATACAGAAGGGACTTTATGGGTGAGGTATGTGTGACATATGGCGACAATCTGACAGCTACATATTGCATTGTCACCCCTATGTTAATAACCCTGTACCCATGAACTACCTCCTAGGCAGCAGTCAACATAATGGACACTTGTGTGTAAGGGATGCAGCTGGGCAGTTGTCTTTCCTGTGATAGCTACATCACCACATCTGTCAGGTAGTCATATGTGGCAACCCTAATAATGACAGGGTGCCATCCATGAATTAAGAGATCATTGTCCAGCCATACACAACACTCAAGTGACCCAAATCAGATCACATATTTCCTTTAAGGGGTATTGGCCATGTGCAGATGGCCTGCACCAGCCTTCCCATTTCCTATCTCCACTATGTAGCATGATGCATACCCTGAATAAATCCATGTCCAACCCAGTGATGTTGGACATGCTACATGTACTCATCCTGATCTTGAACACATACTACATGGACATCCACCTTCCACATGCTAGACAGATCCTTGTCCCATACACTTTACATAGTCCTGCCATACTATGCATTCCTGTCTGTCAAAGCTGCACATTGCTCCCCTCTCAGACATGGTGTGATGACCGCCTGGTAAATGTATCATTAACCCTGTGAGTCAGTAATGTGGCACTGCTCCACCTGGCCCCACAGACCCGCTTCTTGGCTACTGCCAGGTAACCTTTCATCCAAGATTCGTACATGGCCCATGGCATATAACCCACTAGTTGACTTTGACTGTGCATGCTATAGTTGATATCCATCCCTGCAAACACCATCTGGCTAGCCAGTGTCCCATGTGTATCACATGTGCATCACAGGTGATACATGGCAGGATGTTGAATTGCAGAACACATACAAGTAAAACCTTATGTAAGCAAGTCTGCAGGGTCACAGTGTAATTCCTTATATGTGACATATACACAGCATCAAGGTTGACTGCATTAATGTGGACACATCCAGCCATGTGCTGATAGGTAGGAACACTAGTACAGGCAAACAGACATGCCCACATCAAGACAGCATCCACATGGAGTGTGAGCAATGTAATCAGGTGACACACACACATATATGGTGATAATATCCACTCACCATTGAGTGTCACATGTGTGTGACACAAACATGTCAGTGTCATGTAGGTTTGCAAATACAACTATTTAAACTTAATAAATGTGATACACATGTATGTTCAGAAGTAGCTCTGTATGTCTCTGTGAGTTACTGTGACCTGTCTCCATCATTATGTCTTCCAGGTATGCCACGTGCAAGGCTATCCTCTTTTACCCTCTTGGAGGATGAGGCCCTCATCTCATACCTACTCGACAGTCATGATATCCTGTTCAGCCATGTGCCACAGGATGCACAGCAGCGGGATGCCCTGTGGATGGAACTTCACAGGAGGGTTAATGATGTTGGTGGCCACAACCGCACATACCAGCAGGTACACAGGCACTGTACAGACCTCATTAGATGGGTGAAACAGCCTGCAAATTCAATCGCCAGGGAACAAGGTGCAACAGGTGGTGGGCCACCAACCCAGCCCCCACTCACACGTACTGATGAGCTACTGGCCAACCTGGGGACACCTGCAGAACCACATCCACAAGCCTTAGCTGATATTTTGGAGGTTGGTATCTCTCAACCACTGAGCCTAGAGTTGCCTGGTAAGTCAGTACTGCACCTATAACAACTATATTCTATATAGTTGCATGTGTCTCTGTACAATATGCAATGTAAAATCATATGCAAGGCATGTATACACGCATGCCGCATACTATAGTATGCTACTCTGTGTATGCACACATGTGCATACACCATAGTATAGTATAATGTACTGGTGTATGTGTTATGCACACAGCACCTTGTAGCCATTATACAGGTGTGGATTATGCTCATAATTCTGTGTTACTCCTATGTAGGTACCTCTGGCATTCCGCTGTGGCAGCAGCCTGTTGCAGGTGAGACTGTTATTATTTATCAGGAATCATAATGCACAAATCTATCTGCCATGTGGCCATTTGCAACATGTACACATAATGTATGGTCCTGTCACAATATACAGGTCGGACCTGCAATGCATCACAATGACTACCCCTGTCAACACTTGCAAACTATGTTAATCATCTCACTGACATGAATCCTCACAAACTGCCATTGTCAGATGTGTGGACAGCTGTGCAAACAATGGTGCTGTTCACTGTAGGGACATGTACTACAGATCAGAACTACACATGTGGTGAATACAAACAGTACTACACAGTGGGCTGGAGTATGGCCAGCCCACAGGATTCACTGGTGTGGATCATAGCCCTGCTATGAATGTCACACAATGTGATGTGCTATCTTGACATCTCCATGACATCTAGTGGCCTGGCTGCAACACTGCCTACCTAACCTGAAAACATATCTCACATACCACCCTTTATTTGCATAACCCTGTCGTCAGTGGAGCATATGACATCTATGGGTGTATGTCATATGGGACAACACAGATATTTGAAATAGATGCCCATCACAATAATTTGGCCAACACATGTACACACATGGCCATGGACAATGGCCAGAGACATGGATCAACACACACAGTAGACGTGATGTGCTTGTGTGTACACCCTGTCATACAATGTCTACAACATGGTCCAACTATGGCCTTTGTGTAATGGTCATATTGTAGATGTGGAGCACTAGACATACTACAGGCCTGTGCACATCTTGTGTAGGCATAGCATCAATCCACCACATAAGATGTGTTGAACATCTTGAGGGTGTCATGACATGATAGCAGTCACCTGTACAGTATCCACATCAGCCCACAGATACAGTACATTCCCCCTGCTGGTGTTGGACATCAATGTCATACTTGCTCCTCATGTGTGTGTGTGTGTGTGTGTGTGTGGTACACAGATGTCATGTGGGACATGGTGTACCAACGTGTTCGCCATGTCTGGCCATAGTTGCCAGGCAGCAGCAATATCGTTGCAGATGTGTAGGGGTGTCATCCGTATACCCATCAGTGACCTGTGTCACAACTTCCACATCATGGTTTAGTATGTCTACACCTCAGTGATGTGGGTCACATTCCACAGTATATATGTATTGTATCTGAACACAGTCATGGCTATGAACTGTGTCTGTAGCTCACACTGTATAGCAATAGAGATGCCTCATGATTCCCTGCAATGGCCATGCACATCAGCTAAATGTGCAGTATATCTGCAGGGTGGACAGACAACACTGCATTGGGACACCATTTCCCCACTGCATATTTGACAGGACACCATTGTGTTAAACATGTATGCATGTCATTGCACACATCAGCAGATCACATGTCATACTACATGTTATTGTTAAGGTCATATGCCACACATCAGGCAGATGTACTGTTAACCTGTGCTGGTCTACATGGTGTAACACAGGGATGTATGCTAACTACTACTATGATTGTGTAATTTGCATGCCTCCTGCTATGACACATGCATGTTCTTGTGTGCAGCCCAGGGATGTATGATAACTACCACTATTATTGTCTGCGCTGCATGCCGTCTGCCATATCACATGCATGTTTAATGCCTTCTGTCATATCACATGCATGTGTGTCTGTGTGTGTGTCTATTGTATAGATTGTAATGTACAGTTCTCATCTGCCCTCACAGGTGATGTGGGTGCATTGCCCTCCTGTGGTACATCTGATGTTAGTGTCCCCACAGACTCTAGCAGTGATGATGAACATATGATTGAGTTACAGGCAAAGTTGTCAGGGGCTGAAACTGTGCCATTGGTTGCCATTCCAGCTATATCCCCCTCATCCTCGCACACAGATCCCATGCCTGCACATAACCCATCACCAGTGGCCATAGAGGAAGGACAGTTGGTGCATGGTAGCTTGGAACAGGAAAGTGTGGGGGCTTTGGAAGGTGTGCCTGCACACCATGGGGTCAGCCAAATGACTGGTAGTGCCCCACACAGGCACGTGGCCAGTGCTGCTCATAGGAGGACCTCTGGCCAACATGCTCCTGCAAGACAGATCACAGCAGCTGGTGTCACGATATGCATGTTTCAGGCTGTAATGGAGGCACATGCTGAATGGCACAACAGAGAAGATCAGAGGTTACAGAGGGCTGCTGTCTGTTCTTTAAACAACATCCAGGCAATGGTAAATGCTCAACAGCAGATTGCTGAAGCTTTGGATAGATGGTTGGGTAACATGGTTGGAGTCCTTGACCATGGTATGACAATCCGCGAGCATGAGCTGTCTGTGTTGGAACATCTGGTAGGAGTGAGACATCAGGCACATGGACGTAGGCCTGCTACAACAACTGTTTCATATCTACGTGTATGAGCTACCTCACATGTCCGCTCACATAGTGGCGGTTGCAGCAGCAGTGCATCTAGTGCTGTGCTGTCCACACCACGGCACAGCAGGCCATGTGCACGTGGCCTGGGATGGTCCCAACAGGGACACTGTTCCAGTGAACAAGTGACATCAGACAGTACCCAATCTGCACCTCTGCCTGGTAGTGCCTGTGCAACCCCTGGCAGGCCCAGGTCACATGTCCATGGCCAGACGCCGTGAACTGTAAAACCTCACCTGTACAATCTGCAGCTGTCAATAATACCCCTGTGTAGGCCAGACACATGGCAGAACTGTGTGCATACATACACACACACACTGGAAACATATGTAGGACACCGCAACACACACATGCATAACATCCACAGACGCCCAATTAGATCAAAGGCCCTAACTTACACAAATGATGTCATCCAATGATGCAGCCTAGGCCTCTGGCAAACATTATCACCCTGTGCATATGATGAATCCTGTGCCGCATCCCTGACATCCAGACCATCGGTGCAGGAACATGCACATATGGTCTGATGCACAGGGTGAACAGACTAGGAAGATAAGTGTAGTTTACAGTTGTTGAGTACTGCTGACAGGCAGCAGATATACCATGTATTACAGGTGTACAATGCATTTCATACTGTTAACAGTATGTGTCTTGCGTAACAACAGTAAATGCATGTTGGTCATGACGTTCTGCTGTCCTCCTTTATGTCTAATTGCACATGCCGGTGGATGTCAGTGTTTGCAGTTGGTGTCCCATATGTCAATGTGGACTACTCTCAGGTATGTATGAATATACCAGCATGCACCGTGTAGCTGCCACATACCAGTGAGAATGTCCCATGCTACAAACACATCTACCGATCCAAGAGCATGATAGCTGTGTATTAAGCTACTGTGGCCACAGATGTGACATCCATAAAGGGTGACATCACAGGTACAGTTACATGGATTAGTGAGGTAAGAGAGTGGTCCAGCTGATTACAAGGGTAGAGGCCAGTGGGAAGTATGATGCCTCATTGGGAATCAGTAATACACATTCCCATGACAGGATGCCAACACACAACTGCACCCACACACTCAGGTATTGACACACATGTATTCAGTGGCACAGTAACACACCCACACACTCATGGATTCACCGACACAGTAACACACACTCGCACACAGTTGCTACTGGTGAGGTGAGGACCCCTGCCTATGTGCAAATCATCATTACAGTACTGTGCATCTACATGATGCGCCACAGAGAATACACATGTATAGGTAGTCAGTATAGCCTAAGATCGTGGACATCAACATGGATAGTAGAATGCATCGCCTGGATGTGGGGAGGGGTCTTATCAGTTCAGTATTGTAACATACATCCTTACCCCAGAGACCAGACAGCCCTACATACAAACACTGTGGCATTCAGTATTGAATACACCTATGTCACGCACATACAGATACCTCACATGTGTGAGATACACGCCCCTCCCTATGTCCTACGTTCTACTTTGCAGTCTGTACAGATGTGTACTCTAGTGTGCAGGAGAGTGAGTAACAATTGAGATGTATTCCCCACAATACGTGACATATATGGACACACACACAACCACACATGCCAGTACTGTGAATCTCAGACCTACCTAGCTCATGTTATGTACGACAGACGTACAGCAGTATTGCACGCATTACAAACTGTACAGATGCTTCCTGTGGCAACAGTGCTGATATATGCACATGGGACTTCTTAATTATTAACAGGTGTCAAGTGATTTACCTTCGCTGTCACCCTGACCGCTGTCTAAGTTGTGTGTTATGTCCTTCAATTAACGAAACCATTGCTTACTGGTTACACAGGTTATTGTAGGACCGCTTGTGACACACCTGTGAGCTGTCCACAGCAAACATCCATCTGCAGAGATGCCCCACCACTTAGTTATTTCCAAACATCTGTTCATTCCTGAGGTACGGTCACATGGTGGTGTACTCTTCTATGTCCTACAACATATATTGATGCGTAATGGTGGTCCGAGGGCATGGTGGTGTCTGAGGTTTACATCCTAGAGTGCAGCATGTGACACTGTGTCCTGCACATGACTCATCTGTGGTGCCTTTCATGGGGGGACCGGTCAGTACATGTGAGTGGCCTTTATGTATGTGGGGACATCACCTGGAGCAGTCTGTACCTGTGTTATGGCCCACATGTCTGGTTCTGAGGTATATGGTGGTAGTGCTAGGTTCTGAGGTATATGGTGGTAGTGCTATTCTGCACTACAGAGCCATCAGCCAGGTGTTCCTCACTGCACAGATGTCAGTACTCCCCATTGTTGGATCTACAGTGACCAACTGTGAATATGGACGCTATACATCTAGCACTGGTTAGCATAAGAAAACAATGCAGTTGTCCTGTAGGTGTATGGGAGTTAACCTGTGTTTAGGACATTTGCCTTGGAATGGCACTGTGTGGGCGGATGCGACTTTGGTAATATCCCCACTCCCTTGAATCATGGATGCATATGATATGTGACAAAGGCCTGCCTACTGTTGCCATGTCATCCCAGAATGACAGCAGATGTTGTGTAAAAGACTGGTTTCAAATATATGTAAATCAGCATTCCTGCTAACAATGACAACTACTAACATCAGAGCCAATTACAATGTGTTCTTTACGTCTATCTGTAATAGCATGGCCACTGTGGCCTTCCGTGTTTAGCATCAGAGTGCATCCCAGTCAGTCCTGTGCTACAAGGAAGATGAGCATGCCCAGTATATCCTTGTGTAGATGGACACATAATAGTGCATTCCGACCAGCCCAGTGCTACTGTGTGAGCATGCCCCCTGTGCTACTAAGTGTATGAGCATGCCCAGTATATCCTTGTGTAGATGGACACATAGTGCATTCCGAACAGCCCTGTGCTACTAAGTGTGTGAGCAGGCTCAGTGACACCTTGTGTCAGTTATGTGCCTCTGTGTATGGACATGGCCATTGTAACCCTGTATAGTGGTAGTAATCGTCCATTCCACAGATGGTCGTACTCCAGGTCAGGATGGATTCCTACTTTAAACACACAGGTTCACAGGTATTTACATCTTAACTGCCAGCATCCCTGTTGATGTCCGCATTCCCAGAAGGTCATAATGACAGCCTTGACATGTGTAGTCTGTGTGGCGCGATTTGTAAGTATGTAATATTGTAACAGTACTCTGTAAATAGGTAGGTGTTCCGTTCCCACCACTGGCGTATGTATGTCTGTTCCCATTTGCCAGAGGACTGTAAATTGCTTTTAGACTGCTCACACTCCATACATTTCTTATATCCACCTTTAGCAAGGCCGATGATATCACCAATCTACAAATACACCTCTGGGAGTTCTGTGTCCCAGTAATCTCAGTAGCGCATTCTGTAACTCTGTAATGTGTAATGCTGTAGTGTAATAAAGTAGTTAGGTCAGTGTTCCAGTCCCACACTTGCCGTGTGTGTGTGTCCCCATTTGCCTGAGGACAGAGTAATGCTTTTAGACTGCTCACACTCCATACATTTTCTTATACCCACCTTTAGAAAGGCTGATGATGACACCCATCTACAAATACACCTCTAGGAGTGCTGTGTCCCAGTACTCTCGGTAGCATGTTCTGTAACTCCATAATGCTGTAGTGTAATAAAATAGTTAAGTTGGTGTTCTAGTCCCACACTTGCCATGTGTGTGTGTGTGTGTGTGTGTGTGTGTGTGTGTGTGTGTGTGTGTGTGTGTGTGTGTGTGTGTGTCCATTTGCCTGAGGACTGAGTAATGCTTTTAGACTGCTCACACTTCATATATTTCTTATACCCACCTTTAGCAAGGCCGATGATGTCACCCATCTACAAATACACCTCTAGGAGTGTTGTGTCTCAGTAATCTTGGTAGCGCGTTCTGTAACTGCGTAATGCTGTAGTGTAATAATGCAGTTGGGTCAGTGTTCTAGTCCAACACTTCCCGTGTGTGTGTGCGTCCCTGTTTGCCTGAGGACTGAGTAATACTTTTAGACTGCTCACACTCCATACATTTCTTATACCCACCTTTAGCAAGGCCGATTATGTCACCCATCTACAAATACACGGTATTAGAGAACAAAGAGTCACCAGCCATGTTGTTGGTTTTACCTCTTTGTACTAATATTTTATTAGATGAGTGTAGGGTCTTAAGGTTGTTGTAGGTGGAGATAAGGTCGGTAAGAATTGGAGTGTTAGTAGGCTGATACAGGATTTTGTAGGGAACTGTTAATTGTTTAAATAGAAGTAAATTTGGCAACCCTAGCCATCCTAGTTGTTCATAATTAGTACAGTGATGGGTTCTGAATGCAGAGCCTGTTGCAAATCTAGCAATATTGTTGTAGGAGACAGCCAGTTTGTTCAAGCTGTTTTTTGAGAGGTTAGTATATATAGGGGAGGCATAGAGCAGGGTGGAGATTAAGTGGGTTTGGGCAATAGTAGCCCTTGCTAGTGGGGTGAGAAAGGATTTGATTCTATAGAGGGAGCCTAGTTTTTTGTTGACTATTTTTATGGTACTGTTAATGTGAGTATCAAAGTTAAGGTTATTATCAATTAGTACCCCTAGTAGTTTTGTGGTTGAGTCAGGGGATATGATGGTACCATTGTTTGATGTAACAGTAAAGTATAGTGGGAAGGCCCTACGGGTGGAGTAAAAAGTAGGAGTTTTTTTTGGGGGGGGTTCAAGATGAGGCAATGGTGTAGTAACCATTTCTGTACTGTGTCTGATGGACTGGAGGCTGAGCATATTAATGTGGAGTCATCTGTGTATTGTACTGAGGTAGCTTGAGGAATTACAGAATGTAGGTCATTGATAAAAATAGAAAATAGAAGAGGCCCAAGTATAGAGCCTTGGGGGACACCGAGTGCAATGGGGAGATGGGGAGTTAAGTTGTTCTCCCACAGAACAGCCTGTAGCCTATTGTTTAAGTAGGATTGAAACCATTGTATAGTCAGTGCATCTAGAGATAGGTCTTTGAGTATGTTTATGAGAAGTTGGTGGTTAACCATATCGAAGGCTTTAGAGAGATCAATAAAGAGGGCTGAGGATAGAGTGCTGTTATTGCGATTTTTGTTAATACAGTCAGAGAAGGATAAAAGGGCAGTTGTAGTGCTGTGAAATGGCCTAAAGCCATGTTGGCAGTTAACTAATAAGTTGTTATCTATTAGGTGTTTTAACAGTTGCCTATGAATGCATTTCTCCATGATTTTTGCCAGTGGAGATAGTATAGCAATAGGTCTATAGTTGGATAATTCCCTGGAGTTTCCACCTTTATGCAGGGGGATAATATGTGAGATCTTCCAAATAGATGGAATAGTTCCCTCAGAGATAGTTCTGTTAATCAGAATGGATATGGGGTAGGCTATGGCTTTTGCAGCTTTTTGCAGATATTCTGTAGGTAGGAGATCAGCTGCAGGGGTGGTAGGTTTGAGTTTCAAAATAAGGGTACAGATAAGGGATGTAAGGACAGGTTTGAGATGAAACGAGAGGTAAGATAGCAGTATAGGAAGTCAGAGATGAGCTGTCAGGAGTTAGTTGATTGGCAAGAGAATGAATGGTCTCAGTAAAGAATGTGTTAAAGGTATTGGCAATTTGCTTTGGACTATCATGGTCAGTACCTAATGGGGTGGGTGTGACAGAACGGCCTGGGTGTAAAAGTGTGTTAATCTCTGCCCAGAATTTTTATGAATTGTTTTGCTGGGTATGTTGGAGTTGAATGTAATAGATTTTTTGTATAATTTCTTAACTGCCTGAATTTTAAATGATCCTCTGGGCTTTTAGTAGTAAGCCACTTGGCCCAAACTTTATTTCTGAGGAGCATTTTTTGTTTGGTTGCTTTTGAGAGCCAGGGGCCAGGTTTATTCCTAGTTCTAATGGTCCTTTTTGGTGCATGGAAGTCTAGAATACCTAAGAATTTAGTATTAAAGTAGATTACTGCTTTCTCTAGAGGTAAGCTTTTGAGGGGTGACCAGTCGCATGCTTTAAGTTCAGTTTGGAAGATGTCAGGGTTAAAATTTTTGTTGCTCCTTATTGTCCTATAGGTGATTGGGCTAGGGATGTCAGTCTTAAATCGGATTAGGAAGGTGAGTGCATGGTCACTTATCTCCTCAGGGAGAGTCTCTACTTTGTAAGTTTGGTGATGTCTGTTTATCAGAATCCAGTCTAGGGTGCTTTCATTGTTATTGAGTTTATTGGTCCTTGTGGGGGAGCTAATAGTTTGAGTGAACCCGTGTAGGTTAATATGAGTAGAAGGCTCTTCAGAAGTACAGCTTTTTCAGCTGATATTAAAATCACAGAGTGCTATTGTTTCTTGGGAATAGTTGATGGAAAGCCAATTTAGGATATTTTCTAGGGTGTTAATGTTATTCCCTGGGGGAAGGTAGACAACAATAATATAAATGGATTTACAATTACTGAGTTGAATCTTGGAGATAAGGATTTCTGCATTACTAGTTAGAGGGGGTTTAGAGTCAACAGAGGTCACCTGTAATCCAGATTTGTATAGTATAGCTACTCCACCTCCCGTCTTAGATTTTCAGTCTAGTCTCAAGATACTGTACCCTGGTGGTATAAATTCATTGTCTTGTATAGATGGTTTGAGCCATGTTTCAGTGAGACACAGGATATCAAATGAATGCACATTCATGAGAGCATGTAGGTGGGCAACCTTATTATTTATGCCCCTGATGTTAAGATGAGCTATCAATAGTGAGCTGGGATGTCTGGTAAGGAATTGAGTACTAATGGTGGTTGTGTTATGGGTCTCTATGGTCTTGATAGAATTTGGACCTGGATTGGGATGTATATCTCCATCTATTAAGGATTGGAGTTGAATTCTAAGTGTAAGTTGTAGAGGTTTACATGTTAGGATATAAGATTTCCTAGCTTTTGGCCTGTAGTATTTGATGTGAGTCAGTCTGGGATATTTTGCTGGTAGGTAGATTATTGTGCTGGGTGTGTTTGAATGGCTTTGAGAGTGCGCTAATGGTGGAGTGGAGGTTTGCTTTGTGGGGTAACAAAGGTTTATGTAGTGGAGATGTTTGTAAAATGTACATAGACAAGATATAGAAAGAATAGGTATGAGGAAAGATAGAAGTAGGAGTTTCAGGTGTGGAGAGGTTGATATGAATGACATTATGGCAGAGTTGTATATAGGGTAAAGATAAGTGTAAGTTAGGTGCTTTACTAAGATGAGACTTGGAAATGTTGGTTCTGGCACTTTAAAGACTGGGATCTATGATTGGTAGTTAGTATAGTGGTGTGGTTTGGGTGTATAAATGCAGGAGAACTGTGGTCGTGTGGAAATTGGGGGCAGGGTAGGGGAGTGGAGTGAGCCCGCAGGGCAAACGGAGAAGGATAGAGCCAGTGAAGGAAGAGGACCCCAAGAACAATCAGTGAAAAGCTGACTGCTGAGGTAAGGTGGAGATGGGTGTGTAGGAGAGTGAGTTACAGTGAAAATAGAGGAGTGAGCAGGACTGGGATAACAACAATTAAAAGAAAAGCAAGGTGCCTGATAAATATATTTCAAAACAGTGGGATAGATGTACAAGGAAAATACTAGGAGAATGGTGCCATCTAGTGGACAAGGATAAAAATGCAAGTAGCTTTACAAGAGTGTTGTCAGGACTAGGAGTAATGGAGGGTAAACAGGAGTAAACAGTAATGACTGGACATGTACTGTTGTGTTAATGTACCTTACATGCACAGAGTGATGTATACGGCCAATGTACAACTATTTGTGTGTATGACTGACACATGTCTGTCTAAGGGAGTCTTGTGATCACATAGAGCAATACCACTACATAATACAGGCATCACTGGTGTTTCTCGTTTCGTTTGTAATGTTTTGTTGCCACATGGCATGTTCCTGATACATCTCTATATATGTATGTACCTATATGCTGGACATAAACACTCACATATACAGCTACATGATGGGATACATTTCTATACTGTTGAATGACTGCGCTGTATGATATGTTTGTGGTACTGTCCGTTGTCTGCATATCTGCCATGGAGCATGGGTAATACACATTAGCTGTGTGCGCAGGGTCCTGGTTCTGACCCTTGCAAAGGATGTTTAGTTGGTTGCAGGGCAGAACAAGCCCACTGGATACGGTGGGAGTAAGGCACATTAAAGCAGTTGGGAGCGGGTGTGCATGGGTTTGCAGGGTGTTAGGCACTGCTGACCTCTGGTTACAGCCTCTTAAGCTAGGTTAGCCCCTACATTGCTTAACCAGTGCAATACTCGCATACTGGTAGCCAAATATGCTTACACCCCCTCTCTCCCGCACTTGCAAATGCACCGACATTAGTGCTTGCATCTGTCACTCACACCCCTGGGTGGAAGCAAGGACCACACTATTACCTTGTGATGCCTATTACATCAGACTACATGACTACAGTATCAGGATTGGCTGCCCATTAGGTGACGGCATCGCGTTCAACTGTACAGAATCAGCAGACTGTTCAGTGAATCAATCATATTTGTGTGTACCTCATACAATGTGCTCCCACCTTGTGATGCCTATTACATCGGACTACATGAATACAGTATTGGGAATGGCTGCCTATTAGGCAATGGCATGGCATTCGACTGTATGGAATCAGCAGCCTGTCTGGTGAATCATTCATATTTGTGTGTTCCTCATACAATCTGCTCCCACCTTGTGATGCCTATCACATCGGACTACATGACTACAGTCATAGCCGGCCTTAGGCATAGGCCAACTAAGCAGCCGCCTAGGGTGCCGCTTTAGTGGGGGCACTTTACCAGTATTTATTTGGTGTAGGTAGACCAGGATGGGGCACTGGGTGGTGTGGTGGGGGGTGCCGTTGTGCCTTTTGCCTAGGGCACCAGTTGACCTAAGGTTGCTCCTGACTACAGTATCGGGAATGGCTGCCCATTAGGCGACGGCATGGCATTCAACTGTATGGAATCAGTGGCCTGTCCAGTGAATTAATCATATTCGTGTGTTCCACATACACTCTGCTTCCATCTGGCTGATAAATGGGAACTGAGACTCTTCAATACAGACAAGTAGTTGGGTTGTGGGAGCCACATCCATCGGCCGAGTCATGCTACCGCATACCTATTATAGGTTTGCCACCTTTTCAATTGGCCAAGGTGGGCCTTTAGGGTTACCACCTATTCCACTTTGCGAGGGACACTGCGAAAATAATGAAGACATAGCAAATGTCCCAATTACAGGACATTATTATATTCTACGTTTCATTAATAATTGCATAAAACAGTTATTTTATATATGAAACTTCTATATGTTATGTGAAGTAGCATAAGCAATTCAAATGTAACTAGATTAAGCTTTTATTTGTGCAAATAAGTATAATCCTGTACTATGCATGGCTGTAAGTATGTTTTGTCCTGGAAAGTCTGGCACTTCTACAGAACATGTCCCACTTTGGCCATTTGGAAAGGTGGCAACCCTATAGGAATTGTATGTAGAGACGTCAGACTTTGCAGGGCAGCATATACCCATAGCCAATAGAAAGGGGAGTACTTCACTGTTTTGCCTAAATAAAAGGTTACTCTTGTAGCATTATGGTTGCTTATGCTGTTACTTATAACATTTAGGTGTTTCAGGTGAACATAATTGTTTTAAGCAACTACTACGGACAATATAGGTAATCTTTGCCCTAAATCACAGGACATTTGCCATAATTACAGTTATTTTGCAGGACATAACTGCCCAAAGGGGAGTGTCCCTCGCAAAGGTGGACAGGTGGTAACCCCAACCCTATTATTCTATCAACTTACTAAGGTAGTCGGCAGAACATGCACTTTCTCTCACTATCAGACCTCTCATACGAATGGGGAAGAATGGACACTGAATCAGGGACACTGCATAACGACCTTAGGGACACATTTAGAAGGTTGGTGCTATTAACCTGACACATTAACGGACACAGAGCACATATGTATTCATACACATTGTCTAAGGTACCTGCTGTTTAGGACTCTTACATGTTGTCATTATTCATTATGTGTATTCCGCCACCTTTCCTCCTAATATCACTAGTTGTAGGAGGGTTTAGTTGGGACTGAGTTAGATTCTGATTTGTAATCACGGACGTCCCTGGTAATCGGGGACAGTTCAATGATATGGTCCCTATGTGTTCCCCCAGTTGTTTACAGACTGTCCAGTAGATGTGCTCTTAAGGTTTTGGAGGTATGGGCGTCTGCTATACCCACATCGGAATATTACTTACACCCATGGGGCGGTCCTAATATGTGTCTACCAGCCAACACCTGCATGCCCAGGCCCATAATCACATACCCATAGTTCCCCTACCTGCCACTACTCTACAGCACTCATCCTTACTGTGGGCGCGGGTGGGTGCAGGTGGGATATGAACACACCCCTGCACACTGCCCACTCTCCCCGTGTTGGGACACATGTCGTACATTGTGTCAACCCATGTGTTATCAGACTTGCACAACTTACTGTTCCGTGTACAGCTACATCCTGGTCGTAATAGTGTTTACTCCCATTGGCTGGAAGGACAAAATGTTTGTTGTCCCACAAGGGACATCGTTGTCCATGTTTAAAGTGTAGACCTTGTAGATCTCTCCCACTGGTAATTTCCTGCCGGTGGTCTGGGAAGCAGTGTTGTATTTACCTTTATTGCATATCTGTATGTCTCACCAGCCTAGCTGGGGGGGTGGGAGGTAGACGTTTGTTGATTGGACCTCCCACCAACATATGCCCGGTCTAAACATATGTTACCCGTAACTGCTGTAACATAACCTAGGTATATACATGTGTATATTTACTGTAACTTATATATATATACATACATATATATATATATATATATATATATATATATATATATATATATATATATATATATATATATTTACATTAATATATACAGATATATCTGCATATGTATTCATACATGTATATTCATATCTTGCTGTTATTTATATATATATATATATATTTGTGTGTGTGTGTGTGTGTGTGTGTGTGTGTGTGTGTGTGTGTGTGTGTGTGTGTGTATATATATATATATATATATATATATAAATATATATATATGTCTATGCACACACACACACACATATATCTATCTATATATATATATATATATATATATATATATATATATATATATATATATATATATGCACTTATTTTTAAAATCGTTTTTTTCTCAAAACTTGCATTTTATCTGTCTTTGGCCTAGCACTCTTGTGTGGGGTCATTTACTGCACTGTTATAACTTGTTGATACTTGTGCACCTCTGCTATCTCTGAAAAAAAAAAAAAAAAAAATCTTGCTTTTTTCTCACTTTTCTGAGATTTAAAAAAGTTCAGTTACAGGCTTGCTGTTCTTGAACTGTTTGTAAGTTTCTGTGAGGCCATTTTTTGCTTGGGCTAAAGGGAAGTCTCTCTGTTGATCAGTGGCAGTGAAAAACATTGTGCAGCCTGCCTGCCCCTGTGGGAGTGGTTACTGACTTGAAACTGTAGTTTTATTGACCATTTTGGGTCAATTCCAAAACTCCTTCATCTTCCTCTCTTAAAACCTGGTTGCCTCATGGTTTTGGCATCTTTTCAGGCTTGTTGGCTGTTGGTGAAGCACCCACCAAGAGGAGAAAACGCTGAGAGAAGAAAGGAGCCATTTTTGAGATTTTAAGTATTTTTCCTCTGTTTATTTGCTAAGTTTTTCTGCATAGCCACTTATTTTGAGCATTTTCTGGCTTGTTAAACTTGATTTCTGCATTAGTAACTGTATTTAGAGCACAACCTAGAGCTGTTTACTGAATTTCCTGTTTGCACTTATTTTTAAAATCGTTTTTTTCTCAAAACTTGCATTTTATCTGTCTTTGGCCTAGCACTCTTGTGTGGGGTCATTTACTGCACTGTTATAACTTGTTGATACTTGTGAACCTCTGCTATCTCTGAAAAAAACAAAAAAAGTCTTGCTTTTTTTCCACTTTTCTGAGATTTAAAAAAGTTCAGTTACAGGCTTGCTGTTATTGAACTGTTTGTAAGTAACTGTGAGGGCATTTTTTGCTTGGGCTAAAGGGAAGTCTCTCTGTTGATCAGTGGCAGTGAAAAACATTGAGCAGCCTGCCTGCCCCTGTGGGAGTGGTTACTGACTTGAAACTGTAGTTTTATTGGCCATTTTGGGTCAATTCCAAAACTCTTCATCTTCCTCTCTTAAAACCCTCTTTTGCGTGGTTTTGCACATTTGTGTGCATAGCGCAACAGCAGGCAGCGCCGCCTAATTGGGTTTAAACTATTCCTGGCTCCATAAAGTCTGCTCTTCACTTTTTCCCTTAGAACTGCTCTATCTCTCAATTTAAACACCATATTCTCATTGTAAGGCCCTTCACTGGTCCAATTAAGTAATCCTACAAGTTAGCACTATTAAACCATAAGCACTACTTACTCTTATACTCTCTACGATTACCCTGTCCTCTATTGGTCCGTCTTAAATTCAATTTCTCTATATCACTCTAGCATGTCCAAAGGTCAGTCAATGGTTTCCTCTCCAGTCCAGCTGGTGAATCTGGGAATTTTGAGGCAATGTTACAACTGTCTCATGTACACGGACAACCCTCTCCTTTTCCAAACAGGTTCAAATATATGTGAGAGATGCAACTATTTAGCCAAACTGGAGGCTGAGCTCTCTCATCTCAAAACTGGTGTAACCAGTCAGGAGGAGAAGGTAACCTCACACAACACAATTCCAGTATCACATAGTCCCACCACATCAGCGAACCAAACACATAAATACACAAAAACATACTCGGAGGCTCTAAATAAAAATCTACCTAAGCAACAGAGACCTCCAAAGCAGACATCCAAGCAAACGCTACCTCAAAACAAAACACGCACAACACATAGCCCACAAAGTCAGTGTGCCAAGCAGCCACAGCCCTTAAGACTGAATAACACACCTGATACTCTTGTAATAGGTGACTCTATTGTCAGACACACTGATGTCCCGCTCACCAGGCTGAATAAAGAGAAGGTCACGGTGAGCTGCCTGTCGGGTGCTAGGATCCACCACATAACGCAAGCACTCAGGTCACTCCAAAGCAAATACAAATATAACTCAGTCATTGTACATGCTGGTGTGAATGACCTGAGACGTACCTCCCTGGACTACATGAAAAGAGACATAGAGGAGCTCGCTGATCATGTAGCCCAGGGTGGTATGACCTTGATCTTGAGCAGCATCTTACCCTCACCTAGAATGATGCCACAGTACAAAGACAAAATGATCGATTTTAACAATTGGCTAAAATTTTGGTGTCATTCAAAGGGGATCCAGTGTCTGTCAGCCTGGGATGACATGCTCGACAAGCCACGTTGCTTCGCTAGGGACGGCTTGCACCTGTCACCACTGGGCTTTTGGATATTGGCAAAGGCTCTTGCCACCCCCATAGTGCCTTTTTTAGGCAAGGCTCAAAAATCAAACCCACCCCCATAGACAGCACAAGGAACAAGAAACTAAGGGTAATGCTGTTAAACGCCAGAAGTCTTAACCTCAAGATGCACGCACTCAAAGCTCTCCTCAGTATGGAGAACATCGATATCTGTGCAGTGACAGAAACCTGGTTCAAGGCTCCAGAGAGCACCCCAGCACTACCAGGCTATACCTCATATCATGCTTTTCGGCCCAAAAACCCGGACCGAACCACAAAAGGAGGAGGAGTTTCCATATTTATCAAGGATATCCACACCTCCAGGTTAGTGGCATTGCATGAAGTATCGGAGACCATCCATGTGCAACTAACAGTGGGCAAGACTGCTTTTCAGTTTATAGCATCCTACAGACCACCCTCTCAAAGTCAGGAATCCCACTCGGCTTTCCTAAAAACATTGGAGAACATGAAGATCTCTCCAAACACCATTATATTGGGCGACTTCAACTACCCAAACATTGACTGGGAGCACTACTCAAGCCCCAGCACCTTAGCCCAAAGGTTCCTGGAAATTATAAACTCAAATGCTATGGAACAACTAGTCACCACTCCCACAAGAGGGAACAACATACTAGACCTGATCATTACCAACATGGGGACTCTATGCTCCACACCAGAAGTATATCCCTCATTGGTAAGATCAGACCATAAATTAATTTCACTGGATGTCCACATCCCGACCCCACCCCCAGCCTAGAAAACCACAGTGAAAAACTTCTCAAAAGCGAACTTCTCACTTCTCAAAACTGAAGTGGAATCCTTCAAGGCCCCAGAGCCAGTGGAAACTATGGCCCAAACTGCAGAATCCTATATAAACACATTCTACGGACATCTCCAGGAATGCATGGATCATGCTATCCCAAACAAAACCAAGACCCAATCATCCAAAGGCAGGCATCCAGTCTGGTGGACCCCTGCCACAAATAAACTGTACAACAGAAGGAGGAAGCTACTACATGATAGAGCAAAATCCCTAATAGGGAAGGTATCTCTGATCAGTACTAGCAAAAAATTACGATCCCTCATAAAATTCTCCAAGGCCAGCTTCGAGAGAAATATTGCACAGGACACCAAAGACAATCATAAGGCTTTTTTCAGTTATGTTAGAAACCTGGGATGCAACTCCTAGACTTGTTCTGAGTTGATTCTAAACGACAAAAAATACATTGAACCCACAGACATCGCCAATATCCTGGCAGACAGGTTCAGTGCAAACGTCTCCACCCCCCCCCCCAAAAGAGCAAGTATCTATCCCGGCAGAGGGCTGCCTCCCAAACATCTCTGATGCTCAGGTGAAGGCTGCCCTCTCCA
The DNA here is from genome assembly GCF_019279795.1 of Protopterus annectens. Taxonomy (NCBI): domain Eukaryota; kingdom Metazoa; phylum Chordata; order Ceratodontiformes; family Protopteridae; genus Protopterus; species Protopterus annectens. The sequence continues at coordinate 402,023,227 of NC_056726.1, read as the reverse complement.
AAGCAAAAAACACTGCTTCCATGGGACCAGATGGCGTCCCAGGTTGCGTCCTACATGAACTCCAAGAGGAACTAATCCCTCAAATAAAACAGCTATACAATCTCAGCCTCACTACAGGATATGTGCCCACAAAATGGCGTACAGCAACAGTGGTCCCACTCCACAAAGGTGGAGCCTCCACGGACCCTGGAAACTATCACCCCATAAGTCTGACTAGCTTAGTCTGCAAGGCTATGGAGAGGATCATCATGGAGCTCATAAACAAAGACATTGGGGACCTACAGACACTAGATCCTACCCAGTTTGGCTTTGTCAAGGGCAGATCCTGCCTTTTGAACCTGGTTGACTTCTTCGAAACAGTCACCAAAGCCATAGATGAAGGGAAGGTAGTCCACACAGCCTATCTGGACCTTGCAAAGGCATTTGACACAATACCCCACTCGGGCATCATAGATAAGCTATCCAGCTTAAATATAAACCCCTATGTCACAAGATGGGTCGCAAACTAGCTCAAAGACAGAACCCACAGAGTGAGAGTTGCTGGAGCCATGTCAGACTTGAAACCGGTCACAAGTGGCGTCCCACAGGGTTCTGTCATGGGACCACTCTTGTTTGGTATATACTTTTCCGAGTTACAGGCAAACGTGGAAGGACTATGGCTCACCAAGTTCGCAGACGACTGCAAACTGGGTGCCATAATCAACTCTCCAGCTGACACAAACATCCTTCAAAAAGGTCTCACAGAGACAGATAACTGGTGCCAGCGCCATGGTTTAAAGCTAAATGCCAAAAAATGTATAGTCATACTCTTTGGCAAAAACAATGTGCCCACAAATTACCACATAGGCAGAAACCCATTAAATACAGAGAAAGTTATTAGGGACCTGGGGACCCAAGTTGATAGCAATCTCTCCTTTGAAAACCACATTGCCAAAGTGGTTATAAAGACCTTCTACATAGCCCACCTCATCACAAAGGGTTTTACATCTAAATCAAGAGAGGTAATCGTGCCCCTTTATTCATCCCTCATCAGGCCCATCATAGAATACAATGCCCCTTTTGGGATGTACCTTACCCGACACCTGCAGCAATTAGAAAGACACCAAAAGTATCTCACCAAGAGGATCAAGGGTCTCAAACAGATGCCATATGCTGCTCGGTTAAAAAACTCCAGCTCTACTCAGTTGCAT
>NC_056726.1:401969537-402019537 GCF_019279795.1 Protopterus annectens | reverse complement strand
CTTCATATATATATATATATATATATATATATATATATATATATATATATATATATATATACATACATATATATACACATATATATGTGTGCATATATTGGTCTGTACATTCACATGCAAATACACCTACATGCTTATATTTCCCATACCGTTGAATCACCGCCTCTTACCATCGCGCATACATACTTGCATACCCGCTTACGTCTAGGATTGCCACCTTTTCAAATGGCCAAATTGGGGCATTTTCAGGGCACACATCAGATTTTACAGGCCGACACATGCCCACGGTCAGTACAAAGGTTAGAACTTTACTTATTTGCCTAAATGAAAGCTTATTCTTGTAGCAGTTTAGTTGCTTAATCTGTTTCTTGTAACATTTAAGTATTTTACATACAGAAATAACTGTTTTATGCAACTGTTACATGAAATATGGGACATAAGTATTTCCTACAATCACAGGACATTTGCCATTGTATTATATTTAGTCTGGACACAACTGCCCAAAAAGGGACTGTCCCTTGCAAGGTGGGACATGTGGTAACCCTACTTACATATGCTTTAAACCTCCTTAAGCACCCTATATCCGACTGCCACTATGCGAATGTGTAAGGTATATATTCCCGATAATGCACGTGGGGAGACGTGCATCATGGTCAGGTGTTCAATCCCAGGTCATAGGTTCAGCAGGACCGGCTGGAGGCTGAGCAGTCTTGTGGACAACTACTGCTCATACAGCTTGTGTCCAGATGTATACAGTACTGGACATTGTGTCGTGACAACAAGTCTAATGTTTAGAACAGATACTTATCCCATGAGGGATATCCAAACATTGTGGGGACCAATGACCTTCTTTGCTTTATGGCAATAAAGTAGGGTTATACATGCAAGGGATACATAGTTTGCAATCCTGAGACTGCCTGCTAGATATGGGTAGGGGTCACTATGTGCAGATATGGCTGCCCCTATCTAGCAGCCCGAGTATGGGTGGTTTTGGTGGACATTCAGGAAGGGGGGGGGGTGTGCTGTGAGATGGATGATGGGTATTTAAATATGTATCCAGGTGTGTTGGGGTTGGATGGCTCATTTCAGGCCAGACCATTACGTAGGTATGTGCTGGTAATGTTTCTGTACATGTGTATTGCACTTTTTAATGTTCACATGTTTGTGGGATTGTATTATGGATGTGAATATTTGTTCTTTGGTTATCTTCCTGATTCACCCACTGCTCCCTCGTAGACCTCCAGTTCACCTATTGTGCATCCAACCCAGTCTCCCCTTGGCAAATTATTACATTACCCGTCACCCCCCCACCCCCATATTCCACAGACACCATCCATACCTTCTCTAGTTGATGGCCTATAGCACAGTCAACAGAACACATTGCATATACTACATATCTCTGGGACCAATATGGTTGTGAGGACTACCCTAGCATTTCTGATCATCTACATGCTGTACTTCACACACATAGGTGCATGCAAATAGGTTCATAGGTTCATAGGTTCGTACTAGGCTATCTGCCCAAGGGCATTTATAAGCCTAGCCCATAGTTATTTGGCTTTTGCCACCCCTTTAGTTTGAATAAAACTATGCCTATTATTTTGCTGTGCCTCTGTCAAGCAGTGACACTGAAGTAATCCCTGGGGTATATCTGCGATCCCCCATCCATTGGTCAAGATTCCTCTTGAACAAGGCCAGCGAGGTGCTCTGCCTCACATGTACCGGGATTTTGTTCCACAGCATAGGGAGTCTCTGGGTGATGAATCTGTCCCTCCAGCACGTTCTATTAATAACCGTGTCAAGGTTTAAGTCTCCGCCCTTGTGGTTCTGAGGGATCTAGATTTTTGAGGTGAAGCATATTCATCAAATCAGGGTTTGACATGGCCTTATATGTCAGGCACAGGTCTCCTCTGAGCAAGCGGTATGAGACTGAATAGAGCTGGAGTTCTTTCAGTCGGGCAGCATAAGACATATTTTTGAGACCCTTTAACCTATTGGTGAGGAACTTTTGGGGCCTTACCAGCTGCTGCAGGTGTCGGGTCAGATACATTCGAATGGGGCATTGTACTCAATCATAGGTCTAATGAGTGATGAGTACAGGGGACGATGACCTCCCTTGATCTAGATGTGAATCCCTTCATGATCAGGTGGGCAATGTAGAAGGTTTTCCTAACTACTTTAGCAACATGAGTGTCAAAGCGAAGGCTACTGTCAACCTGGGTCCCCAGATCCCTGATGACTTCTTCTGTGCTCAGTGGATTGCCACCTATATGGTAGCTAGGGTAACCTTGTTTTTCGAAGGGTATGACTATGCATTTCTTGGCATTTAACTTTAGGCCATGGCTCTGGCACCAGTTTTCCATTTCTGTGAGGCCCTTCTGAAGGATATCTGTGTCAGATGTGTTTTCGACTATGGCGCCAGTTTGCAGTCATCTGCAAACTTTGTCAGCCATAACCCTCCTGTGTTTGCTTGTACTTCAGAAAAGTAGATGCCGAACAAGAGTGGACCCAGGACTGATCCCTGTGGGACACCACTTGTGACAGGCTTTGAGTCTGACATGGCTCCAGCAACTCTGACCCTGTGGGTTCTGTCACTTAGCCAGTTTGCAACCCATCTTGTGATGTATGGGTTTACATTCAAGCTGATGAGTTTTTTGATGATACCTGAGTGGGGTATTGTGTCGAAGGCCTTTGCCAGGTCAAGGTAGGCTGTATGGACTGCCTTTCCCTCATCAATGGCCTTATCTTTCATGACATGGTAGGTAGACCAGGGTAATACCAGTTCACCTATGGGCCATCCTGAAAAGGACGACTTGGACCGCAAATGGGCAGATATTGGCCGAATGCTCTGACCATTGGTAGGGTTGCCACCTTTTCATATGACCTGGATGGGACATTTTCGGGACACACATCAGAGTTTACAGGCCAACACATACCCATGGTCAATACAAAGGATAGTACTTTAGTTTTATGCCTAAATATAAGCTTTTATTGTTGTAGCGGTGTAGTTGCTTATTCTGTTTTGTTTACTTGCTTATTCTGTTTCTTGTAACATTTAGGTATTTTAAATACAGAAATAAGTATTTTATGGGACTATTACATAAACTATGGGACATAATTATGTTCTACTATCACAGGACATTTGACATTTATGATGATTTTGGTATGGACACACCTGCCTAGAGGGGCACTGTCCCCTCACAATGTAGGACAGGTGGTAACCCTAACCATTGGGCTAGGCTTAGCAATTGGCGGTGCGCTAATACGATGCGTTTTGCTTCCACTTGGTATAACTAGCGACACTTCAATGGAATACGGGCACAGGATTTTAAATATCATTTGTTCGAGGGATGGGGACTCAATATTCAGCTATGTGCCTTTGTGTTTACTTTTTATTTTGGTGTTTGCAAAAATGTCTTGTATGCTTTGCATACATTTCAGTATCCACGGATACTGACAGGAGTAATTACTATTAGAGGCAGGCTGTACTAGTCAGCATTTTAGGTTGCACATATGCAGCTGACATGTTCACGCCTCCGTGCAGCACTTGGACACGCTCCCTGCACTCGTACAGGTTTCATATGCACGTGGCCATTACGGCAGCGCACCTTCATTAATATGTATGTGGTGCTGCTGCACCATCTCTATGCCACATGGTCGGCGCAAGGCTAACGCCGTCCTTGCGCCAAGCTTCATGAATCCAGGATTATATCAGTGTATTAACCAACATGCCATTGAGTGTAAGGATTTTTTTATTATTTATATTTACTAATCAACTGTGTGCTTGTTCAGCCATATGGGATGATATTAAAACATTTTGGAATGTAAGGAAGAGAAATAGCAAATAGCTTTTGCAGCCAGAAAAATCTGGTTTTAATGAGCCCATTAACATTGTTTACTAAAAGCAATGTATAGTGGTCATTTTACACTTATGTATACCAATATATTGCTAGGAAATTATTATTTTTTGGTTCATCATATGATTGCTGTGTCAGTGACAAATTTTATGTATTGACTTAGAATGTATAAGCACTTAACTTTCAATTTGGGTACTTTTTTCTTGCTGTACTGATTCTGTTGCTTCCTGTTTTTGTGTATTGCCTTTTATTCTTTTTCGTCTTTTGTTTTTATATACTGTTCTCCCAGCTCCATTTTTGCATGCTGAAAAATTTCACAGAGGAAACCTCAATAACAAAATTAGATTCAAAGTATTTGATGATAATACTGAATACTATTACAAATTATATTGACACATTTCCTTTAAGGTAAGCATTGAAATCTAAATTGCTTTTCCTATTGCATTTACTCACAGCTATTTAGGACATCAAAATTTAACCAACATGATTTCACTTAAAAAATAATTTGTGGTTATGGCATGATTGTTTAGATAAAGGTTTACTACTAACTGTAAATCAAATTCAATGGAAAATTGATTTGGATGAAACATAAAGAATATCAATAGTCTCTGCATAGAAGATTATCAGATTATTTACATTATTTAAATGATGGGAAAAATAGATTTCCAAAAATGTTTGTATACTTAATATCTATTATTAGAGTGAAATTTCATCTAAAAGGAGTTTTTCCAAATTATACAATACAGTAACAATACTAAATATTGGTTCATAGGCTCATAGGTTCATAGGTAGGTACTAGGCTATTGGCCTTAGTGCCTATATAATCCTAGCCATAAAGGTACCCTGGCTTTTGCCACCCAAGAAAATTATTTTCCTGTACCCCTGTCGAGCAGAGCCACAGAAGTGATCCCCAGGTTGACTTTCCTATCTCCCATCCAATCATCAAGATTTTTCTTGAAGAGTGCTAATGAGGAGCTTTGTTTGATATAGATAGGTAGTTTGTTCCAGAGTATGGAAAGTCTCTGGGACAGAAATCTGTCCCTCCAGCATGTTCTGTTTATTGTGGTGGCAAGGTTTAGGTCCCCAGAGCATGTAGCTTGCAGGGATTGGGATTTCTTTAAGTGGAGCATGTCCAACAGCTCTGGGTTTGACATAGCTTTGTATGTTAGGCAGAGAGCGCCTCTGAGTAGGCGATATGCAATGGAGTAAAACTTGAGTTTTTTGAGACGGTCTCTGTAGGGCATCTGTTTGAGGCCGGTAATCCTCTTTGTGAGGTATTTCTGTGGCCTTTCCAGTTGTTGTAGATGTCTTGTTAGGTACATACCAAAAGGGGCGCTGTATTCTATAATGGTCTAATGAGTGATGAGTAGAGGGGAACAATGACCTCTTTTTTCCAGAATGAGAAACCTTTTGTGATGAGGTGTGACATATAGAAGGATTTCCTGACTACTGTGGCGATGTGATTATCAAAGGAGAGACTACTATCCACCTGTGTCTCAAGGTCTCTTATCACACTTTTAGTGTTAATTAGACTACCATCTATGTAAAGATAGAAGTAAATGATCTATTAGAAGAAAAAAAATAAAAACATTACAGATTCAATAAAGCCTACACATCCGCTAAAACTGTGTTTCATCATGGCATGATGTGCACACAGTAATGCACTGTTGTTCAGTAAGTGGATCTATATGGTGTGTGGAGCCGTCCAAACACTGCAAACAGCATGCCGTGCTAATTACAACATAAGCAGCTGAATTGTATACTAATCAACCAATCCAAGATGGAGGAGCTATTCAACAAGCTATAGAGAAACCATGTAGACTCAATGCTGCGTTTCCCTGTGAATTCAAAAAGCTATTGAAATGCAGCCATGGCAATTAGGCTACATGGCAAGAATGTTAGGGGCTGCTGTTACTCTTATTCATGTGTTTATGCAGCAAAATTATGTCTTTACTGCTGCTGCTGCTAATAGACCATGACCAAGAAGGAGAAGGGTTTTTAGACCCCATTTAACTTCTTATAATCTGCATGAGGTGGAAATTACAGAGTGCTACAGGGTGGACAGAGACACACTACAGGAACTCTGCAACATCTGTCATCCTCAACTGAGAGAAGGGGCAAATCAAGGGGAACCAATACCAGGGGAGACAAAGGCATGTGCTGCACTTACAATGTTAGCTACAGGAACCTTCCAGAGGCCAACAGGGTACATGCTGTGTGTGTCTCAGGCATCAACATCCAGCAACCACCATCAATTCCGGAATGCTATGCTGCAACATGCCATTGAGTACATACGTTTTCCCTGTACACATGTGGACAAAGACAGAACTATGCAGGAATTCTACCCTGTTGCACACCTAACAAGCATATCCAACAATTGGAATGTCCACAGAGGTTCCTCAGTAAAAGAATACAGGGAATAAGCAAAATGCCTTATGCAGACCACCTCAAGGCTCTATCCCTGTATTATGTCTCTTCCAGGCTTTTGAAGGGAGTTCTATGCCTGGCATACAGGGCATTGTCAGACCTCACTTTAACTGACCTCTTGCATATCCACAAAACAAACAGCACCAGAATTACCCATTCTAAAGACTTAAACCTTGTCTGTGACATAAATAGGACCTGCTGGAGAGATAGGTATATATCCCAGAGACTAACCCATCTATGAAACAGGCTCCCCATCTATGTGAAGCAGAGTTCCTCCCTAATACAATTCAAGTGCAGCTGCCTGGAGCATTCAGGTAAGTTTTTTTATTTTTTTTATTTTTTATTATTTGTTTGAAGATTTAAAACTTCACTCATATGGCGTTGATCATATGAGAGTTGAAGTTTTAAACCTTTGGGCATATAATATAGACCCAAATATTCACCATCTGTGCCATGCTCTGCCGCATTATTCTGAGATAAAAGCTTCAGCAGGAACAGCAAGGGGAAGGGCCACACATCCCACCACCATTGGTAATGTCACCACAACTACATGAAGGTGAGGAGTCACAGGGGGAAGTAGCAGTCACCATGGGTGTAAGCAGACATAGACATGCATAATATGGCCTTGCACTGACCAAGAGGCAACAGATAGCATACATGCTCACAACTTAAGTGGCTAAAACCTTCATCCTATGCACATACATACATGAACATTGATGCCAGGCAACTCTCACAACCTTTACTTACTCATGTGATGGCTGTGTATTGCTAGCATCAGACAGAGCCCTGAACTAAAATTCTTGCAACTGCTGGATTTCAGTGTTGAACCTGTAATAACCTTGCATAATGTTACTTGGTAATGTAAGTAGAAGGTGGGCGAATTTTATAGCAATTACATCAAGATGTGATAGCAGTGACTTATGTGAATACATGTCGTCTATCAACTAATAGGCCTTACATCTAAAATGTCACATTTTCACTGAGGGCCAGATTCACGAAGGCTTGCACAGAGTCTTAGAGTAGAGTAAGACTCCATGCAGCCATCATGTCCGATGAGCGATCCAGGAACAGCCTGTAGGGGCGTGTAAGAGAGATCCTAAAATAGCTCTTACACGGACAGGGCTGGGATATGCAAATTACCTCAAATGCAGATGAAAGGCATGCAAATGAGGTAGATTTGCGATTCAGGAAACCCGAACCTGTCCGAGTAAGAGCAGTGTTATTTGCAGAAATGTACTCAGTTGACAACTGAGTACCGTTCTGCAAATAGCAAAACGGAGCCGTGACAGCTCCAAATAAAGGTTGCATCCAGTGCAGGAAGCATGCCAATGGCCAAATATACGACCATTGGAAATGTTTCCTGATGCAATATGAAAATAAAAATATTTTTTTACACCGATTTCCAATGTTTAAATATAGCACAGCGCCGTGCAAACGGGCTGCACTCTAAAACCCAGAATACTAAAAATTAAAACCCACAAATGTGGATTTTATTGAAATTGTTAATGTACAATGCAAGGGAATGACAGGCTGAAGACAATATGGCCACCGAGTAGAGGTTGCTAAGGGGGGAAGCTCAGTCTAAGACATGTAACCAAGCATTAGTAGGCAATCCTATGTAAATGAGTGTTAGGATAGTGAATTGGCAGTTTACATAGCAAATGAGCACAGTCAGTGGAGTGTAGGAGTAGGATATGGGGAGTAACAGAGTAGAAGATAGGTGACATCATGGGGGGGGTATGTATGAAAGAAGTGAAGCTCATTGGAGCAGAGTGGCATGTGTCAGCTGTCATTTATACATCATGGAAAGAGGTGTGTCAACAGGTAGGCTAGGAAAAGCCAAGAAATGGAAGGTGTATGCTGTGGATAACACCAAAGTTTCTTGTTGAACGGGTATGCGAGCGTGTGCATGCGTGTAAACCCGAGTAAGACAGAGTGCGCGCGTGTAAGCATGAGTGTGCGTGTTTAAGCCCGAGTAAGCATGTATAAGGCTGTTTAAAGAGTTGTAAGCACATTTGCACTGGTGTGCGCGCGTTTTAACCCGAATAAGCAAACTTTAGTCCATGTAAGCATGTGTGCGTGTGTGTTAGCTGCTGTGCGTGTGTTTGCACTTGTGTGCACGGCGCTCCCCCCCTGAGGAAACATAAAGGAAAACGTAAGCACAACAAATAGTAGGAAGCTACCAGGGAGTACTAGCAGAGCTAGCAAGTAAAAACAATCAGAATCAGGCAATTACACAGGCAGTACACTAGCCCAGCCCAGCCTAGCACTTAAAACTCTGCAAACAACAGTCCAGTATGTTTCTCACAACAGACACTGCAGTAAGCTAATGGAAGTGAAAACTGAAAAAGCTTTACTGAGACAAAGAAATGTTACGGGCTGCCATTGCTGTTATAAGGCGACATATGCAACATGCTGAGGGTGGTGACAATGGAAATGCTGCTGGACAACCCACAGTGAGGAGACGGAGAAGAGTGTACAGGCCCAGGGTAACCTACCAGGGGCTACATGTGCTGGAGATAGTGGAGCGCTATAGAGTGGACAGAGACCTCCTGCAGCAAATTGTTGAGCTGTGCAGGCCACGCCTCAGACCCAGAACCAACAGAGGGGAACCCATCCCAGTGGAAACCAAGGTATGTGTTGGCCTAAGAATATTAGCAACAGGTACCTTCCAGAGACCAACTGGCAATATGATGGGGATATCACAGGCATCAGCATCCAGGGTACTACACCAGTTCCTGGATGCCATGTCAGCACATGTCGGTGATCATGTATATTTCCCCAATTCCCGTGAGGTAATGGCCAGCAATATGCGTCTCTTCCAGCAAATAGTGGAACACCCTGAGGTAGTGGGTGCAATAGACTGCACGCACATATGCATCAAAGCACCAGCCGGCGAGCGGGGAAGGGTCTACTTCAACCACAAGGGCTTTCCCTCCATCAACTGCCGGGTCATGTGTGACGCCCAGGGCATAATACTGAATGTGTGTGCAGGCTGCCCTGGAAGCTACCATGATTCCCATATCTGGCATCTGACACAGCTGTACCAGACATTTGCCAATGGGGACATCCCACATGGTCACCTAGTGGGGGATGCTGGCTATGCACTGGAGCCGTGGCTGATGACACCCATCAGAAATGCACACACACCTGAACAGGAACGCCATAATGAGGCACACGCACAAACACGTAATGTAATAGAGCGTGTGTTTGGGCTGCTCAAGTCACGGTTTCAGTGCCTGGACACATCTGGTGGAGCCTTGCAGTATTCACCAACTACATGTACCCAAATTGTCATGGTATGTGCTATGCAACATAATATGATCCTGTGAAAACAGCTGCAGCAGGACCAGCATAGGCCTGGGCCAAACAGCCCCCCACCATTGCCAAGGCCATCACAGGCAGAGCGTGACTCGGAGGAGGAACAACCTGAGCCTGCCCCAGTAGGCAGAAGGAGGCATTCCCAGTATGCTTTGGTATTGGCAAAGAGGCAATGCATAGCACATACACTGACTCAGTAGGAACTCTGGAAATGATACCTCTCTCCGACTCACACATATAGTAAAAGGGATGCCTAATTTGACAGTACCTGCTTTCAAACATGTACAGGGAGTGTAGTATGTGCATCCAACATAGGCAGCCCTGCAGCACCACCTAAGGCATGATTGCCATGTGTTAAGCAATATAAAGCAGTGCTAAACAGCATTTATCACCATGTAGTATATGCAAACAAAGTTGCACACACCAACTAGCACAACTGGCTCAGTATGAAAATATAAAGCAGTGATGGGCCTCTAACTCAGGATCCTGTGCACTATAGCCAAAGTACTGAACCACTAAACCATGACAGTATTGCAGTAGTCAGCCTGTATGAAGGAATATTGATAAGTCTATGCAAAGTATTTCATGGAAACCCTGCAGGCACAGCATAATCCTTGTTGAGTTATGACACAAAGGTGAGTCCTGCAGTGAGAACAGAACCTGACTTCCAACACACACAGTATAAATGTTAATATCGGTCATGTTCGCATACATCAACAAATGTAGTGGACCCCAGATAACAACATACTGAAGGGTCACACTGGGCATGCTCACACATGAATAAATGAGACAAATGTCAGGCAACAAAACACGGAATGGCAGAACTAGGCATGCTCACACACTTAGGCCATGTTTGAGTACAGCAGTGGGCCACGCATATCTGGCAGTTGCATGTGTTAACCCAGGAACCTGTCACTATACAGCAATCCACCCTGTGCACACAGTTATATGACAACAGACACATCTATAATATAGTGGAACTCTGTCATAATCAAATATGTTCTGCAGATACCAAAGTTGTTCATATAAACTGGTAAAGCAAAGATGATAAAGACCTGCAAACAGTATCAGCAATAAACATTGTGCATCTTGAACATTAGCATAGGTTCAGAGGTCGATACTAGACTATCTGCCCTAGGGCATTTTCAAACCTAGCCAGAGTGTGTTTGGCATTCACAACCCTGTCAGATTACTACACTGTGTGTGTGAATAGTAGGTCACACAAGATAGCCCATGTACATTTAGACTAGTGTGCCTCTGTCTAGCAGGGACACAGAAGATACCCCAGGGGTAAACATACGATCACCCATACAGTCATCAAGATGTCTCCAGTAGGTGGTCAGTGGGTGGCTCTGCCTATGTGAAACTGGGATTACATTCTGGAGTGAGTGGAGCCTCTGGGATAAGAATCTGTCCCTCCACAATGTCCTATTAACATCTGTGCTGAGGCATATGTCCCTGGAGTGTGTAGCTCCAAGGGAGTCGGATATCCTGAGGTGGAGCATGCCCAGTAATTCTGGGTTGGGTATATCTGTAAACAACAGGCACACATCATATCTGAGTAGGTGGTAAGCGACTGAGTAAAGCTGGAGTTACTGCATCTGAACTGTGCAGGGCATCTGTGTGAGTCCCTAGATCTGCTTGGTGAGGAACTTCCGTGGCCAGTACGGTTGCTGCAGGTGTCGGGTAAGGTACACCCCAAATGTGGCATTGTAACCAAGCATGGATGTGATGAGTATAGGGGCACAATGACCTCACTCGATCAAGATGTGAAACCATATGGGATAAGGTGGCACACATAGAAGGTGTGTCCAACCACTTTGGCAACGTGAATGTCAAAGGCGACAGTACGAACAAGTCATGTCCCCAAACCCCTAACAACTCCTACTGTATGTAATGGAGTATTACCTATGTGGTAATGTGTGGGAATGTTGTTATTCCCAAAGGGGATGACTATGCAACTAATGGCATTTAGCTGTAGGCCATGGCTCAGGCACCAGTCATCCATCTCTATGAGACCCTGTTTGAGTATGCATGTGGCAGCTGGAGAGTTGATCATGGCACCCAGTTTGCAGTCAAGTGCAAACATGTTCACCCATATTCCCCCTGTGGTAGCCTGTACGTCAGACAAATATATACTGAACAAGAGAGGTCCCAGGACCGAGCCGTGTGGGATGCCACGTGTAACTGGTGTATAGTCAGACATGGCACCTGCAATTCTGACCATGTGGGTGCTATCCCTGATCCAGGTATCAGTCCATTGTGTGAGATATGTGTCCATATTGATGCTGGTGAGCCTATGCATAATGGCCCAGTGGGTTATTGTGTTGAAGGGTTTTGCAAGGTTCAGGTAGGCTGTGTGGACAGCCGTCCCTATGTCAATGGACCTGTTAGCCATTTAAAGAACACAAACAGGTTCAAGAGGCAAGATCTGCCCACAACAACGCTCAAATGTGTAGGACACAGTGTCTGTAGGTTCCCGATGTCTATGTGTATAAGTCCCATGACAATATGCTCCATAGCTTTGCAGAACAGGCTACTTAGGCTTATAGGGCAATATTGTCTGTGGTCCAGTATGGCACCAACTCTGTGGAGCAGGACCACTGTCACTGTATGCCATTCCTTGGGTACATATCCTGCGGTAACTCCGATATTGAACAGTGATGTAATGTGAGGGTTGCGTCTGTCATGATGCTCGTGTAAGATGCAGGCTGGGACACCGTCTGGTCACATTGATGCTGTGATGTACACTTTGGGGGAGGGCAGCACTCACCTGTTAGTGTGTGATGTCAGGGAGGTTATACTCTGTTGGGATGGATAGTTGCTCCTTAGGGGGGATGGGTGGGAGACATCTGCACTGAACCTGTTTTCCAGGATGTTGGCAATGCCAGTGGGTTCAGGGTAGGTTTAGTCAGTATGCAGTAACTCACAGCATATCAGTGAGTGTCCACCCAGGTTCCTGATATAACTGAAGAAGGCCATGTGATAGTCCTACGTGTCTGTTGCAATTGTCTGGTAGAAGCGGCCCTTAGAAAAGTTCATGAGTGATTGTAGCTGTCTGCTAGTACAGATCACAGATGCCTTCCCAGTCTGGAATTGTGCTCTATCATGTAGTAGCTTCCTCCTGACGTTTTACAGCTTATTAATGGCTGGGGTCTACCAGACAGGTCCCCTGCCATTGGAGTAGTGGGTCCTGTTGTTATTTGGGATAGCACAATCCATGCCGTCCACTAGGTGTCCATAGAATGTGTATGTAAAGGATGCAGCAGTGTGAGCCATATTTGCCACTGTCTCAGGATCACTGAAGGATACCACCTTGCTTCGGTGAAGTGAGATGTTGGTTCATGAGAAGTTCACCAAGATTACCCAGGATGGGTGTGTGGAGGGTATATGTATGTCCAGTGAGATACATGTATGTTCTGACCTTACCAATGAGGGGTATATCGCTGGTGTGGAACATAGAGTCCCCATGTTGGTGATGATAAGGTCCAATATTTATTCCCCCTTGTGGCTGTGCTGACTGGTTGTGCCATAGCATATGAGTCCACAAATTGTAGTGACTGTTGGATGAGGGTGTCGGGGCTTGAGTAGTATCCCCAGTCAATATTTGTGTATATGAAGTCACACAATATAATGGTGTTTGTGGAGACCTTCATATTCTCCATAGTTCCCACGAAAGCCGAGTGTGGTTCCTGAGTTTGGGAGTGTGTTCTGTAGCAGACAACAATCTGAAAGGCAGTATTGCACAATGGTAGTTGTATATGCATGGTCTGTGATGCTTTGTGCAGTACTACTAACCTGGAGGTGTGTGTATCTGTGATGTATATGGATACTCCCCCTAGTTGTGTTGTCTGTTCCAAGTCTTGTTGTCAGACAGCATGGTATGAAACATAACCTGGTAGTGCTGGTGTGCATAAGCGAGCCTGAACCAGGCGTCTCTCAGTGCACAGATATTGCTATCCTCCATACTGAGGAGAGTCCTGAGTGGCCACAATATGAGGCTAACACAACTGTTGTTGAGCAGCATTACCCTTAGTTTCATTTAACCTGTAATGTCTATGGAGGTGGGTTTGTCTTCTGAGACCTGCTTAAAAAAGGCACTATGGTGGTAGCAGGAGCCTTAGCCAGCATTCTAAAGTCCAAGGGTGACAGGTGCAAGCTGTCCATAGTGAAGCTACGTAGCATGTTGAGCATGACATACACTGTATCCCCCATGAATGAAACAAATTTGTTAGGCAACTGTTAAATGTGATATGTGTGTCCGTACATAGGTGTGAAGCCTGCATACATGAATACATTTGTTTCCGTTGACAGGTTGTGCCGCTGCTTCTCAGATCATAGGTCACATATGTATGTATGTGACAAGGCCGTCCACTGTAGTGTTCTGTGGCCAAGGTCATCTGTGGCACACACACACACATGACAGTTACTTAAGAGTAGTGTGAGTGAGGGTATATGCCTGGGGTATATGTCAGATATGGTCATACACAACAAAGACTGCCAAGAATGGACAGTCTTTATAGGTGTACGGCTGCCTTGTGGATATGCATTCAGGCCTCTAATGTCTTATGTGATACACCTTGGGACTCCACAATACCTATGGATATGTGGATACCAAGGGACACATGACATAACATGAGGCTGTATGTACACATTGGTACCCAACATACAGGTTGAGGGCTACCACCTGTGTGGTACTGACGGGATAGTATGTATAGTACATGAGGATGACTATGCCATAGTCGGCTTACTGCTATACAGCATGTATCAGACAACAGGAACTGTCTGTAAGATACCCTTGTGTAGGATATGCGTCCCATCCAGGGAATGCATTGTAGGCCAATCCATGCATTTCCAGATTTGGATGGACACATCCCTAGTGTGTCTGTATGTACCTAAGGGGTCTATATGCCAAACAGCCGTGGTCACAGGAATGGGTGGCGGTCATTACCACTGGTTAGTGTTATAGTGTAGCACCGGAAGGATCCAATTGTTACTGTGTTTCCTACTACTGTGTGTCATTTGTCAGGACATCATCCAATGATTGCTTATAGTCATGCTGTTGAGGTTGTGTATACTACCAGACCACAAATCATTGACAGATATTAACGGTATCACCCACAGCATAGTGTCAACCCATGTCATACACACGTCTACCCATGTTAGCACATAACAGTAGTAGAATGCATACTGGCAATTGAAAGATACCATGAGATGTTAACAATGTGTACGACAGGGTATGCCACACGTCCCATGTGACCACTATGCACGTACATCCAGACAGTGTGCACCCACCATGTTCACAGATGTACACTTGCTAATCTGTACTGCACACATCACACATGTACTGTCCACTCACTAACACATGCTGGCAACACATTACACTTCAGCCAAGTGGCACATGGGTGGACAATACATACTCAGACCTAACAGTGGTGTAAACAATGCTACATTGACAATCAGAGCTTTGATGCATAATGTCTGCTCAGATATACCTACAAGGATGTAGTTACATTTCCTTGTTGACAACTTGCTATTATTGTTACACTGCTATAGTGTCACCCTGTGCATCAGCACCATGTTAGCCTGTCCCTCCGTCAATGATGCAGATGACAGGAGGCGACACAGGTATCATCATATGCACAGGGCGTTTTGTTGTTTGCCAGAGCCAGACATTGACCCATCCAATCAACATGTCTGTGTGTGTGTGTGTGTGTGTGTGTGTGTGTGTGTGTGTGTGTGTGTGTGTGTGTGTGAGGGACAACAGTACAGCATGGGCCAATGTTGATGTAATGTGTGTGTGTATGTGTGAGCCCTAGTTGTTTGGTTAATTTGTGTGTGTCTGCATGCACACAGCTCCACCATGTGGCTGCCATATACGGTAGTTTGTGGGACAGCCACAGACTGTACCTGCTAGGCTGTACAGATCACTGTCTCCGGCCACGGACACAGTACGTGCGCCTGGCAGGGGTGCTACGGACAGTATCGGGTACCAACCCTGACTGGGTACTGTCATCAGAGGCAGAGGTATGACGACTGGACCCATGTCCCTGCTGGGACTGGCCAGAGCCACGTGCACATGGTCTACTGGGATGGTCAATGGGCATTGCTGGGGCTGGTACGGCTGTGAACTGTGGGCCATCCGCGTCCACTGCCAGCTGTTGCTGTTGCTGGCATGCGTCCTCGTCGACGTCGCAACCATCCTGCACGGTCCTGGCTCATGGAAGACATGTTGTGGAGGGCATCTAATGTCTCCCCCCAACGTCTATCAATGACCTCAGTGTAAGTCCGGATGGCACCGGCAACGTCACGGATGCTGTCATTGATAGCAGTGTAATGTGCCCTCTGCGCCCTAAGTCCCTGCCTGGTGTACCATTCCATACGTGCCTGAGCCTGCATTACAGCCCGGAACATACTGGTTGTCGTAAGACCTGTGATGGCATGCCTGCCAGGGGCAATACCACCAGTGGTGCTCCCCCGAGAACCCCTGGACCTCCGCCTATGTGGTACCATTCCAGGTCTACAGCTATGGCTGTGAGGGGATGCAAGTGCCATGGGTACCACACTCTCCTGGTCAATGCCACCTGTATGCTGTCCCTCACCTATGGCTATTGGTGGTGAGGGATGTATTGACAGTATGAGTGTGCGCATAGATGGGGTTGAACGCTGTGTACTGTCGTTTGGTGGACCGACAACAGACACTGTTGAATCTTCCTGTGCCAAAATACATGTGTCATCATCACCACTATTCGTGGCAGTGGCTTCAGGTCGCCTGCTGCTTTCGCCAACCCCTAACTCAGCACCTGTGAGAGGAAGACAGGAAACACACATTACGGTCTGCACATCCACACATGCACACATGCACACATGAACACATGGACACATGCACACATGCACACATGGACACATAGACACATGCACACATGCACACATGAACACATGCACACATGCACACATGAACACTAATACACACCTCACTACAGCACATACACACACATACCAGCAATCCAACACATACTCTATAGTGGGTGTAGGTGGGTGTCAGTATCACAAGGTAGACAGTCACCACACAAGTGTCAGCATGCAGAATATGTGTTGCACAAGACCATGCAGTGCAAGTGTAGACGCCCCAATTAAATGGCAGTATACATGGCTTTGATGCAACTGTGTAGTTGTTCAGTGATTGGCTACACCCTGGAACACAATGTGTACATGGATACAACATTGCTGTGCAGGTATTATCAGCTCTGCAATGCCCTGTGCACCATCCCTCACAAGAATACATGCCATGGCTGCATGTGTTATCTGTGTGACACATAGATATCCATGTTTGAGTGCAGTGTCTGTGTCCATAGCAGATAATAGTGGGCACGGGTGTAGCACATGCATGCTATGTATACACATGGGATGTGCGGTGCATGTTGACGTGAAGGAATCCCAATGGCCGACATGGCCAGTGTACAGTGGTTATGGTGAGTGTGGGACATATTGCAGATATGTGGGTGCCAGACATGGCATGGCATGCTACACAACTACAACATTAAACACCACACATACCCAATGTGTGTCAAATGACCTATACACCCACTAGCATTCCAGGACATATATGTGACACTTTGCGTGGATGCTCACTGATGTGCATATTGTGTATACTGGCATATGTAAGCATACAGACAATATGCTATGCATATTGTGTATAGGTGCATATGTTTGCACACACACAACACTGAGGTGCAAAGCAATGACTGCTATGAGGAGTACTGTGGTCACTGTAAATGGATGGGGTTTACTACCCTGTGTCATCATCAACATGCATCTTGTGGTCACTCACAGCTACTAATGTGTACAAGACCACCGCCTAGCATGCTGTACCTGAACTGCAGTGCCGTGGCTACATTCACAATTACACAGCCACCTTGTACATGGGTGTGTGAGGTGCCCAATAGGGAGCATTGCCTAACATGACTGTTTTATGTGTTGCAGAGTGTTGCAGAGCCCCATGATAGGCCTCTACCCCTGAGGTACATCATGTGTGTGTGCATGACATGTGGGATACTGAAGTGTGACCTTACAGCGGGTGTGTGGTAATGCCAAATGTAGCATGTTTTTGTGTACTGCGTATGATAAACGTGTTCTGTTGTGTACAGCTGTAACAACTATGCATATCCAATGTGCAGTACAGTGTTGCCACAATTGTTTCTGCTGCACTGTGCATTGCATGTGAATGAGGCAGCTACTGACTTTACTGAGATGATTGATGTCTCACAGTAAACATGCACAGCATGCATTATGCGTAGGTGTGTTAAGTGTACATGGCCTACACCTCACCTATGACATGCACATTTCATTACCAATATTAAAATGTTAACACACTCACCAGCATGTATTGTCTGTCCTGCTGTCACACCAGAGGGACCTAGAAGAATATGACACAGTTTGTCAGTGGCCACAACTGTGGCATTGCTACTGTGAGTGTGCTAAACGACAGTGGAACAACAGTCAACAGTCACAGGTGTATGGATACTATTCTAAATATCAGTATTGCACACATTAGGCAGCACAACTGCTAAACACACAGTACACATCTCACATATGCATATTCTGACAATACAGGTAATGGTAGTCTACAGCTAGGGCGTATTACCTGCACACTCCATGTCATCCTGCTGGGTGGCTCCGGCCTCCATGATGACACGTGTGACGCTGTTGCAGCTGTAGACCAGAAGCCACCACACTTAGGAGCAGCTCCTCCACTCTGGTGAGGGGGGATGTATGGCCGCCCCACCACCTGTGGCAAGCTGTTGCCTATGGATATCAAATGCACACCGCCGGACATGTCTAATTAAATCACTGCAGTGATGGCGTACCTGCTCATATGTCCAGTTATGCATGCCGATGTCATTTACCCGGTAAACAAGGTCTTGCCACAGTGCAGTACGGTCATGCTGGTGCTGGTTGGCCCTGGAAAACAGCAGGTTATAGTGCTGCACCAGGCTGTTCAGTATTTTCTGCTCCTCCGCAGCTGAATACGATGGGTTTCATTGATAAGCCATAACCCTGGAAGACAATTAAACGATATGTGTGAGCATATCATGTGGCACACTTAACATTATGAAGTACAGATATCACTTAACTGCCATATATAGTATTTATCTGTCTAAGAGGATACACACATTCAATACCACATATCAGTGCTCAGCCCACAACTGGCTGACAGTGCCTGCAACACTCCATATAACACACCAATATACACCAGTAGTCGGCACACTGTTTGGGATACAACGCACAACCTTGCCCCGGGGTATATATCAAGCTAATGCATGAAGAAATATGTCATCCAATGCAATGAATGTCATGTACATTTACAGTATTACTGGTAAACCACCCTAGTCTTTGATGCCATACCCCTACCTGACATATGTGCACGGTTGTTGATATAGCTGGCATACTGCTGTAACAGAGTATACATGTTGCTAGGTACACACACATACCCTGTAACACACATGTCATTGCGAGCATGATACAGGCATCATTAAACACACATCGGACATACATACGACACACAGATGTATGCTGACACAGATGAGCATTACCTGTGTACCTTATAGTACTGTGTGCCCCTACTTACAGATACCTATGCCTGTGGTATGTAATCTGTGCAGACTACAGGAAACACACAGGACAGTGTTACCAGGGACTGTGAACATACACCATACTGTGCTGTTTAGGCCTACAACTTCAGGTAGTACAACAGTTCATATGTGAGCTGGAGTCACCAGCAGTACCACTTACTGAGCATACATGTATTGCTTCAGCCTACGTTGGGACATCACAGTCATACACAAGGAACTACGTCACAACATATGCCATCCTACTATGTCTGCATCCCAATAACTGACGCATCTTTCTCCGGCCTCACACCTAGGACACAAACTACCATGACAGACGCAACCTCACACTAAGCTATCACACCTTTACAAACCTTGCGCACAGTCACTGTCACACTCATTCCACCTCACATAGCAGGTATTGCACTGAGTACATGTGTGTGTGTGTGTGCATTGTGTCATAGGTAGGTAATACGCTATTGGCCCTAGGGCCTAGAGCAGCCTAGCCATATGCTACCCTGGCCTTTGACACACATGTAATGTGATTTCACTTGCTCCTGTCAACCGGATACACAGAGGTGACTCTCAGGGCATATTACCTATCTCCAAAACAATCATCAGGGGTATGTATGACATCTGCTAATGAGGAGCCTTGTTTGTTCAGGCTGGGTGGTTTAGTCCAAAGTATGGCATATTTGTGGATAGGAAACTGTACCTCCAGCATGTGCTGTTTAGTGAGGTGCCAAGGATTAGGGCCCTAGGTCATGTAGCCTGGAGGGATTGTGAGGTGTTGTCATGGTGGTTGGCCGACTGCTATGGGTGTGACATACCGCTGTATGTCCGGCAGTGGTAACCTCTGGGTGGGCAGTATGCAATGCACTCTAGCTGTGGTTTGTGAGTCAGTCTGAATAGGATATGTGTTTGAGGGCAGTATTACTCTTTGTTAGGTATGTCTGTGGCCTTTCCACTTGCTGTAGTTGTCATGTGAGGTACATACCACATGGGGCATTGTGATGAGTAGAGGGGAACACCGACCTATATTTCCATAGATGACACACATTTTGTGATGACACGTACCACGTAGACAGATTACATTACAACTGTTGTCACTGTGATTATCAAATAGGAGCCAACTGTGCACCTGTGTCCCATGTACCATTCTGACACCATCAGTGTTAGGCAGGCTACCACCTATGTGGCAGTTACTGCGTAAGATGTTTTGGAATGGGGTATGGCACTGCGGTATCAACACTGGTGTTCAGTCCATGCCTTGGACAACAGGCACCTGTTGCAGTACATATGACCCCATGTCTCCCTCACTCTCTTATATATATATATATATATATATATATATATATATATATATATATATATATATATATATATATACACATACATACATATATACATATTTATCCATATCTATCTGTATCTATCCATATCTATCCATATCTATCCATATCCATACATATCCATACATATCCATACATATCTATATATATCTATATATATCTACATATAGCCATATATATATATATATATATATATATATATATATATATATAACTATATTTATCCATATATATCCATATATATTGATATATATATATATATATATATATATATATATATATATATATATATATATATATATATAGATATATATATATATATATATATATATATCTATATTTATCCATATATATCCATATATATCTAAATATATCCATATATATATATATATATCTATATATCTATACACACAAATATATGTATATACATGTATATATACACATACATGTAAACATCCATTGCTGTAAATATAGCTGCACATATAGGCACATATACTGCCCACCTTTCATGGTGGGGATGTCAATTATGCAACAGTTGTGAGACATACGGTTATATAATATTATTGCTCAATGTTGTGCAGAATGCATTCTGCTGTCCTCAGGCCGTATAGCTGTTGCAGGCCTCACTGCCTGTATCTCAGTCCCACAGCATTTAACACCACATGACATATACCGGCACTGCTTGCTTTCTGCAATGCCACACACTACAACCTACATACATATGTGCACATAGCAGCCTTCAAAAACATACTTATGTCCAACCTTCACTAACAGTTGCAATGTGTCCCTTGCCCTATGCAAATGTGCATGTACATATAGATACAGACTGCTACCACATATGGATGATTCACAGTATGTAGAGTACCCTTCAGACACATCTTTCAGATGTCACCAAATACATATCTGTTACATACCTTACCTTTGTATTCCTCACCTCCGTCTGTTGTAGGTGTTGTTTTTTTATTGTTTATGTTGTTTTTTTTTTTTATTTTTGGTTTTGTTTCCTATGTGTGTTGCTGTTTGTTTTCAGTGTCTGTCTTCTTCTGCCAGTTTGTGTCTGTCTCTCTCTGTCTGTCTCTCTCACTCGTGCTCTCTCTCCCAGTTATTGCAATGATATTATTGCATGTGTGGACAGCAGATACAGGCTGCTTTTCTAGGTATCTGCACATGTGCATGTGATGGCCTCTGCACCAATTGGTGGCCACCATTTAGTAATTGCATGCAGCCTGCTGTGTGGTAATTGCAGTTCTCACTGTGATTTCAGGACACTGCTATAAAATGATAGGTTAGGTAGGCGTAGCCCTTTCAGTTTTGCAAGGTGGGGACCATGCTTGTTTGCTGTGGACACTGTTATCTCAGTCAGAAAGTTGGTATATGTCTCATATCTGAAGCTGGGTTGTAGCCAGTGAAATGCATGTTGTACTGAAACCTGACTGTTGCTTCTTCCAGTGCACTCTTCTCAGTGTGTAGGTTTACTCACACCTCCTAATGCTAACTCTGGATACATGTGAGTATGTACTTTCTTTTCGAATTAGAGAATTAACTGGCATACAACAGTAGTTATTGCAATGTATTCCTATGGGTTTCCTATTTTCCCTTTACATTCACTCATTGTAATGCATGTTATATTTCTTTCAGCACCAAGTTATTGTATATCTGTTGTGGTGTAGTGGTACTTCATGCGGACTGGTGACTCCAAGGTCCTGGGTTTGAGACTGCCAAGGTTTTTTATTTTGCTGCTGAGCAGTACAAGGGCCCTGTCATACAGAGTGACTAAGGCAGTTTTAAGCAGTTGTAAGCGGGTTTGCGTGGGTTTGTGTGATGCTTAGCATTGCTTAGCTAAGCGCACACAAGCTCACACTCGCGCACCCCCGCTAACTACTGCTTAAAAGTGCTTATTCCCGCTAACCCCCCCCCCGCTAATTTCTTTTAAAGAAAAGAAAATGGGGAGATAGGAAAGTGGTGAAAAAGGGGGCACAAAGAGGGAAAGACAGTAGGGAAACCAGCTCGGGATGTGCAGGATGGGTGTAGGGAAGGTCCATAGCTGCCCATTTCTTTACCAGCAACAGCTGTGCATATGTTTGAAATTTGGTGTGAAATTTGAAACCTTCCACCCCTGAGAGAGGGGTGAGGACAACAAAATTTGTTGTACTGCCAATTAGAATTATCAGTTTACATGTCCAGCGGACATGTGTGTGAATTGGGCAGCTATGTATGGGGCGTAATTTTTTTGTGCGAAAAGATTGCCCTTTTTTTATTTTTTTTTTCAGGTGAGAGTGGAATGTGAGGTAGAGGAAGTAGGTATATTTGGGGAGGTAGGTTGGGCAGGTAAACAGACACGACAAACAAGATGCATACAGGGGCAGAGTTTGACACATGGGGTGGGTGAACACAATTGACGGGGAAGGATGTTTGGAAATCGCAAGCCCATGAGCCCACAGATGGTAACAGTGGAACTGAGATCCCCACCCATGGGCAGTCACCACTGCACCTTCACAGCCCCGAGGGTGGCTGTGCTGAGGGCTGTGTAGGATGGGCAGGCTCACCCGAGAGACATGCCACTCTCGCCTCGAGCTGGCGTAGGGGATCAACGACTGAACGCTGGTTCTCCCTATGCACCACAGCCCAGACCCTAGCAAGGGTGACAGGTGGCCCTCCTCCACCCACGCTTGCACGGGGGGGATGAGCCCCATCCCCTGCAGCACTTCCACCCGAAGGTGGCAAAGGACCAATGGAGGAGGGGAGCCCGGGCTGGACACCAGAGCCGCTGGTGCCAGGTGCACTCGCCAACTGAGGTGGGACAGGTGGGTCCGCTGGGACCGGCCTTCCCATACGTTCTGTGATTAGGTGTGTTTAATTACAACATAAACAACAACATTCCAGATTAGTTGTAACAGCATGCAGTAATATTCCCATTAACCCAATACACCAAGGTTCCAACAGTTGAACAGCAAGCATAACACATGCATATATTGAACGACAGTGGATATTCCAACAGCATGCAGGGATGTTTGGTAGCAACAGGTCACCATGAACGTGGTGTTTGAACAGGGCACATGCATCAACATCAATGCAAATATTTATAAAACAATAGGACATATGTCCCAACAAATATTTAAGATTACACATACCCATTGAGGTGTGGAATTGCATGGTTTATGCACATACGGTAGGGTGTAGAAAAAACCTCGGGTAACATCTTATAATGACCTTTTAGTCTACACTACATTCCCAGTGACTACAAGTGTGTGTCCCCTACCTGTATTATTACACTTGCCACCATACATTAGGTTGTGTCATGGGTTTGGCTAGTTCAATATATGCCTGACCTATATCTGACATACTAACTGTCCAGGATGCAGATGTTACTGCTACATATTTCTTGTTTGCATTTATATTTCTTTATCTATATATCTGGGATGTTTTCACATGACATTTTCACTTCGATTTGTACAGAACCCTGCATTTGTTGACACACACTCACATTTCTGGTGAATAATTACATGCTACACGTGTGCCAGGTTTACTTATTCATGCCAGCCAGTGACTGACTATTGTGGACTGTATATATGTTTCACGGCTACTAGCACTTCCATCACCCACTTTATATGGGACTGCATAACTCTGGGTTGCCAGCACATTTTCAAACAGTACTGTTTGTATAATGCAAGGGTACAACAGCATTTCAGACTCTGTGACACAGACACACTCTGGGTTTTAGACTTTTATTAATGACATTGCACACTTTTCCACAGGCTCACTCCTTTATGTGTTTTAATGGTGTTTATGGCAGACATGTTCAAGACATATTATACCTTTATTAATAGGTTAGAACAATCTTTTTTCAGGCTCACTCACTTATGTTATATGACAGTGCCTGCAGAGATATTATTCCAGACATATGTTACCTTTCTTAATGGGTTACTACACTCTTTTTCTGCCTCTCTGACGTTTTTATCTGACAGTACATGCAGAGGACTTATTCAGGCAATTCTATGGCTGTTTTATTGGACTCCAACACTTTCTTTCATGCTCCCTCCCATATTTTATATAACAATACATGCAGAATAATCAGTAACCTGCCTGGTGGCGCAGCCTTAGCAGCCTATCAGCATAGGCTTGCTGATTCGTAGCACGGTCACCTGCAGCTGTAAAGTAAATGAAGGGATATTGAGACATACCTATCTGTTATACATACTCCATTATCAATTCTTACATACTGCATTCCATGGCTACCTACTCATTTGTGGGGCATTCTGCATCCCATGGTCCTCCTGTATCCACTGGTTCAGGCAGTCCTGCTTTCATCTCTTCAGGTCTGCATGGTGGTGATGGACCTACTCACCAGTCCGAAAAACACCTGTGGCACTGGTGACGTCACGAGCTAACCGGTTCCAAGCCTCTGCCTTGTGCTCCATCCCTTGGAACTGGCCCTGCACGAGTCTTGTTTTGTGATGGTGGACAAGGAGCCAAACCATGTATTTTGACTCATCGATGCCCCAACGTTGCGCTCGGAAGCGTGAACCCTCTCCTGCACCTGCCATTCTGTCTGCAAATGTGAGCTACGATCAGTTATGGTGAGTATTCCCGCCTATGGGGCTTAAATATGCCGCATTTCCCGCACTTTTTTTGTGATTGGCCATTTTGTAAAATTCTTGGCTGACTGCAGACCTGCTTAGTAATGGCTAAACTACCATTCGTAAGTTTATGAATGTTAATAGTGGCTGCTTCCCCTGTGTTGTCATGGCTTAGTGGTTCTGTGCTTTGATTATAATGCAAAGGGTCCTGGGTTTGAACCTTGTCATTCTTTTATTTTAATACTGTCTAGACAGGCTAGGGGGTGTGGCTGCATTTAAGCAACTTAGTTTTACGTTGCTCCACGGTGCCCTGGTTGGTTTGGCGCACACGTCCGCGCAAACACATTGCGCTGGGTAAAGCTCTTTTAAACTTTGGGCAACTCTATTGCTCTGGGTAAAGCACTATTAAACTATGGGCAACTCTGTTTAGCTGGGTGAAGCACTATTAAACTATGGGCAACCCTGTTTAACTAGGTAAAGCACTATTAAACTATGGGCAACTCTGTTTAGCTGGGTAAAGCGCTATTAAACTATGGGCACCTGTGTTTAGCTGTGTAAAGCGTTGCTTAACAGCAGGCTATTATATATCTGGGTCCTTTAAAAATATATATTTTGTTCACTGATACATTGGCCATGTCACTGCTTTTAATAAAATTTTAATCATATATGTCTGGTATTATTTCAAATACTGATTTAAAACATAAATAAGAGGGGGACTGGTGGGACTTGAACCGTGAATGCCTTCTCTTTGTGCATATGCTCTACCATTACGATATTGCAATTTGGTGTGATTTGCATAAACATTCTTTCTTATGCTCTTCCAATGTCAGAATTGCTAACTCTAGCTAAGCAATGGGCACACCCGCACACACACGCACAAATACAGGCAGCTATATCATGGATTTAAAATATATATATATAATTATTTACTTTATATAAGTGTGATGGGGGTTTACAGTATCAGGGAGTGTGGTGTTGGGTGCAAGTACATTTGAGCGAACTCAGTCTTGTGTGTTGACATTATGCTTTTTAAAACCTTGCAGGGGCGTGCACATTTAGACTGCTCGGCAGTCGGACACGCCCCCTGCTTTTCTACTCAGTCCATGTAAGAGTTACGGTTGAGTCAGCGTGCCCTCATGAATATTCATGGCACGCTGACTTCAAACTGTTCAACTGCAGCCTCTGAGTAAGACTTATTAAGTCTTACATGGAGGATTAGTGAATGCGGGGGCACGTATTCAATTTTAAAGCTAAGATACCCTCTGAAGTACTCTTTAGTCTCCTGGTATCTTGGTGTTGGTGTGTGGTGATTCCTTGAATAACCCAATAGTTTTGCATTTTTTTTATTAATTTTGTTACACTTATTGGATTATGGCAGAGTTGCTTACTCAGCACCTCATACTTCTGTGCAGGTAGATGAAATGGTATTGAATGAGTTTATACTTTTCTTGGAAATGAGAGTGGAGTTTCCCACTATAAAGTCAACCATATTGAGCATACATGGCACCCATTTCCCATATGAGCAGAAGTAGCTTATAAATGCTTGGCCCTTAATGTCCTATTTGGATACAGGGCATCATTATTCTTTCAGGAAAACTAGGCTAGGCTTAGAAAGACCTCAACAGTTGTTAGCCTAGTAAAAGTCTATGGATTTATGAATCAGCTACATATAGTCCATGCCATGACAGAGCATGACACCAAAACAGAATTATCACAAAATGAGATGCTGACAAGCTGGATGACGTAAACAATATGCTTGGAGGTGTAAGTTTTTTTTTCTGGTTTTGAATGCTGGTATAGACAAATTAAGGAACAAATGACTTTGAGGACCAATCCTTTAGAAAATGCTAAGAAATCCACAGCCTTAATGATTTTAAAGGGCTGGCATGACTTTGGGCTGTACACCAACAGAAATTGTCAGATTCCTGAAGTATGTTTTTGTTCCACAGTACAATAAGAAGGAGAAGATGCTGTAAACTTTCATATATTGATGAGAATAACATATATGGATATAACTGATAATCTTATATGATAGAAAACTGTACACTATTCCTCCCAGTAAATCAAGCAACAAGAAGCAACCAATTATGTTATAATTTATTGTATCGGGCAAAACTGAGGTCATGATGCGCACTGAGATACTTTGGCACACAAATCATTACGAGGCTTCTATGAGATTAGTGGCAAAAAAAAAAAAAAGTAGTCCAACAACAGGTGAATGAAGAGGGACAGATGGAATACAATACCTCCATGCAGAAAACAACACGGATAAAGGAGTGATTGCAAAAGATGCCCCAGAGATAAGAAGACTTGGCAGCATTTGGTTCTGGAAGACAAAGGGTTGCTTATTTAGAGGCTTTGGTGAGTGGATGAAGAAACAGTCTGATTAAAGTGCCTTTGACTATGGAGAAGAGAGAATGAGCAGATGCAAAAGACATTGGTTGATTCACAAAGATGAAAAAGGAAATGGACTAGAATAGAACTCATAATGTTTGATATATCTATAGGAAAGGTTAGGGCTTAAATGGAATAAATAATTATGTATTATGGATGGTAAGGAAAAACAATACATGTTCCACAGTATTGTAAATGCAAATGATTTACCTAGCTAGCTGATAGTGTTCGAAAACATAGGAACTGTAAGATAGTATATGTTTAACATTTTTTGTACAGGAAAAATAGTGTACAAATATATATGAGCTGCATAACCTTTAATGGCAAATTTAGATTGAGGAAATTTCATGTTAAAAGTGGGATACATAGAAAGAAAGGTATTTAACAGAGTGTGAAAGGATACAGTGATAGGCAAATGGTCTGAAAGGGTACAAGAAAACAGACATAAATGCTAACGGAAATATTGGTTACTTTTCTGAATAATAGGAAAGAATGATAATTGAATGCAAGGCAAAACTGGGTAGATGGAATGTTATAATATTCAAGGGTGTGTGTAGCTTATCATAAACCAGACAAGCAGGATTCATCTGTGCCAGCCAGAACATGAAGTAATCCAGGAGGATGACCTGAAGCACACAGTAACAGTACAGAGTGACGAGATTAGAGGACAAGTATTAGTTAGGCTTAGGAGGTCAATGTATGCAATGGAGAAGTCAGTAATGAGGCAGCAAATATATCTGAGAAGGTGGGCAACAATGATTCACTTTAATCTGGAAAAAAAGTTATTTTCATGCACCTTTAATTTTGAGTTAAATTATGGAGTAAATAACCACTTAACTGTAATTTTTCTGTAACGTAAAGTGCCATGACTCAAAGGGTAATACACTCAACTTTGGTATTGGAAAATCAGAAGTCTGTGGGTTCTATTCCAAACCCATATTATTGGACTAATTTTCCATTACTGACATTGCAGTACAGCATAAAAGAGGTGCTGCACTCCTGACTGTGTCATCATTTGGACGAGACATTTAACTGAAGTCCCATCTGCCTGAGTTGGTGGTAGCTCAGGTGGATGATGATCCTGTTGAACTTATTGTAAACAGTATTTTTTTTTCACAGTGCCCTGGATAAATATACACACGTGGGCGCGCACACACACACACACACACACACACACACAGACACACACACACACACACACACACACACACACACACACACACACACACACACACACACACACACACACACATATCTTTATAAATAAAATGTGTGAGTGTAAACACAGAATATTTTCCCAGTACCATAGCTAAATACACAAACACATAAACACACACACACATATATGTATATATACATATATATATATATATATATATATATATATATATATATATATATATGTTATATATATATTGAATTATCTAACTATCTGTTTATCTATCTATCTAGCTATCTACCATTCTATCTACATGGGTATAAGTCAACAGGTTGAATCACATTTGGTCAAAAGGTTTTTGTGGGTGTAAAAAAACAGAGAATGCACAAATGACCAAATGCTCATTTGAGTGACTCACAAATGGTTGAATTAAGTTATATGTAGCAGGGGTAAGCAGGAGTGTGCAGTAAAATTAATGTTTGAATGAAAAAGTGGTTGTGAAGATGAGTAGGACTGTGTTATAGCAGTTGTCATGAATATGTTTATGTTTGCAGGTTAGGGTTAGAGTAATGGTTAGGTAAGGGGACACAGTCAGTGTTGTACATGCTTTGTGTTGTCTTTTGTGTCTCCTTTCATCTTGTGTAGTGATACTGTTAGGGAAAGGTGATTTTGAAACAATGTGTAGGGTTAGAGATAGGGAGAGGGTTATAGTTAGGGTTATGGTTAGTATTAGTACACATGAGTAAGATGGCTGAGGGGTGGCTTCCTGTCAACAGTATCACTACCAAAACAATTGATCGTGGTTGTGTAGTTGGTCTGTACTGATACAGGGCTTTTTTTAAATAGGAGAGAAGTATTTAATGTTTTGTGATTCACTCATGACTCATTCAGTGTTTTGTGAGTCTCTGTTTTATATTCTACCATTTGTGATTCTCTGTTTTGTGTTTTCTGCCTTTTATGATACACTCACACACACACACACACACACACACACACACACACACACACACACACACACACACACACACACACACACACACACACACACACACACACACACACACACACATATGCATACATGCATACATATCTATATAGAGATAGAGAGAAAAAGAAAATACCAATGTTTCCTCAAAATAAGTAGCCAGATAGAGTAAGCTAAGATGTTTATTTATACAGTACAGAAATGTAAAACAATGCATAAACACAAATTCATGTTAAAATAATAAAACACGTACAAATGTAAAAAAAAATATCAACCCAAAAAACTTAAGGAATGATAGGGGCAGGGTGTCACTGTTTATATATAGATGTGTGTCTAACAGCTCCTGGAGTTGCCTCTGGCTGGTCAACTACTGACTGAGTTCAGTCTGGATGATGAACCACTATGCCGAGCACAACTTCACAAAGTTGAACTCCATAATCACTGTTTTCCATCAGAAATCACTGATAGTACAGTTTTGAACATATATTGGCAGTGATTCCTTTCTTTTTGGGAGAGTCATCTGTTATTTATGTTTATATGATCACAGATATATATATATATATATATATATATATATATATAGATATGTATATATATGTATATATATATATATATATATATATATATATATATATATATATATATATATATATATATATATATATATATATATATATATATATATATATATATAGAAACAGAGAGACAGAGCCACAGGACTTTTTGCTGAACTGTCTTTAAACACAATCCATATCTTGTACTGTTTTGTTTTGAACCTGCTACCTATCTCTGATCTTTGTATAAACTGTTGTACTATCTTTGTATCTTTCAGAACATTTTTTATATTCATACTTTCTGTAATTTTTTTTTTATTATCTGTTCTTTTTATAACATGGAGCTTTTCTCCCTGGGCTTCCACTGAAAATGGGCCTCTGGCTCAGTCGGACACTTACGGTAAACAAATGAAAAAAAAAAATAATAATTCTAGATACATATTGGTATGTATGGGTGTGTGTTTTGTGGTGGATTATGAGGCTTGTCTCTGTCATGGAGGATATTTGGTAGTTTTGCACTGAAAACAAATTTTAAATTTGTTTTTCATTCATTGAGTTGATTTCCTGACTAGTCTTGTTCTCCAAGTCGGTTTCTTTGCTTACACCCCTCTCCTTAAATGAGTCCCCCAGCACTCAGTTCTGGCTCCCTTACTTTTTTCCATTTTCACTAATAAACTACCACTTGACCTTTCTCAGCTATCTATCTCTTACTTTATGCTGATGGCATGTCCTTATTTTACTGAAACATGACCTCCTCAGCAAAACAACTATAAGCAGACTTCCTTTCGCTTATCAATTGGCTTAATAACTAAAAGCTAATACTAAACACTTTCAAACCTAAAGTAATGCTGTTTGGAACTTCTCCTAAACAACAGAAAAACTCTTAATCACTTCTTATCCATGTCCATCTTAAAACCTAATTGCTCAAGTCATCTCCTTCAAATACCTTGGTATGTGGCTTGACCCTGCACTGAACTTTGACCTTTACCTAGAACAAACGCAGAAGAAAATGAATTTCCTCCTATTATGGTCCTATGAAATTTCATCCTAACTCTCCAGACCAACCAGGAATGCCATAGGCAAAGGCATTCCACTAGCGCATGTTGAATATGGACTCTTACTGGTTGCAGCATCCAGGAAAAACTCCTCCACCATCCAAATTACAAGCAACTATGTCTGTTGTTTTACTACCCTCTCCCCTAGAAATAAATATCATTGTATCATGCTTAATAAAGCCAATCAGTTACTTGTCCAACAATGTGCCAACCTGCTTCTTGGGTCCCAACTCTACAAGCTCCTCACAGAACACTCCTTATGCTTCCCTTGCCTCCAGCCTATTCAGATGACCTTCCGAGTTGCAATCTATGAAGTCTTAATCACTCTAGTCCACTTCTTCAATATCCCAGAACCAGATATCATTGCACTAACCATGCCTTCTCCATCCTAGGCCCCAATCTCTATGAATCCTTCTCTACTAATGTTAAAGACCTTACATTGTATCCATCATTTTGAGATGAGCTTAAAAATCATCGCAAGTCAAAGTCAGTTTGCAAATGTTTTCTCTCTGGACAGATCACCTAATCCTTAACTATCCCCTTCACTAGTCAGGTGCATTTGTCTTTCCTCACATTATTTCCCAGTACTAATATGTGACATCGCTTCCACATTGTGTATTTTGCATAGAATTAATTTCTGTGTGCCTTCACATTTGCTATCTTTTATATTTTGCAGTCTCTCTCTTTACTATTTAACTCTCTTCTACTCCTTCCCTCGTTACTCTAATCCTTTCCTATAGTCTTCTCTGCAGCATCAATACTGTTTTTGATTCGTTGCTATCTGCAAACAATATTTTGTTTGTATTCATAATACTTCTTATTAACTTGCTACTTTGTACTCATTTATATTTGTCCAGGTTGAGACTGAAACAGGTGTATTTGGATAAATGCTCTACTCCGGATGCAAAAGTGAATAAATAAATAAGTAAATACATACACTGTGTGTGTGTGTGTGTGTGTGTGTGTGTGTGTGTGTGTGTGTGTGTGTGTGTGTGTGTGTGTGTGTGTGTGTGTGTGTGTGTGTGTGTGTGTGTGTGTGTGTGTGTGCATGATGAATGTCTGAGCAGCCTTGTGTATTGGTAGTGTTATCAGAAAGATTTTTAAAGTTAAGACGCATGCTAGGTTTACAGCCAGAGTTCGGGTTAGGGTTAGCATGTATTACTAAAATGGAGCAGTTGGGCAAAGCTAATAGAAAAACAGTTCCTTTATTAACATTTTATCTGAATTAGAGTAGTATTTGAAATTGTCATTGATTTTAACTCTTTACCCCCCATTATTTGATGGCTTTGTCATTGATCTTTGAACAAAGAAGTTGAGAGGTACATTCAATTGTATGTTTATGGTCTAGATGAGTAACTCTGATCTTGACGCAACATACCGTGGCACTAATATAAATTCTTATGTGTTAAAAAGCATAATTCAAAACTTAAATTTTCTATATGACTACAGCCTCATAGGTTCATAGGTAGGTACTAGGCTATTGGCCCTAGGGCCCATACAAGCCTAGCCAAAAAATGTACCTTGGCTTTCGCCACCCAAGAAACTTATTTTCCTGTGCCCTTCTCGAGCAGAGCCGCAGAAGTGATCCCCAGGGTGAATTTCCATTTCCCATCCAATCATCAAGATTTTTTTTGAAGAGTGCTAATGAGGAGCTCAGTTTGACATAGATAGGTAGTCTGTTCCAGAGTATGGGAAGTCTCTGGGACAGGAATCTATCCCTCCAGCATGTTCTGTTTATTGTGGTGACAAGGTTTAGGTCCCTAGAGTGTGTAGCTCGGAGGGATTGGGATTTCTTTAAGTGGAGCATGTCCAACAGCTCTGGATTTGACATAGCTTTGTATGTTAGGCAGAGATCGCCCCTGAGTAGGCAATATGCAATGGAGTAAAGCTGTAGTTTTTTGAGACGGTCTGCATAGAGCATCTGTTTGAGGCCGGTAATCCTCTTTGTGAGGTATTTCTGTGGTCTTTCCAGTTGTTGTAGATGTCTTGTGAGGTACATACCAAAAGGGGCATTGTACTCTATAATGGGTCTAATGAGTGATGAGTAGAGGGGAACAATGACCTCTTTTTTTCTGGATGAGAATCCTTTTGTGATGAGATGAGCCACGTAGAAGGATTTCCTGGCCACTGTGGAAATGTGATTATCAAAGGAGAGGCTACTGTCCACCTGTGTCCCAAGGTCTCTTATCACATTTTCAGCATTAAGTAGACTACCAGCTATGTGGTAGTTCATGGGTACAGAGTTTTTACCAAAGGGGATGACAATACACTTTTTGGCATTGAGCTTCAGGCCATGGCTTTGACACCAGGTATCTGTCTCAGTGAGGCCCTTTTGTAGTTTGTCCACATCGTTAGGAGTTTCGATTATGGCTCCTAGTTTGCAGTCATCTGCAAACTTTGTTAGCCAAAGACCTTCTGTGTTGGCCTGCACTTCAGTGAAGTAGATACCAAACAGGAGAGGACCCAGGACTGAACCCTGTGGTACTCCACTTGTCACTGGTCTGATGTCAGATTTGGAATCCGCTACTTTCACAGTGTGGGTTCTGTCCATGAGCCAGTTGGCAACCCATCTTGTGACATAGGGATTTATACCTAGTTTAGTGAGCTTGTCTATAATTCCATAGTGGGGTATGGTGTCAAAAGCCTTAGTGAGATCTAGATAAGCTGTGTGAACCATTTTACCCTCATCTATGGCTTTGGTGACTGCTTCAAAGAAGTCAATCAGGTTTAGGAGACATGATCTGCCTTTTACAAATCCAAACTGGGTAGGGTCCAGAGTTTGGAGATTACCAATGTCTTTGTTTATGAGTTCCACGATGATACATTCCATGGCCTTGCAGACCAGGCTCATCAGGTTAATGAGGTGGTAGTTCCCAGGGTCCATCATGGCTCCCCCTTTGTGGAGTGGGATAACCGTCGTGGTGCGCCATTCAGTGGGTACAAAGCCTGAGGTGAGGCTATGATTGAACATGGTACTTAGGTAGGGTGCCAGTACATTCTGTAGTTCATGTAGAACGCAGCCTGGGATATTGTCGGGTCCCATGGATGCTGTGTTCTTGGCTTTGGAGAGTGTGTTTTTTACAAGTGCAGCCATGATTATAGGAACTTTGCATTCTTCTGATATAGAGATGGGCCCTCTATGGGTTGAGAGGGGGGTAAAGTTAGCACTGAACCTATCTGCTAGGATGTTGGCAATATCAGTTGGTTCTGTATATTTAGTGCCATTGTGCTGTAACTCAGAGCAGATCTGAGTGTTCCCATTTAGATTCTTGACATAGCTATAGAATGATTTGTGGTTGTCTTTAGAGTCAGTGGCAATTTTGTTTTCGCAACTAGCTTTGGAGGATTTTATGAGGGATCTCAGCTTCTTACTGAGGTTGACCAGGGAGTTCCTCCAGTCATGGGATTTTACTCTTTTTTGCAACAGTTTCTTTCTTCTGTTGTAGAGTTTGTTTATGGCAGAGGACCACCAGATTGGCTTCCTTTTTTTGGAGGATAACATCTTGGTTCTGTTAGGGATAGCATGATCCATGCACTCGTGTAAGTGCTTATAAAGTGCATTTGTGTAGGATTCGGCAGTCATACCTCTATTGTTCGTCTGCACAGGTGTTATGAAGTTTGCCACTTCTGTCTTAAGAAGTGTGAAGTTGGCTTTGGAGAAGTTTTTTACGATGGTTTCCCTAATTGGGGGGGGGGGTGGGATGTGGATGTCTAGGCTGATTAGCTTGTGGTCGGATCTGACCAACGAGGAATTGACCTCTGGTGTGGAACACCGGTTTCCCATGTTGGTAATGATCAGGTCTAGGATATTGCTGCCCCTTGTGGGGGTGTGAATTTTGACACTCACTGTTCATTTTAACTGATTTACAATGTAGTTATATAAACATATTACTGGACATGACAGAGTTGCATATGTACAATGATTTCCTTATGACTACTTGTAGCTATGGACTGCAACAATGAGTTATTCCATATCAATACCCACAATCATTTATTCAACTTCATCTTCAGTTTAGGTTTGCATAGTTTTTTTAACTGGCATTAATATATGCTGAGAGAAACTTACTCTAAAATGTGATACAATTCACTTTATTTCCTTCCTCAACTGTAAAGTGCTAATAATTACCTGAGTAAAATGTAAGTTTGTCATTAAGGCACATGTTTTACATTATATAAATGGAGCATTGACATGTATCTGGTTTGCAGGTAATTTATGAAAGTGTTAATTATAAAAAAGGATCTGTTAACATCTAATTGTGCTTTATAAGTATTACATGACTGACCTGAACTGTTTTTGCAGTGCCTATTTCAGTAACACGACTGCTAGAAGTTATATTTAATTATATTCTTTTTAATAGCATGACAATTTAATTTCCCCTGCTGTCAACCTGATACCAGCCAGTGCATCATTTTCAAAATGAAAAGTAAAAGCATTCAGTAGTGAAATTAATTAATGACCCAATACCAGACTCTCTGCTTAAATTACCATACATGATCCTGTGAGCTTTGTTAGCAGTAGCTTGAAGAAACATTATTCAAATGTTGACATCTGCAGCTGCCAATTATTAGTTATTGTTTTAAACAGCAAATAAAATAAGGCTGGCACAAATGTCTATAACCAAATTAAAAGTCACCCAAGAGAAAATAAACATGACTTTGTTCATTGTAACTAAAAGTTTGACAGAAATTGTATACCTATGTATTTCACAGCCCAAATGATGGTTGGAGTTGTCATTTGTCTTCTCTATAAATTTTTTTGACAGATTAATACAATTTTTTTACAGATTTATATAGATGAAAATAATTATTGTATGAAGACTGATACAATTATTTATAACTTTATTTAAACTCTGTCATGTTCACCACCAACAGCATTCACATTTTGAATTAAGAAATCAATTGCATCCCAGCCTCATGCCATTGTAAAATGAAGAATGGGCTTTGTACATCAAATCAGCATTACCATTTCATTATCAAGCTGGAATATTTCATGACTACAGTAAAAAATGCAGGGCTGAGTTTTCCATGAGTAAAGCAGAAACAAATAAGAAGCTACCTTTGATTTGTTGATAACACTGATAACCTCTTGCCTGAATGACTACAAACCAATTTCTTTAGCTTCTAACATCATGAAATGTTTTGAGAGGATTGTTAAAAAGCACTTGTCAGCAATTCTACCATCAAATTTGATCATCTGCAGTTTGCTTACCGGGTGAACAGGTCCACTGCTGATGCCATATCAGTGACATTGCACCTCTCACTTGACCAACTAGAGGGAAAGAACAACTACGTCAGACTGTTGTTAATAGACTTAGTTTAGCATTTAATACTGTGGTGCTGATGCAACTTATCATAAGCTAGTCAACCTTGGAATTAACAAGCAACTTTGTAACTGGATCTTAAACTTCTTCATCAACAGACCACAGAGGACATGTGTAGGAAATAACACCTCAGGGTGCATAATACTCAGCCCGCTGCTGTTCGCCATCCTTACCCACGACTGTTCTGCAAAACACAGCTCCAGTAATATCATCAAGTTTGTAGATGACACCACAGTCATGGGCCTCATCAAAGGAGAGGATGAAAGACCATACAGAGATGAGATCAGCTCGCTGATCAATGGGTGTGTGACAAACAACCTATACCTGAACATCAATAAAACCAAAGAAATCATCATTGACTTCAGGAAAAGGTCATCTGCCCACTCATTGGTCAAGATTAATGGTGAAGATGTGGAAAGGGTTAAAACTAACATTTCTAGAAGACATTTCAGAGGATCTCTCTTGGAATGTGAATACTGGGTAGTTTGTCAAAAAGGCCCATCAATGTCTCCACTTTCTCAGAAGGCTCAAAAGAGAAAAGATGCCACCTAGTGTTCTCTCCACCTTCTACAGAGGAGCTATTGAGAGCATTCTCACCTATAACTTCAATGTTTGGTTTGGGGACTGTACAGTAGCTGAAAAGAACAGGTTACAGAGCATGGTGAGAACTGCACCAGTCTACCATCAATCCAAAAGCTATTCACAGCAAGGAGCCTTCAAAGAGCCCACAAAATACTTAATTTCTCCTCGCATCCTGCACATGGCTGGTTTACTCAACTGTCATCTGGCAGGAGGTACCGCAATATTTGGTAACAGCTTCAGATTCATTAACAGCTTCTACCCAGCGGTGATGAGACTTAACTCGGACACCAGCCCTGGTGACTCCACCACAAATTATCTTAATAATAGTGTTTTTTTGGAATGTGAAAGATTTATATATTTACTTAGTTATGTATTTACATTCAAGTGCAATTGCCTGCTGCTTGCTTTATATAATATACACAAAGAATGACAATTTTAGTTCATGTGCATGCCGCTACTGTACACTATGTATATGACTATATAGGAGGGTAGCTTCTTCTCTTATGTTCTCGGGGCGTAGTCATTAGTCTCTAATTCTTTTACTTGGTATGTCTTAATGTTGTATGTGCTGTATCCTTTGCTTCTTCTGTACTCTCATGGTGAGCTGATACTCATAATTTCATTTAGGTTTACACGTGTAGTCCTAAATGACGATAAAGTTTACTTTGAATCTTTCAAACATCCTAAGGGAGCTACAGAAGAGATATTGCTATGTACCTAGAAGGCAAATGACAAAAAGTACATAAGGAAATGGCAACTCAGCCAGTGTAGCATTATTACATACATGAAGGCAGCAGTGCTGTGCATTAGAGCTGTCACCTAAAACTGAATAACAGAGGTTTGTCTGTAAACAGGATGTAAGACACTACCTCATCAGTTTAGTATGATTCATAAAACTAAGTACATAGTCATAATCCAGGCCTGAGACATCATTCCAGCAAACAGGTAGGTACATGTACATACACACACACACACACACACACACACACACACACACACACACACACACACACACACACACACACACACACACTGTTCTGCACAAGTATATGAGCGCACACATGAATTACACATTATATATCTATCTGTATCTATATCTATCTATCTATCTATCTATCTATCTATCTATCTATCTATCTATCTATCTATCTATCTATCTATCTATCTATCTATCTATCTATCTATCTATCTATCTATCTATCTATCTATCTATATACTGTGTCTGTGTGACTGCACTGTGACTAGCTCACAAACTGCAGGTCACAATCTAGTGAAATGCAATTCACTGACCATGAGCAATAGTGACGACCATTTCCCACAAACTGATGTGTCGTTTTTCATTACTTTGCAGTCAAAAATGTGTGAGTCAGTTAAAAGCCAGGAAACAACATTTGTACATTTATATGTCTATATTTATCTGGATGACTACTGAGCATCAAGGTGATGGAATGTGTGACTTGACAGAATGTAATAGAGATGAAGAGTTTATTCTACAGGAATGGGTGTTGTTGATGTATGAAGCTGCCATATTACACCACATGGTTGATATCAGTTTTTACTGAGGTTGAGTGTCCTCCTTTTTTCAGGCTGTTATGGGG
The DNA here is from genome assembly GCF_019279795.1 of Protopterus annectens. Taxonomy (NCBI): domain Eukaryota; kingdom Metazoa; phylum Chordata; order Ceratodontiformes; family Protopteridae; genus Protopterus; species Protopterus annectens. The sequence goes on along the minus strand of NC_056726.1, from coordinate 401,980,747 downwards.
AATGTTCTAATGAGACGGTTTCAGGTTGTTGGTTGGGGTGTTTAATACATTTTGGTTTGGGCAAAGGTCTCCTCTAAGAAGGTGATAATGCACAAGAACAGAGAGCTGCTGTAGCTTTTTAAAAGACAAGTCTTGATCCTGTTGCTTCTTTTTGTGAAGATTATATGTACCTTCTCCAGCTGCATCAGATGGCATGTGTGTACATTGCACAGTAAGGTACATTATTCTACACCTGGTTTGATAAGACCTATAAAATGGGGGCAATTACTTCTCTCACACAACTCTCAATTGCATAGAAGATCTGATAGGCATCTCCTTATGCAATGTGGATTGTAATAGTATGTACAGATTTCAAATAAATTAGTTGTTTCCCATCAGTAGTTAAAGGTTTTTGTCCTGGTCCCCTTCAATAAAAGCAGCACACCAAATGACATTTGACAACCTTTATTAAACTTCCATAAACATAACTTCCTTCTACTAAGCCTAAATATTAGAAGTATATCCAACAAAGTCCATGAACTCCATGCCACCATAGACTTGTACTCCCCAGATATAGTCATCCTGACAGAAACCTGGCTAAAATCTCACATTACAAGTGAGCAAATACTCCCTACCGGTTACGGCATACTAAGAGTAGACTGGCTAAACAAGAAAGGAGGTGGTGTAGCTATAATATTTAAACAGCATCTGAACATTCAGTTCTTAAAATCATCAGCTCCACAAATAGGCAATGAAGAAATAATATATACCAACCTCAAAATAAACCAAAACAAAACCATCAACATAATTGGATGCTACTTTCCACCTGGCCAAAACATCCCTCCACTAGAAAACCTCCTCAGCTGGTCTACCCACCATCTCCCCCATCATTTTAGGTGATTTCAATATTGACTGGCAATCCTGTTCTGGCAACAATCCAACCCATCATATAAACCTTCATGGCTTCACCCAACTAGTCCAGTCACCAAGCAGGATAAATAAAAACTCCAGCAAGCACACTACCCTAGATTGGATACTAGTCAATAAGAGCCCCCAGTCATATATAACAGGCTGCTTGTCAGATAACCTCAATGATCACTCCCCAACATTCCTACGCAAAAAATACCTATACCAAACTAAACCTGTCATCTACCGTCAAATACGTAAAAAACGAAACTTTAACCCACTCACATTCATTTCATCCCTCAAAGAATGTAACTGGCATCCCCTAAAGTACCTCAGTCTTGATGACGCAGTTGAATTTTTTAATACTACATTCCTGAGCATACTTAATTACCATGCCCCTATAAGACTTTCCAGAATGAAAGAACAAAACTCCCCATGGCTACAGAAAACCACTAAGTCAGAAATGAAATACAGGGATAAAGCCTGGGAGCACTGGTGCAAAACCAAAACCCCCTCAACTAGACAGAAATTCCTAGAACTATGCAACAGAGTTAAAAAGCTAATAAAACAGGACAAATTCCAGTACTACCAGTCTGCCCTAGACTCCTCCCAACACAGCCCCAAACAACTCTGGTCCTCCATAAACTCCATCCTCCACCCAGGTAACGTCAGTACCCCTCCTCCTAACATCCCTCACTCCTCCAAAAATATTGCTATCTCATTCAACACACACTTCACACAAACCATACTATCACTAGCTAAACAATACAATCCCCTCCCCTCCAACCCACATCTTCAACTAGTAATCTTCCCACTGCCTTCTCTCTTTCTCCTGTACCTACCTCCAACATAAAAAAACTCTTAACTAAACTTAAGCCCACCAAATTAGCAGCAGACAACCTCCCGAGTGAATACCTACAAATTGCAGCTGATGCTCTGGCCTACCCAGTATCCATCTTGATTAACCGATCTCTGTCAGAAAGTTATGTTCCCACACTGTGGAAAGTATCACATATAATTCCCCTTCAAAAAGGCGGCCTCTCCACAGAACTAACCAATTACCGCCCTATAGCTATTCTCGCTCCACTCTCCAAAATACTAGAGAGATACATACATTCTCAGGTCTCAGACTACCTCCTTACTAACAACCTCCTTTCCAATACTCAGCATGGTTTCCGACCATAACACCACCACTGCCTTACTCTCCTTTACTAACACTATCCTTCAGCATAAAAACAATGGCTATCTCTCCTCTGCTACTTTCCTAGACCTATCTAAAGCATTTGACATGGTCCCACAGAAACAACTCATCTCTGTCCTCAATAACCTAGCCTTCTCTCAGTCACCAAATGGTTTCAGAGTTACCTGTCTGACCGCCAACAATCCGTTGTATGGCAGAATGACATATCTCCCCAACTACCTGTCTCCATAGGGGTTCCCCAAAGATCCATCCTTGGACCCCTACTCTTCTCTGTTTTCACCAATAATCTAGTCTCTGCCACCAAACATGGCACACTCATACAATATGCAGATGACTCAACCATCATTGGCTCAGCCCAGTCCCTACCCAAACTGCAAAAAGGCATACAGGAAGCCTTTTCCTCTGTTGAAACTTGGTTATCCGATGCTTAATTAATACTCAACCCAAACAAAACTAAACTACTCATCTTCCAACCCACCAAACATACTCAAAACAACTCTCACTTTAACATCACAGCAAAAGACAACACCACTATATACCCAACTGAACACACCAAATTGCTAGGAGTAAAAATAGACAATAAACTAAAATTTGATATTCACATATCCATGACCATAGAAAAAGTCCACAAAAAACTAGGAGCATTATACAGAAATAAGCAACTTCTCACCAAAGCAGCCTATATTTCAATAGCAAATTCCCATCTTATCTCCACCCTACTTTATGCCTCTCCAATATATACCAACCTAAGGCAATGCGATCTAAACAAGCTAGAGACCTGCTACAGCAAAAGTGGCAAATTTGCCACAGGGGCATCCTACCATAGTCACCACTGTCTCTCACTTGCTGAACTGGGCTGGCTTAAACTCCCTCACCTCCTTCAATGGTATCAACTATCACTCACCCACAAACTAGTAAACCATCCACTAAATGTCCCATCCCTCCAGAATCTACTCCAACCCTATCGCACCACCAGACCACTAAGATCCAGCAACAAAAACCACTTGCAGATCACTAAAGCCAATAACTCTGCTGGTGAAGCACTATTCTCTTGCACCATAGCCAAATTGTGGAACTCCCTCTCACCCACAATTACCTCTGTACCATCATGCACCCACTTCAAAACTTTACTAAAAGCGCACCTAAAAACATGCTGGCTATGCCCTTGCAACTCCCACTCTAATATCACCCAACCCATCCAACCACTACCTTTCTTTCCACCCCACTAACTACCTTGATTAGAGCATGCTCAGATGCTCATAAGCCTAGTCCTTATTTTACAGCAGGAACTTCTTATTGTAACATTTATTAATGTCTGTTATGTACTTCGCAGATAAAGATTCTAGTTGTCTACTGATGTACTATGTTCTTCATCTGTAAATATGTTTGTAATTAATTGCTATGTTAAATTGTTAATCGCTATGTAATCCAATGTAATTGCTGTCTGTTTATTTTAACTCTGGAGCTTTTCTCCCCGGGCCTCCACTGAAAACGGACCTACGTCCAGTCGGACACTCCCAGTCAACAAATGTAAATAAATAAATAAATAAAAACTTTATTGAACAATGTTTTAATTTATTGATCACAACATAAACATCCATGTAACCATTTACTAAGGCAGCATAATCTCGCTCACCGTAACCATATAAGCAGCATCCGCACTTCTGCTCATTTACTTTTACTTATCAAGTAGCGTCCTGATCCTTGCTCACTTACTTTTACTTATCAAGGAGTGTTCCAGCACTCAGTTTCATTCCCCAACTTGTTGAATAAACATCCAACACCAGAGGGTAAACAGAAGAGGGATAAACCTATCCCTCTTCTCTGCCTAAACACCAAACCTATAAAAATAACCACACACTCTCAATGTTCCTAAAAGAGGGAGGGAAGGCAGTTAGCAAGTTCATGCTAAAATATGATTCCTTACCTAGTTACATTCACACAAAACCAGTTAAGCCCCTCCTTGCACTTACCTCATTACCTCCCAACCCTCCTACTTTCCCAGTTTAACCCTTCCATCCCCACAACACTAACTCCCTTCCACTATCATATTACCTCCCATTACTACCCCTGCCTGACCCTCACCCAAAGATGTCCCTGGACAAATTGGTTTATTTCTCAAACCTCGTTTTTTTTTTTTTTTTTTTTGCTAAATGCTGAAGGCTACATTTTTTTTTAATTTGAAGACAAGGTAATGTTTACAAAACCCTTTATGTTTAATATTAAGTGATGATTTAAGGGATGTGATGACAGTCATCTACATATTTGGTGAGCCAGGAACTGCAGTTAGTTTTGACATCAGAGGGAAAAGGTGCTATAACAGAGTGGCTCCAGGACAATGGATTTAGGGACTCTGCTGGTGATAGGAGATGGTGAAGACAGGAGCTCTCCTATTGTTACCTGCTGTGTGTGATCATGTAGCCAATAGGCTTAAACAAATTAAGGTAAGCTGTAGGGGCAGAGTAACCTACCACCAAGGCAGTGGCCACACTCTGAAAAAAATTAAAAGGTAAAGCACACAAGATCTACATTTTACAAAATTATAGTGGGTTATATCATGTTTCATGTCCTCGTGTCTATCTGTGGAGGCCGCCAGGACGAGTATCTCCTTCATCACGCACAATATACTTCTGAGGATAAATAGTCCTCACTTTTGGGTCTGGGTTCACAGTGGTCTGCTTCAAGATATCAGAGGCATCGGCAGTTTTTAGTTTTGTATTAAGAATGTATATATGGGAGTGTGATAAGCTATTCCTTGGTTGCACTTTTCAAGCTTCCTTGTATCTCATCTGGTCCCACACAACCAGTGTCTCTAAACTTATTAAAGACAGAGGTGACCATTTTAAAGTGGAATTATGGTGCAAGGATAAAGTGTAAATTGGGTTCCCTTTGTATCCTGAAATTTGCACTAAAAGTGTGCAAGCTAAATTTTTTGGTCGTGTTATGGTGACACCATTGTGTTTGATCATTCTTCATTTAGGTTTCTTCTCCTTTTTTATATTTCTATTTCCTCTCCTTCATTTACATGTGCATATGGCCCTACCCCTTTACTACAATCATTCAAATTCTCTCTACTTTTTTTGGCATTTACCCTTCATTCAAACATTACTTTTTATCACCCTTTCTCTCCACCTTCCATTCTATTCATTGTCAGCTTCATGATCACCATTAATTTTTCTCTAAATTGTGCTTGTTTTGGAAATGTCTGTCAGCCACATATCACTTCTCTACATTTTCATGCAACTGATTTTGTAAATAACAACCTTTCCTTGCACATGCATGTTATTATTTTCTTGCAATGTTGTAAATGCTGCTATACTATCTGATTTAATTGTCAACAATATAAACCCTACTTATTACTGCTTTCATCCCCATGGCCTGGGGCATGACTGAAAAGAGACCATGGACCACTTCAACTTACTGCTTAACAAAGCAAATAAATAAATCAATAATATCTACATGGAACACAGGGGGCTGTAGAATGTGATACTTGAAACCTTTACACTCTAAAATTACTGCCAAAGCCTGAAGTCATAACTTGGTTCCCTTTCTAAAACTATAAGATATTTTGTCTATCACATGAATAAGACCAATATATTCCTTTTCTTTTACTTTTCTTCTTCAGTTTATACTTGAATTGTTTCCCACTGATTCCAAGGGCTACAATAATTCAATTATCTAACCAAAAGAGCTTTGGATATTTTCTAATGAATAGACTTTCCAACTGGTAGTTTTCTACTGTTATGAAATACGTTTAAAAAAAACCTCTCTTGCTATCTGTCTATTTATATACACACACACACACACACACACACACACACACACACACACACATATATATATATATATATATATATATATATATATATATATATATGTATCTTTACACAGTTTGGCCAACTAAATAGATGGCTGATGCCTGTCAACAAAAATAGCAGGTCAGATGATTTTTGGGGTTCGAGAATTTACCCTTTTCTTGAAAACTGTGCGATCTTGAAGTTATAATATATAATTATCAGGAGGTGTGGGGGTGTAGAGGAGCTTGCCCCTGCAAAAAACAAACATTTTTTTCTTTTGTATTTCATAGTAAAGTTTTTTTGTGCACCAAGATTGATGCTTAGTGTATGCGAAGTAACGTCAACATGCAAAATGTCAATCATTTGCTGCTAACATTATGCATATTACATATTAGTGCTGTTAGACAAAGGTAAGTAAAATATTCTATCAATCCATATGTGTGTTTGTATGCGTGCATGTGTGTGTGTTTTGTAAAATCAATTTGTTCTTTTGGTGCAATTAGAAGAACAGTGACATTATACATTTTTTTTTTTCAAAAAAATCCTGCATCAGACATTTAGGGCAGTGTTTATAGTCATTAATACAAATGCTTAGGGGATTTGGGAGTGGCACTTCAAGAGGAAGGGCTACCATTCAATCAATTATCAGGTAGTATGTGATTCAAGGGGGTGCATCACCAATGTCCCTGCCAAGCATCCCAGAAGTGCACACAATTCCCATTTATGGCACACTAGCTTACTCTACTGCCTCTTCTTGCATGGTAGGATGCCCAGTGCTCATCTTGTAAGTTGAATTTTTATATTTTTTTAAGTAAGGTAATTGCTGTATATTAACCTGTGTTTTCTTTTTTTTAAGAAAATGTTTACTAATTTAACATATTTGCAATATATACACAGAAAGGAAGAAATTCAACATCACATGCTGTTATACAATGTTATGAATATATTGAATCATCAAGGTAACCTTACACAATTAATACATTAAGAGTCTTTGTTTTTCAGCTGCAACATTTTAAGGTTATCCCAACCATACTTTAGATTTTCTTATTTTGTCTCCCCTCCCCTCTCTTTCTCTCTCTCTCTCTCTTTTTTTCTTTACCCTCTGATACCTTCTGCAGTCAATGCATGTGAGAAATCAATCTGGAGCTGAGGAGGAGAAAAATAATGCCTCCTTGTCTCAAACCTGTATTGTGATTGAGAGGGTATTTTGCCACCTGAACTTACATTTCAAATGCCTGGGTGAGAATGGAGGTACCGTTCAGTATGCCCCATCTACTGAGTGTAAGATGTTCACCGTTTGCTGCATTCTGCATAATATGATGATGGGCTTGTCTGGTGGTGAAATGATCCATACTATCACTGCAGTTACTAGTTCTAGTCCCACTTTGACTAATGATGTCCAGCTGGCAGTTGTAGCAAGGGGCCCCATGCGGCAGGCTCATGCATGGCATGTGGCTGCACAGGTTAAGAGGCAGCATCTAGTCTGGAACAAAGGAACAGGACATTCATGGCAGTGTATCTTTTTTTTTTTCAAAAACAACATATAGCATAAATGATGCATGCAGTGACACCTATGGGCAATGCTGTGTGGTGCATGGCCTACTTTCATTGTTCACCTGACATTCTCTCTCATCTTAAAATATTTTTTTTATTACTAGATGGTTGCCTGATTGTTCACTGATTCCTGTGCAATGATATTGAAAGGCAGCAAATGAATAAATAAGTCAACAGTTGCACATGCTCTATTTAATAACTATTTTGTTCAATGATTTATTTAGTATTGAACAGAAAGTGGTGCTGTCAGTGGTAAAACATGTAAGTTTTATTTGCAAATTTCTCTGTAAAGAATTATGCTGCACTGCACATCAGATTTTTTTCTTACTGGCATTTAAAATATTTACGAGGTCAGAATCTTTCTTCATTTGCACAGTGGTATGGTTTTATTGGCAGCAGTTAAGGGCACAGTATATGGCAGGAGGATTATTCCAATGTGTCATTTCTGTATGATGCAGTGTGTGAAGGCTGCCAGCCTAGCTAGATAGAATTATGTAGATAATTCTATGTCATTTGTAAATATTAATATAATCCACAGGCTTGGTGTACAAATGTAAAGAGAACTATATGTTATGATTAAACTATATGTTGTACTGAACTTCAAAAATGTAACCACAGTGCACTCTGCTGGAAGAAAGCCGATAAGTCAAGCATTGTATGACTGTTTGATCTCAAGTTTGGAGACAGGATGTCTGGGCCAGGAAAATATTTCTATTGTCTTGATTTAAGAGGTAATCACTATGGTTTTACACATATAATGTCTTTTATTGCTGTGGCTTCCTGGCCAGGTGAAGCTTACTAAGAAATGTACATTTTGAGTTTCTGTTAGCCTGGGAACCAGAAAAATGTCAAGAATGATGTAATGCGAAATGACTCAGAAGTACTGTGTTATCAATTTAAGACTTTCTCAGAGAGAGAGAGAATTAGGCATTTTGGATTTTGTCTGAAGAACATCTACTCACCAGCACTTGCTTGCTCTGTCTGTAAGATATTTATTTAGAACAGTGATTTCTCTTAGAGAGAGATAGAAATAGCCAGATTAGGCTATCTATTTTCTATATTTATGCCAGACTATTCTACAGTATTATTTTAAAGCATTTTCCTGTGATTTCTAAACTCTTGATTACCACTGTGTTGAACTGATGAGAATTGTCTTGTGTTTTTATTATTTATTGTTAAATATTTTAAACCTTTCAATTGTGGCTGGTTTGTTTAGAGATAATTTAAGCTCTTAGAGTACATTGCATGTGTTTAGTGATACTGTCCAAGCCACTCCAATAGTCTTGCTGTTTGTCACACTTACTATTTGGATAACAGTAATATTACACAGTGAAATGTGTCACCCTTTGGGAGGGCCTTATTAGTAGTTGATATTAGTGGTTGGTGGCAGTGATTTCTACCTTATAGTCTGGAGAGAAGGGGGCATAGCTGGAGAACCTGTGCCACCCTTCCCCAGGAGTGTCTTTGAGTTTATGGGAGGGTGGCATAATGGTTCAGGTGTTTGCCTTACAAACACAAGGTGCAGGGTTTGAGTCTCACAAGGGATAATTGGCTAGGCTTAAAATGGCTCGCAGGGGCATTTAGCTTAGTACTAATATATACATCTATGAATCTACAAATCATCTCTCAAAGCGTGTGTGTGTGTGTGTGTGTGTGTGTGTGTGTGTGTGTGTCAGCAATTTGAGCAGGGACACAAAGCACTGGTTGGACAGAGAAGGTGTTTGATGTTTTAACTTGACCACTAGGCTAAGATGTGTACCCTATAGCTGTGCCAGTGAGGATCTAGAGAGAAAGTGAGAAACCAGCCCCAGACTGACTGTGATCTCTGTGTGCTCTTAAGGGAAATTGTACTTTACTGTGTGTGTACTTGTTATCCTTCCCCCATGTATACACCTCCTCATTGGTGTTAGTGGTGAGGATTGAGGCTCCTTGATTACTGGACAGTGCATGGGTGTCACAGAGTGGACACTGGAAATGTTGGCATGTTGTTATTCTGATTTCTTATCTAGCTGGAAGCATATGGAATGGTAATGTGTGTATCATTGCTTTTTGTCCCAGCGTACATTTATGTACTTAACAGATGTTCATAGACTTCCCTCCTCCCCTCAACACAATTGCATTTAAACACAAATTTACAAGATGGCAATTTCAGAATATGGTGAAAGTAATAGCTGGAAAAGAAATAACTTGGCCCCACCTCCACCCCGACCAAAACCTTATTTTCATTACATCGATATATTAATCAATAAATGTAAAGTCACAATAGCTCCAGATGAAATGATTCATGCACATCTCCTATCAATAGGCCTAGTGAGGTTGCAACCAATCTGGACAATGGGGTACCATGAGAACCGTAAGGTGAATTAGTGCAATTGTGTGATCTAGAAGAGGAAGGTGATCCTCCTGTCACTGATCTGACAGTGCTTCATGACAGCAACTTTGACCTGGAATGTGAGGTTCTGCAAGGTATAGATGACTGTTGACATGGCCTGTGAGAAACGTGTTGTGATTGCTCACTGTGAGTTCTGACATTACTGTGTTGAGGGCTAGTGTTAGTATTATGCATTGTTCTCCCACTTGTCTTCACAGTCCCCAGTCCCATTCTCCTGGTAAAACTGAGTCCAGTCTGACTCTGGTATGTCCGACCCAGATGCAAACGGAGGCTGCAACTGAAGCATGGTGTACCATAATGTTACACATCAGTGAAATCATGGCATTATCCCTTCTCTCTGCCAGTTCAAAGTACTGTTTGAAATCTTCATGCATAGCCTGTAGGACTCTAGGTATTTCTAGCTGACTCTCTGATGCACTGGTTTGAGTCCTAACTATGTCACAGCATATTTCCTGTTGTGCAGCTAATGCTTTATGTTTTTCCTAAGGTAGTTAAAAATAATTTCTGCACATAGCACCTCTTTGTAATGTTGTCACTGTGGTAAATGTGGCCTCAGACTGCCTGGCTTCATCCTCAAATTGTTCTTTTGTGTGTGGAGACACTGCTGTAGATATGCAGGTTTGCCCTGGTGTACAAGTGTGAGTGGAATGTCAGCCTGTGTTTGACTTTGTGATCCCATGTCACTTTCTGTGGAGTTTTTAACATATTGTGAAGTGAGAGAGCCTGCCATTACACTGGTCAACTGTCTTCCACTTCCCTCAGTTTGCCTCATAAATACAACTACATCATCATTATCATCATCATCATCATTATCAGCAACACCCATTACACTACTGACGTCATCCATATTTACTTGTACAGTTGAACTGGTTGCTTCTGATGTTGAGTCTGTAAAAGAAATCATTACAACACATGAGCAGTAGACCCACAGCATGTGGTATAGCTTGCTAACAAGGGGGGAGTGGGACACTTACCATGAAGTCTGCCTTCATTTTTATGCTAATGTACAAGTCCGACCTAATAATAATAATGAATTGTGATGTGTTTAATTACAACGCTGTTACCATTCAATGTTAAAAATTTGAAAGGTGTATGCTTTAAACTAACCTTCAGAAGCTGATGAAAGCAAATGCTACAGCAGACTCTGGCTTGATAGAACAGTGTTCACACCACCTGTAATTATTCAAACTTCACCATCTTCACATCATAGTCATCCCCATGGATGGACAGAATGAGTTCATCATCTGGTATTAACTTTATAACATTCAACGCCCCCCGCCCCAGTTGTGGGCCTGGAAATTGCATTCTGCCTGGCCTTGCTTCTTGCATGTTCTACCATATCATTTGCCCTTTTCTTGCACTGTGCCAGATTTTCTGCCTC